>NC_080671.1:189157603-189468603 GCF_030247195.1 Topomyia yanbarensis | reverse complement strand
CATTTAGCTTCAATAGTACGCACGCTAAAGAATAGCAAAAAAATTAAAATTTCTGAATTTTACCGTTAACGAATCAATTTTTGTTTTATTCCAAAGAATTTTCCACGTTCAACAAGTTACATTTTATGAAAATTGATTGAAGAATGATAGAGATATATGAACGAGAAAATAATTAAATTTAAGGGGTTACCTACGTTTTCATTTTTCGAACTATCGAATTTTATTATTACTTTAGTACAACTGAAGTACTACTCCTTGAGAATATTTTTCCAAATTTTCATGGAGATCCGAGAAATAGATCGAAAGTTACAGCGTTTGCAAGCGCGCTTCGTCTACCAAGAGCAGCGATAACTTGAGATTTTAAATTCGATTTACTCGATATGTCGTATTTCCAAAAATGGTTTTTCCGTGATCAAGATTGTCGAAAAATCACTCAACCGATTTTATTCAATTTTTTTTTTAATTGATCGTAATTAATTTTTCTCGTACCTTAACGATTCCTTTTTCCAATTCTATTCTACTCTATTCTAACCCTTACACAGCCAGTATTAAAAAGCATCCTGGAGAACACTACACTTTTCTATGATGTTTTTCTTATCAATATTAATATTTCAAGCATTTTTTCATATGTCGCAAATATTAAAACGGCCAGGCCTACTGTGCAGAGTTTGGTTTAAAGGTTTACAGCAACAAAATTATTCAATTAATGAATAATTTCTCGACAAACATAAGATTACGGCCTAAAAGCCAACTGTCAAAATCCACTTTGAATAGAAATTCCAAACAAACCGTTACTAGTCGAACACAGTTCACAACAGTTTATGATAGAGAAAACTTTTCTCTTTCATTTACTACCAACATCTGTGATTGGCGTGTAACGGTTTGTCCGGAATTTCCATTCAAAGTGGATTTTGATAGTTGGTTTTTAGGCCGTAATCATATGTTTGTCGAGATTTGATTGACGAATCGTTTTGAATCTTAAAGGAAGAAGAAACGAGGACAACCGTACAAACCGTTTCCGTTTGAAGTGAATATGATTAATCATTGGGAGTGACTTTGCTAAGAAGGTTAATGTCACTCTTTTGGTCCTTTGGGATAGGACAGAGGTATTTACACCTTGCCCTGGCTGTTAATCCTAGGATAAAGCGCCTTTACTCGCTATGGTACCTTAACGATTCCTTTTTATGCATAAATCTTTGTATTGAAGCTTGGAATTTTTAATGCAATTTTTAGAGCTTAATTCAGCGATTTTTTAGACATCGTTTCCGAATGCAGGAAAAAAATTATTCAATTGTTAAGGTACGAAGAATACTCATATATTAATGAAATTTTTTGAGTTTTGGAATTTGGAATTGGGCTTCAATCGAGATCACCGCAAACCTCCCAAATAAAAAAGGGTTTCGGGAAAAAGCTACAACTCCGCCAATTAGTAATATTTTTTATAAACTTATGCTTGTTTATTTCAGTGAAAAATGTACTACTAAAATACCATAAGTTTGATGTAATGAAATAATTGCTTTATACCTTTACGTAAATTCAAACATTCTTAACATTTTCCTCATAAAAAGGTATGTAACCCCTTAATATTCAAGAATACTGATGCCATCTGGCCTTTGTTAGCATAGGCCATTTGAATTTTTGTTGAAAGCAAGGCAAGGCAATAGTTCGTCCCTTTACCTTTGCGGAAGCCAAATTGTGTATTTGACAGTAAACCATTTGCTTCGAGCCAATTGTCGAGGCGAAACAAGATCATTTGCTCGAATAACTTCCGGATGCAGGACAGCATTGCAATCAGTCGGTACGAGTTGTGATCGGAGGCTGGTTTTCGTGGATTTTGGATGGCAATTACTCTGGTGGTCTAGGAATCCGTGTCATTTCTTCTGCATTCAGAATTGTTATATTGAAGTTGTCACATAGGTCTTGAATGGTCAAAGATCGACGATAATCGTCGTACAGACAGCTCCACCCTGTACCGTGGGAGTTAAAGTCTCCAAGAAGCAGTCGTGATGAGGAAAGGTGCTCAATCACATTGGAGAGTCATCCGTATCCCAGGAGGAATGAAGGATACGATCCTTACTTTTCAGAGGATCGGTAATGTTGAAAGCTGTGAATATCCAGTCCACAATGTCAGAAAATTCAAGAAATCCCGTTTTAGGCTTAGTTTCTGGCTGTAAAATGGGAGCACTTGGGATTTTTGGTGCACCGGGAAGTACTGGGAACTCCTGGTTGTATCTCAATTTCCCAAAACAAGGAGGCATCATCTTCGGATTTGTAGCAGCACTTCTAGTGGATAAATTATGTTTATTTTGTAACCTTGTTTGAAACAGCCTAGTGCCTTTACGAGGAAGTTCGAGTGAGGTTGGATTAGGTCTTTTCCTAGTGTTTCTAAGCGGAGCCAAAGAATGCCCCTCGTAAGAGTCGTTAGAGGCGTTATCGTCAGTTGGCAAGAGAGTATGAGTATTCGGAGATGAGAGGAACAGCCCTATAGAGCATTTCTGCGTAAGAGCGTCTTAAGCAATCTTTTGTACGTTGGGCACGCAGAGCCGTAGCGTGGTCATCTGGTGCCCTTAACAGAGTCCCAGTTTTACGCCTCATTGGTGTTTACTTCAAACAATAATTTGTGTACTTGGAAATGGCACACCTACTCCCTACTTAATTCATGTTTGACTATCGTTAATTTCATGGAAATTCTGGCCATAATTCTTTTACTGTATATTTATGAAATAAGTTGACGGCGACGGAGGGAGCTTCTATTGTTCATTAGGGTGCCAATGACATGTATGGGAAACATGAAATCATCAATTTTAACCCATTCATGCCTGTGTTGTTTGTGGACAACAACGTTTTTGAACAGCTATAATTTTTGATTGATGTAAGATTTGCTCACAAAAACAAGTAAGGCTGATAATTGTTACTATTGCCTTTCATTTGAGTATTAACAGTTACAAGGATCAGCTCTGGAACTGAAGTTATTGCAATTAGTCTGATTGGATTCCGATGGAGCAGTGCTGCCAGGGATAGTTTACGTTGACAACGAAAATGAATTTTTCATGTATCTTCGTTATGTTGCAATATTATTGAAAACTGATAAAACTTATCAATTTAGACTGTGTTTGGCTACGTTTTCCACGAAGTGGACTATTGTAAAAATTCTAGGAGAATTGTTTTGAGCATTTGGAGGTAAAATTTGAGCAGCTTCTAGCACTGCGAGAAAATCACCTGTCTTTATAAAAAAAGGCTTTTCGTGTTTCTTGACCCTACCGTTGACAAGGGAAAATAATTTTAAAACCCTACATACACTAGAAAAAAGTTGGGCATGAAAGGGTTAATAAGCGAACGCACCTCGAAAAAAGTCTCTTTGTAAAAGTTTAGCTCAATCGGACACGATTAAGCGGTAGCACAAAACAGCCAAAGTGCAAAAATTTTCACCCGTAAAAACACAAAAGGGCCCGAATGAATTCGATTTTTTATGCTATTTTTTATTTATGTTGCAATGAAACGTCGAGATCTACTGCCACCCTGATTATTTTTAAGATAGTTTTTTAGAGCTTGGAAAATTCTGGATTTCAGATGATACTGGGGTTTGGCTGCTTTTAATTTATTTTCTATACCAAATGCCTTAGAAATGTATAAAACAATCTTTTATCTTCTTGTAAAAAAATTGTTTCGACAAAAGTAGATAGATGACCACGTTGTCTTCACTATCAAATTCCGATTGTTCTTCAAATTATATCCCCTATGATTTCTACCTCTTCATTCCTATTCTTCAGTTTTTACTTTGCGTCTGGCTCTAGGCCCGTGCATAAATTAACTCTCTTGAATTAAGCCAAATGATCCTAAAATGGATGTCGAACAAGATTCGTCACCAAAGGCTCCGAGTTTCCATTTAAAATCAAACACAATGAACTGGTTTCGACGTACTGGAAACAAGACATTCATGAAGTACTAACGCGTTTATTTGCCCGCTCACAAAGTTGAAGATGGTGTAGTTATAGATTTGAACTTGGCACCCCTTGCTTCAATGGTAGATTTTGAGTGACTATCGCACCGGACGAGACTGCTTTGCGTCTTCTTCGACAAGGATCGTCTGCATGATTTTTTGTTCACTCTTGAAAGGCCGACAAGGCCAGTAAAAGGAAACTCTGCCACAAATCCGAAGCAAACAGCACCTGGTCTTAGGCAAGTGAGAGGAAACAAAGAGTTTCCAACGCTTTCTTGAACACTAAAAATCGCATGTGACATATCAACCAGAGATTCAACATATTCAGCTTAGTGCAGGATTGGTTGGACCTAGGTCGGGAAACGGCAACGTTGTGATATTGCGGAACTCCTCCCAGCATCGAGAACACTTCAATTTCCAATTCTCGATGACAATTGATCTAGCTTACTCTACGATCTTTGCTACAGCTTTCAAAAGTTGGCTTCCATCGTGAAGGAGATATTGCTATAGCAATATCATTGGCTTGTTTCAAGTCAGTAACGATTACGCGCTGTTTATCTGACTGAACCTTTTTAATCTCGGTCACGGCCAAGTAACGTTTGGTCAGCTCCCGCGCAATAGTTATGCTGTTTAGCGGTTTATTTTTAGGCCGCAAGTAATTCAACTGCCACACGAGATTCATCTTTGGGGGAGGATCCCCCGTCTTGATCCACTTGATAAATTGTGTTGCGATAAATACTTCACTGGTAATCCTAAGCGAGCAAGTTGTTGGATTACTCCTCGCAGTGAACAAAACACACTTGTTTCTCGGTACAACGTTCGGTTACGAATGAAGGTGTACATAATCGCAGTATACCTGTATAAAGATTTTTGCTACACCAACTGCAGTTTTCTTACGTATCTGCTTGTATTAAAACAGTTTTTCAGTTAACCATGTCTCCTGCTTGCGAACTTTTCAAAATTGTTCGATAGGTCAAGCTTGCCCCACCAATGGCATAACTTTCTGAGAATGCATCGAACGCCTGATTTGTCACAAATAGCTGGGTGAATACAGTTTGTCGCGATCTTCTTGTACTCGCTTCGATGTGCAGTTTGTTTACTTCAATATCACTGAGCGATTTTGGCACTTTCATTTTCGAAACTAACTGGCGAAATGAAACATCACAGTGCTTCTCAAAACTATAACTTTTTCTACCCCAGATCTAAAAACGTATTTTGTGATTATATAATGTAATATTTTATTTTTTAAAGAAGAGATAAGCTTTTTGAAACCGTACTAATACCTTCAAACTTCTCGTGCAATCAAGTAACAAAATTATTGGTAGTAGTTAATACAATTTGTAACACCTCCTATTAAATCAATATCCAACTCAATTCCAATTTTTACTCCACTTTATCCAGAGGCTGGTCTCCATAACGTTGCATCTCAATTAGACTAACATTGGACATTGATTATGCCATTTATCACATGTCACAACGATAATCCCCCCTGGACCAGACAAATTACTAGCCAGGTACCGCAATCAGTCACTGCGACTGGTCCCGTAACCCACATCGAGTATGGTTGTGGTAACGAGTCCTGTTCTTTGCAGCCGCCCCGTACGCGATACTAGTTGGAACTTGTTGTCTAATTAGATTTTTATTAATTCGATTTGACGTGATTGGCGCTCCATTCGTTTCCCCAGTTCCTACGCACCTTAAAGCAGCCGTGGCGTGACTAGGTTCACGCAAGAAATCTTCAGCGCATGCTCGAGGAAAAAATAAATAAATTTCTTTCAATTTATCTTCCTAACCCACTCGTAGGATGTGGATGCCCTAGCGTTAACTTGCACAATTCCAACGCAATGCCTTATCAAGGCAATACGTGCGTTAATGACCAGTAATGTATATTATTTAACAACTTGTCTTCTCATGGGTAAGTTTAAAATCCGCTAAACACGAAAAGCGTTCCACCATGTCTTCCCATCGCAAATACCATGTTGAATGCATATCGATACAGTAATAGCGGTCAATGGGATTCGCTGAATGTGATGTTCAAGTTAGTGTTGGCGGGTTGCCATAATCCTAGTCTTGAATTCCTCAGTAGCAGTGTTATTACGGGATAATTTTAATTATTTTTCATTTAGAATGGCGGAGTTATCTTACTACTTGGCTAAATAATTTAATTAAGTAACAATGTTTACTGTTGGACACCTTTAATGCGAAACACATTTCAATTTACATGAACATTACAGTATCGAAAGCGTGACGAATTTTTACAGTAAATGGCATGTTTTAGAAAAATTACACCAATTTAATCACATTTGTAATGAACTACCGTTATAAGAAATGTAAATTATTTCATTTAAAAAACCTCCTTCCTTTTTGATAACCATTTCACAAAATAATCCAAAGGTTTGCTTAAGGTCAAAACCATTTCTGCGTTCAACATGTACGGTACAACAAAATCCTGCCGAACTTTTAAATAAGGGGTATTATTTCCTTATTGAAGACTACGCATAGAAACCTCATATGCGTCGGAAACGTCGGTTGTCAGACTTTGCCCTCATAAGAAAGATACCCATTATGTACAATTTCAGTTAGTGAATTGTTATCATTAAGGGGTTACATACCTGTTCATTTTTCAAAAAATCGAAAAAAATTTATTACTTAATCTGAAAGTACAACTTCCTCAAAATATTTTTCCGAATTTTTATAGAGATTTGATCAATAGATCGATCGCTTCCAAGTGCGCTTTGTCTACCAAGAGCAGTGGTAACTTGAAATTTTAACCTTGATTTTCTCGATATGTCGTTTTTCCAAAAACAGTTTTCCGTGATCACGATTGCCGAAAAACCACGCAGCCAACCACGATCGAAAGGAACGGCCGCGCCTCATGAAACACCGCGCTTGGCCAATCTGTCCTAATATCGCAAATTTGCATAACGAAGGGCTGAACGAGAACACAAGTTGTTTCAAAAATCAGCCCTGCGTTATGCAACGTTTTGTGCAGGTTGAGTATACCAGATGCAAGTGGTGCCAAATTCACCATGTTCAGTAAAATACAAAAGTTCTTTTTAGGTTACAGAATTGATAAAATTTCTTTATGCAAATGGGACAATAATGCGTATACCTAACAATCAAATTCTGTTTTATAATTTGTCTTGCGTTTAAACCAAAATGGGATTATTATTACCGCAATTAGCAAATACAAGTATTAGTTACACCAAAAACTTGCTGACAACCTTACAGCAGTCTTTAGTAAGCAGTTAGTGCGGTGTGTACGTTTCGGTGGATGTCTCAATATAGTAGTAGATATCAATGTTAGACTTCCAAGACTCCAAACCTCTTCCTATACCAATAATATTCAACTTGCATCGCTTTTTGTCACTCATAGCATAGCTGATTTTACCCGGCGATCGTTTGAATAAAATGAGGAATCTTATACCGAAGGTTCATCAGACTCTTCCATGGGTGTCGCGAAGTTGGTGGTTTGGAAGGAAATAGGGTCTAGGATTCGCTCCAATCAAGCGATGCGACCTGTAAAGCATAATTTATTAGGGATCATCCATAAATGACGTAGCATTTTTTGAGTAATTTTACCACCCCCCTCCCCCATCGTAGCATTTCGTCACAAACCTCTATATACCCCATGGTAATTACGTAGCTTGACGGTAACTCTCCCCCCCCCTGTCCCCGTGATTTTTTTTAAATAAAAACCTATGTTAGTTATTCCCCTTTGAAAAAGCTACATAGCCTGACATGACCCCCTACCCTCCCGTCGTCACACATTATCACAAAATGCAAAACTCTCCCCTCCCCCATATAATGCTACGTCATTTATGGATGATCCCTTAGTTTGTAGTTCAGTTAGTTTTCGAAAACACGATCGCTCGAAAAAGAAGATCTTGTTTAGTTTTTTGTTCTTTTAAAATCTGGGTAGCCGGCTACCGAGAGTATCCTATGTTTTCTAAACAAAAGCTATTTCAACTCCACACAGCCGATCGTGGGAATATTGCCTAGAAAAACTAATCTTATCTGCTTAATGGGCCGGATCACTATTTATTGCGACATTATTTAGACTAACTTCACTACTCCTTCTCTACGATATATTTTTTGGGTTGCAAACTATCGAGTGATAACACGTTATACAGACAAAGAGTTATGATAGCTCTAGATGTTATAAATCAGCGAAAGTGTTTCCTATTTCTAATATCGGATTGTTTGTGAAATACATGTATACGAACGATTATATCGAACATTGAAGGGAAATACAAAGGATCGTTAACCTGATGGACGGGCTTGTTACCAATAACGGAACTTGAAATTAGATTCATTAAAACAGACGCGGCGAATTTTCAATACGTATTGATCCGCGTTCATCGATACTAGTCAAATTAAAGTCTTATTGGAGCTGATTTCCGAACAACTTTTACGGTATTGCTTTCTCGGTTAAATCTGTTCGCACACTCTCATTCTGCTACTATCGGCAGAAGGCTGATAGCTCCCAGTCGTCGCCGGTCTAGGGACCAAATGTCGTCAATAGACTTAGACTCGCGTGGAGGCATGAGATAGAATTGAAAGCTAACCAATGAAAATGACAGCAAAACACTTATTCTTCGTGCTAACATAACTGAAGGTAATTGCCAACCGGTCCCCGATCCCTCTCGCGAATTGTCTATTCTCAAACCTTATACATGATTGAAGTCACCATTCCACTCAAATAAGGTCATGTGTTTTCCCTGAGCACATTGAATGCTCTGTGGATCAGTTCCCCCGTTAGTAAAACAAACCCTAAACAAACATAGAAATTAGTTTGCCGACCGGCAGATACGTGTTCCCTTACAGCGCCATCACATCAACGGATACCCAAAATTTACATGCGACAAAATATCTGCAATCCCGAATATAAAAAATTCAAAACCTCTACTCATTTGCAATAAAATAAGAAAGTAAAAAAAAAGTTGAATATCCAAGGCGGCTCATTTTCAAAGATAGCACCGCCGATGAATCACTAAATAAAAATAGGTGACAAGGGACGCGGACGAAATTAGCTGAGCACCGACCGGCTGGTTTGCCACCTATTTTTCGGGCGAAGAATTTTGGGAAATAGACGCTGGTGAAAAGCCAAGTATTTGAATATGTCAATTTTTCTTATTGCCATATTTTTTCACTTTTCGGATAGAATGTTTTCTCTGAAAAACCATTTTTCACTATTTTTACAATGTACACTGTGTTTCTAGACATTTTCTGTGCACTTTTATAATTTGCATCGCTTTTTGTCACACATAACTTATCGTATTAAGTCCAAGTCCTCCATTATGAATTTTGAAATGGCTGTAGACATCGATTTTCTTTCCCAAACCAAATATGTATCACATTAAATCATTTGATCGCCAACACAAGGTGGCCATTTTGAATTTGTTTCCGCCGTCTTGGTTTTAGTATGATGGCAAACATCAATTTTTGAACTGTAAACAACTTCCCAGAACCAAACATTTCAATATTGTCCCATGAATTTTGATAAACTAATTTCATTCATTTCGCTTGTCTATTCGACACCACTGCATATCATTTCACTGCTTCTTCTTTCAACCAAAGTATCGTGCACAGAAAAAACCAGGTTCGGTTTTCTAAAGCCGAACCGAAACCGTTGTTGTTTTCTTACCCACCTCTGTCCACGAGATGCTTTTAAACAATTGACTACAAAGGCTGTTATAGCTCGGGGACAACTCCCTAATATTGTACTCACAAATTTGGTGGTACTTTAGTGGCTCATGGCAGCTCGAATTGAGAAACTTTCGAAAAAGGCATATCGTCTTATTTGTTTCTGTAAAAGCAGATAATTCAAGCAGATTAATCCCAAAATTTATTTTCTAGAGACTGTCTTTGTTCCATCAAACTTAAACAGAAAATATATTGGATTCCATTTTGAATAAAAAAATATTATTGAAAACTGATAAATCTTATTATTTTGGACTGTATTTTGCTACGTTTTCCACGCAATTGGACTATTGTGAATATTCTAGGATAAGCTGAGCATTGTAAGGTAAAAATTGAGTAGCTTCAGCACAACGAGGGAAGCACCTATCGCTATGAAAAGAGGCTTTTCGTGGTTCTTGACCCCACCGTTTACAAGGAAAAATAATTTTGAAACCCTACATTCACTAGAAAAACGACGCTTCATAAATTTATAAGAATACCACTCGCCAGTGATTCATTTTGTCATAGGCAGATATAATTTGTAGGCAGATATAAATTGTCAGGCTACTTTAGGTCCGAGTGCGAGTGATTCCATTATCCTAAATAATCCTAGAACCCAGCTCGAAGGCCCAAAAATTAAAAGTCTTCGGGATCTTTCGTTGATTCTCCATATTAACGAGTCGGTTTCAGATTGAGTTCATCAAATTTTAAATTTTCGGGTTCAGGCCGGGTTTTGGTTTTCAAATTTTTAAATTAAGTAGTACAAATTTGCACATTCTTAATGCAGAATACCGCCCAACATTTGCACGAGCTGGCAGAGAAGAGGTGTTAGATGCAACTCTCTGCTCTGATGGTATTACGCATGAATTGGCAAAGTGGCTCGTACCAAACGAGCTCGAACCGTCGTTATCTGATCATAAGTACACATCTATTTTTTTGTCGATTGAATTTCCAAGTGACTTGGATGAGGTCGTGGATAAAACAAGCTCACTCATAGTAGCAGCAGAATACCGAACTTGTTCAACTCAAAAAGTTATGTAGAAGAGCTTGGCATCGCAGACGCAGAGACGGGTTGGAGGCATTTAAGTTGGCTCGCAAAGCATACAGAAATGCCCTTCGATCCTCCGAGATAAGTTGTTGGAAAAGCCTGCCTTAAGTCTCAACGAGACTAGTAGATTAAGTAAGATACTTTCGAAATCGAAAACTTTTCATGTCAGCTCGCTTAGAACTGCTAATAGTGAATACTCGTCTGACGAAGATGTAGTACTCAACTTTTTGACACACACTTTCCAGGCTATACGGAGCCATCACTCACGACTGCCCCTGAGTTCATTTCAGGTAGTTCTAGAATTATAACAACCGAATCGATCAAATGGGCGACTGAAAGTTTTGCTCCGTATAAGCCTCCGGAAAAAGATGGAAACATTCCAGTTCTACTACAAAAAGGATATGCACACTTCAAACATATTTTGATAAGAGTTCTTACTTGTAGTTTTACAATAGGATACATTCCGTTAGCGTGGCGAGAAATAACTGTAAAATTCATTCCCAAAGGTGGCCGCGTCACTTACGAGGAGGCAAAGAGCTTCAGACCGATCAATTTAACCTCCTTTCTTTTCAAATCAGTGGAACGTTTAATCGACCACTACATTCAGGATGTTAGCTTGGGCGAGTACCCGCTGCATGTAAAGCAACATTCAGATCAGCGGGGGAAGTCTACTATCACCCTGTTACACAATGTTGTCTACAAAATTGAAAATGCTTATTCACAAAAGCAATCCAGTTGAGGAGTTTTTTTTTGTCGATATTGAAGGTACTTTTGACAACGTGTCTTTCGAAGCCATTTCGGAAGCAGCACGAGGTCATGGAGTACCTTCATATATCACGAGCTGGATACACGCAATGCTTAGCAACCGACATCTGTGCTCATCCTTAAGATAAGTAGATATAAGGAAACTGAGCGTCTTCTATGTTGAGGAAACTTAATGAGCTTGGGTTTCCGACGTATGGTTTCGCCAATGATTAGCATATAATGATCACCGGTATTAGCATTAACACACTTTTTGATTTGATGCAACAAGCCTTATGTATTTTTGAGCAATAGTGTCTTCATGTTGCACTACCAGTTAATCCAAATAAAACATCAAAGGTGCTTTTCACGCAACGAAGGGTTACAACCGGAGTTCGTCCAGTGCAGTTTTTTTTATCCTGAAATTATTATCGCAGATCAAATAAAGTACGTTGGGGCAATTCTTTGCTCAAAACCTAATTGGACAGCGCACGTCGATTTCAGAATCAAGAAAGCTTGCATGGCTTTCGGCAAATCTTGGGGACTCAAACCCAAGTACAATCAGTGGATCTACAGAACAATTGTTAGACCAATACTGGCGTACGGGTGCCTTGTTTGGCTGCAAAAGGGAGAAGTTATAATAATCAAATCAAAGTTAAACCATCTTCAGAGGATGGTCTTGATGGCGATGACTGGTGCGTTCTCGACAACACCTACTGCAGCTCTAGAGGCACTCTTGAACATAACGCCACTACATGTGTTTCTGAAACAAGAAGCACTTTCTCGTGCATACCGTTTTAGGCTACTGGGCTCTGGAATGGCATTTGGTCCTTAGACCGGCGACGACTGGGTGCTATCAGCCTTCTGCCAATAGTAGCAGAATGAGAGGGTGCGAACAGATCTAGCGGAGAAAACAATACCGTAAAAATGAATAGTTGTTGGGAAATCAGCTCCAATAAGACTTTAATTCGACTAGTATCGATGATCGCGGGTCAATACGCACTGAAAATTCGCCGCGTCAGTTTTAATGAATCTAATTTCAAGTTCCGTTATTAGTGGCAAGCCCGTGCATCAGGTTAACGATCCTCTGTATTTCCCTTTAATGTTCGATATAATCGTTCGTATACGTGTATTTCGCAAACAATTCGATTTTAGAAATAGGAAATACTTTCGTTGATTTATAACATCTCGAGCTATCATAACTCTTTGTGTGTATAAGGTGTTATCACTCGGTAGTTTGCAACCCAAAAAATATATTGTGGAGAAGGTATAGCGAAATTAGTCTAAAAAGTGATCCGGCCTATTATGCAGATAAGATTAGCTTTTCTAGGCAATACTCCCACGATCGGCTGTGTGGAGTTGAAATTGCTTTTGTTTAGAAAACATAGGATACTCTCGGTAGCCGGGTACCCAGAGTTTAAAAAGAACCAAAAACTAAACAAGATCTTCTTTTTCGAGCGATCGTGTTCTCGAAAACTTACTAAACTACTACCTAATAAACTATGTACAGGTCGCATCGCTTGCATGGAGCGAATCCTAGAACACCAACTTCGCGACACCTATGGAAGAGTCTGATGAACCTTCTCTATAAGATTCTTCATTTTATTCAAACGATCGCCGGGTAAAATCAGCACCGACACGATAGAAACCACGAAAAATTCGTCGCGTGATTGAATATTTTTAAGAAATATAAGCAGTGCTCCTTATCGCCGGCTTTCCGGAGTTCAAGTTGCTTATTTTGCTAATCGTATTAATACAATAAATGACAAATTTCCCAAATTCTCGGCAGCCGGCTGCCCAGAGCAATTATTACATGATAACGCAATTGGCACACTTACTAACAACTCTCCCATTCCCGTGATACATGTGGAGTAGGGCATTGCAAAAAATTTTTTTTTTGAATTCCCAAAGGCCCCCCCTCTCATATTGTGACAAATGTCAAAGGAAGCTCAGTTGCCAAATTTCACATCATTTGGACAATTTTAGACCCCCGCCCACTTCGCTTGAAATTTTTTGAAATTGGTACTATGGGGAAATATGGAGGAAAAATACATTAAATGCAATAACTTTTGAAGTAGCAATCAGAAAATTACAATTTATACCTCTTTTGAAAGGAAATAATTTTAGTATTTGAATAAAGATATGTTTCTAGAAAAATACGGGAAAGTGGGGTACTGGGTCATTTTGGCACCAAAATTCCCTATTTTTAATGATTTTTCTGCTCCGTGATGCAAATCATACATATTTTGTAGTTTTTCTAATGTGAAAAAATCTCAGAAATCGAACGGAACCCTTTTGACCTTAGTCCGAATACGAGAAGTTGGAGTTATAGGGCTTTTTGTCAGTCATATTAAATTTTATCATTTTCTCATGCATATATCTCTATTATTCTTCAATCAATTTTCATAAAATGTGACTTATTGAACGTGTAAAATTCTGAGGAATAAAACAAAAATAAAAACGTTAAAGTTAAAATTCAGAAACATCAAACTTTTTGATATTTACTCTACAAATCTCATTTTTTTCATTATTTGTCCTAATACCTCAACTTCCCCTATTTTCCCAGGAATGAAACTTTTCTCATGTGATCCCTAACCATATTTTACACTAAAAGTAGTAAATTAAATAAGAATTTTGTTGTTAAATGGAGTTAATATGAGCGATTTTATGATAAAAATGTGAAATCGACACTATATGTCAGATAATTTGATGTTCCTGAATTTTACCGGTAACGAATCTATTTTTGTTATAATCCTAAGGATTTTCCACGTTCAACAAGGTATAGTTTATGAAAATTTAGTGAAGAATAATAGAGATATATTCGCGAGAAAATGATGAAGTTTAATATGAATGACAAAAGGCCATTTAACCCCAACTTCTCGTATTCGGACTAAGGTCAAAAGGGTTCCGTTCGATTTCTGTGATTTTTTCACATTAGAAAAACTACAAAATATGTATGATTTGCATCACGGAGCAGAAAAATCATTAAAAATAGGGGATTTTGGGGCCAAAATGACCCAGTACCCCACTTTCCCGTATTTTTGTAGAAACAAATATATCTCCATTCAAATACCAAGATTATTTACTTCCAAAAGAGGTATAAATTTTAATTTTCTGATTGCTACTTCAAAAGTTATTGCATTTAATGTATTTTTCCTCCATATTTTCCCATAGTACCAATTTCAAAGAATTTCAAGCGAAATGGGCGGGGGTCTAAAAATGTCCAAGTGATGTGAAATTTGGCATCTGAGCTTACTTTGACATTTGTCACAATATGAGAGGGGGGGCCTTCGAGAATTCAAAAAAAAAATTTTTTGCAATGCCCTAATGTGGAGATGCAGAGGATTCCTCGGTCTCTAGTAGCAACATGTATCGGACTAACATTCCTTCCTTTCCCAGAAGATCTGCATTCGGACGTGGCCGGCGTCGGTATTGATCAACATGCAGGGATCAGAATAGATTGTACAATGTGGCTCATCATGTTATTCCCAAACATGTTGTTCCAATGAACATTTTGCAACCTAATTTGGTTCTGGTCAATAACGGAGTAGCAACTACGGGCGATCTCTTATGCTTATGCTTATGCATACCGTTTTAGGCTACCGGGCTCTGTAAAAGTAACCCAATAGATCGTGCAACTAGCCACACAAGACTATGGCCCCAAAAAGTTACTTGGGATGAGTATACACTTGCTCCCAGTGACCTTACACTCACATGTAGTTTTCCATTTAAAACTTTCATTGTGAGAATAACTCCTCGCAAATAATGGCTGTCTGGCAGAATGGAGCGACAACTTGGAGAACACCTAGTTTGTTATAATGACGGTTCTTTGTTTGAGGGCCGAGCTGGTGCTGGTGTCTATTGTCGTGAAATGAGATTAAATCAATCTCATTCGATTGGTAGATACTGTACCGTATTCCAAGCTGAAATCTATACGATTCGGTGTGGCGTACAATTGGTACTTGAACAGAGAATTTGTGATAAAAGAATCTATTTTTGCTCTGACAGTCAGGCTGCCCTAAAAGCATTTAGTTCGGCAAATTTGAAAAACTCAAATCGAAGAACTTAGCTTTTCAAATGCTATCTACCTTTTATGGGTACCCGGTCATTCCGGTATTACTGTAAATGAATGGGCGGACAAATTGGCAAGAACGGGCGCTGCGACTGACTTCGTTGGTCCAGAACCAGTTCTACCAATTTCGATAAGTTGGAAAAAGCACAAGATTCGCTTTTGGATTTTGCATCCGAACATGCCAACCATTGGCGTAGCTTGCAAACTTGCATACAAACAAAAACTTTCCTGCCGAGTGTGAGTCCGAAAATGTCAAAGAATTTTGGTGCATTCTTCCAAGCACAACTTCAGTATTTTAGTCAGGGCACTTATTGGACATTGCAAGCTCAATTATCACATGGCTACTATTCAGCGCGCTGAGTATTATTCATGTGATCTTTGTGATTCTGATTACGAAACTTCTTATCATTTGATATGCAACTGCCCTGTAGTAATGCAATTGCGTATCCGGATTTTTGGTTATCCATACATAGATCAACCTATATACAGAAAGCTAAAACTCAAGGATATACTATTGTTTCTAACCCAGTGTGGTAGAGCTATAGTTTAAGCCGTATTTGAATGACAATATCTCTTCCAGGGTATTGTTGTTCTGCTATCTCAATATCCCCTCTGGGGTTGAAAGTTCTATTCCTGCTATTGTAGCACCTCCAGAGTGTTCAGAATCCTTCCGGGGATGCAGAATGCTCTGTATTTATTGTTCTGTGTCGTTATTTTCCTTGCCCCTAACCTTACCACTTCCCCAATCCTTCCAATCAGGGAAATGATGAAAAGACGATTCATGGCAAGGCACAAATCACCGATCAATTTGAGCCAGACATTACTGATAGACAAGGACATTTGAGTATATCGCTCAGTTGTCGGCCATAACAAAAAAAACAGAAAGCACCGGGAGATAAAAAACATCATTACATCAGTTTGGCAAGCGCCTCAGTCATAAAAGACAACATGTTTGTTATTATCGACGGGCTTGCCATTGATATAAATTTAAATTGGAAAATATATAGTTGGCAATTAAAAAAATATATTAAGGTGCACCCTTTCTTGAAATGGACAATTGAAATGGATGGCTCAGCTTTGTTTCCATTAAGGATGCACATTCTGAGCTACGTATGAAGTCCCTTAAGACCAAGTTACTATAAAACCTTACGGCTTACAATCACGCCCTAGTCTGTTCTTCACCATCCTCTTTATTCCGTCGCAATCAATTGTTGTAACTCATCCATTACAGAATTACCAACCAACTGCAATAAATAATACGCATAACAGCTAAAACCTCAACAGCACCAAACTTCCCAAACGGGTCAGTCATATATTCTCACCAGGGAGCCCTATTATCGAAGTAACTGCTTACGTTGTCGGTCATTGGGTTCCGCTCATTAATGAAACTGAACATTTAACACCGTCGGTTGGAGGGCCGACAATCACAAATCTCGACAGTTCCGCCAGGGCTAACGATGAAAACCCGAAAAAGTTCTTCGGATGAATCGAGTGCGAACAACGTTCCAGCGCCGGAAGCGAACTATCAGTTTCGATAAAAATTAACACATTATGTGCGTAACCATCGAAACGAGAAGCTTGCTGTGCCACTGTCCCAGGCCGCTCCAAGAGTTATAGCATCGACCGGAGCTAAGCATTTCCCCACTTGAAATTTATTGCCGCTTCAAATTGAAATAATTAGTATAAGAACATAATTTTAAATTTAGATGGTAGTCATAAAATATGTTACGTTCATCGTTGCGAGACTACCAACGCGCTGAATATGTGAACATGTGGTTGTGTATGGGTGTGTACTGTTGCTTTACCCTAATTGATTAAGTTTTGTCTCATTACTCATTTTCAGACCACAGTTAAGGATATGATCGCTGCAAAAGTTGCTCGCATGAAGCGTCAAACGTAAACGTCCTCATAAAACAAATAATGCAATATATTAACGTTCACATCAACCAAAGTGGCGGAAAGAATAATTTTCGTTTGCCCGGATTCTCAGCTTTTCGCAAAGAAGAAAAAGTCGACCGCAAAAGCAACTCAAAAACAGTCCAGAACGGAATGCACAAAAAAACTCGCAATCCACGTCGAAACCGTTATTGTGCATTTTACTTTTACAAGTGTTTACATTATGACGCGTTTAGTTACGGCACTGAAGTTTTCACTTAACGTCCACACAAACTGAAGGTTGAATCGTTGCCCCGCGTCAAGTTTCTCATTACTCTTTATCAGTCGAATTGTAAAAAAAAAATAAAATACTCCGTAAAAGGGTTCGTCGCTTCCGTTGGGCTCACACGACGGCATGCAAGTCTCATGAACAAAAAGCGTCCAGAAAGTGATTTTTTCTTCGTTACGAATGAAAATCCTTTACCGTCTCCAATCCGTCCTGTTTGTTGACCAATGTGCTACGGCAGGGTAGATTCGCTTCAACTGATTTCCAGCAAGGCCACGACTGACGAGTGCAGTTTGCAAAGTGACATGATTGACATTTAGTAGTCTATCTCGCACTGTAGCTGTGTTATGTATATGATACGTGCGCGTTCGTAAAGGGTCGACACCAACTCTCCCTCCAAGTAGGACAATTCAACGAGTCTATGAGTACGCAAAAAGTGACTGGATCAATTTTCGAGACTAATGTTCTTTGGACACGCTTTCCGATTGACACGTTTGTTGAGCGGTCAGATTGTAACCACGTTGACCCTCAATAAACTCAGACGGCAACAACGCGCGCCGATCGGCATCACACTCTTTCTCGCGTTTCGTTTCAAATGATCAACATTATAGCATCAATTGTCGTGGAGACGGCTGCGTCACGTCGCTCCGGCGTGGATGGAGTGTGAAACCAAATATTTTACTTTTCTGTCCTCACAGACCTGCAATTGCGATGTTAGAAAAAAATAATACCAATCGATGTACAGCGAACGGAATACATTAAAGGATGATAAATAATAGAAGTAAAAAGATATAGAAGCGACATTCAACGAAAAACTATTTGTGGGATTCCATCAAACCTGGCAAAACTAATTCGAGCGGCGTCGTCCAAGTTATTTTCATAAACATGCCGTATCATCCGGTTGTAACTAAAACACTGTTGATTGGAAACTTTTCCTTCAAGCGGATAATTGTAGCTCAGTCAGGCCGCTAGAACTCCAACAAATGTAAGGTCTTCGCCCTAGAGCAACCGCTCCCGAAAAGTTGGATAATGTACACACAAACACCAACGCTCACCGGAAGCTATTAACGCCAATGAGATAGAAATTGATTCTTTTTTTTTCGTTCTCGCGCTGCTTTCGAATCTGTTTTCTCAGAGCTTACGCCGCGCAGACCTCTCTGCTACGGGTTTGTTCTCCGTGCCAACTTTGGGCAACAACTTTCGCTCGCCGCAGTCTTCTACCTGTTCTAATAGGAGGCCTTCGAAATCGATGAAAAAATTACTCTCTACTTTTGCCATGATAGTTTCTTTAGCGTTGGTAAACAAAATGAGATAAATTTAAAAAAAAAGAAATCTTAACGAAAATGAAAATAAACTCCAAATCATCTAGTATGTGTAAACTTAGGTTGATTCGAACCAATTCAAACAGAATTTGATTGGATAAAATCTACTCCATCCAAAATCCATACACATAAAACAAGGTTTTTCTCAGGAATAATTTGACTTAAGAATAAGGTGACTTAGTTAAAAAGCATAAAGGAACTCACGCTATTATCCACCGCACACCAGACTGGCCAAACAACAGCAACCATTTTTTTCAACATCAAGCTATATGTTTCCAGTTTCCTGTAACTTCCATGATACTTTTCGATTCTGCGAAATCAGTGGGCCCACTGCAATGGGATGGATTCATATTATTGTCAACGAAATCCAACTAATTGTCGCGGTGCCACTCTTGCTTATATGGCATCGAGTGCATCGTTTTACGGTTGATGTAAAGCATGGCTTTTAGTCCGCAGCTGCAAATTCCTTACCAGATCATCAATTTCTGGTCAAATTTATTGGAGAAAACAAACTTCAATTTTCCAACAACATGCTGACATAAGTTTCTTCGTCCATGTATTTCGTCAATTTACGGCAACTTACTCGCAGACGGATCAACGGGACGGTACTACAATTACCACCGTATTTTTGATGACATCCCGATCCAAAAGTTCTGATGTTTCATTGCAGCTACCGATCGAAAATTCCAGCATGACGCATGCTTTGAATCTTCCGGATCAGACTCTTTGTATATATTAATTATTAAAGTTTCCGGAAGACGCCTAACGGAAACGTTAGTTATGATTATATGACAACCCCATGTAAATTGGACTAGAGCCTAGGAACAGAAGACTCTGAGATATTACTGAACTAAGTTGCAACAGTTTTGCACGATCTGATCGGAGCTATGTGCACGTGTTTTGTATTAAATTTAGCGACTACTATAAATAAAGCAAAAAAAATGAAAACGTCACAGAAAATGCGAAATTTGCAAGCCTATTTCAGGCAGAGCCATTAAAAAGAAGCATTAAAGCGTTTTGTTACATATGGGAAGGTTATTTGTACAGGTCCCGTGTGGTCATTTCATATCAGTCGTCGCTCAAATGCCGATCGAGCAACATGTTGACTGCATTGTCTGGACGGTACAATAAGCGGTAGCCGCTATGGATGTTCGGCAACGTTGGTATTTGCACACACTCCCACCTAAACAACTCAATTCAATACGGGTAGTTTACAAATAGAGGTGCCACGTGTACGTTTCAATCATTCGTCGCTCGAATGCCAAACGAGTGTGGAGCGCACGATAGACAGTGCACACAGCAGGGAAACGGGTGCATGTTTTCCACGGCTTAACTTTGTGCGAGTTGATGCCACCTATGACGAAAATCCAAGCAATTTATTCCGAAGAAAACACGGGAATCAATGTATCCTCCATGGTCGAACTCCACTTTAAAATGCTATGAATCTACGCGGCAATCATTAAAAAAAACTTAACAAGCATCCTTCTGTACACCTCAGATAGCACTACTTATACCTAAACAATCGATACAAACGACTAAATAAATCACTTCACTCTGCCTTCCAGCGTCGTATCCAGTATAAGCTCAGAACCAATCCGAAGTTTCTGGGATCACGTCAACGAACAGGTAAAGGAAACTGGACTTCCCACTCATGTCACTTGATGACATTCCAGCGTCTAACTCGTTCGATATTTGCAACCTATTTCGTAAGCACTTTAGTAGTTTTTATTCCGATGAACCACCACTGCCACCAACGTTCCTCTACGCCCTCCCATTGGTTGTCATCCTGTCATTACGACTACTTCAATTAGTTCAGTATGCACTAAACTAATGATGGACCAGATGGTATCCCTTCTGTTGTTCTGAAAAACTGTCCTAATAGTTTCCTGGTTCCTTTATCAATGCCATTCAATATCTCTCTTCATTCAGGATTTTTTCCGCATTTATGAAAAAATCCTATATCTCCCCCTTTTTCAAAAAAGGAGACAAAGGCGTTGTCTCGAACTATCGCGGAATAGCTTCTTTATGTGCAGTATCTAAGCTATTTGAAAAGATTGTTCTGGATTTCATCACCCATAACTGCTCCAATTACATATCCGAGACCCAACACGGTTTCGAGCTTAAACGATCAACTTCTACTAACTTATTATCGTACACATCCTTCATCATCCGTTCCATGCAAGCAAGACTACAAGTAAACGCCATATACACCGACTTTCCGGCAGCCTTCGACAAGATCAACCACCAGATAATAGTTTCTAAACTAGACAAACTTGGATTCGATAGCTCTTTTTTGGCTCTATCTGGACGAGAAATGGTTTTGTTTGGGTTACTCAGGGTAGTCATCTGGGATCTATCATATTCGTCAACGACTTGAATTTTTCGATAAAATGAATGAAATTACCATTTGCCGATTATTTTAAACTATCCCACCTTATTGAAACATCCATTGATGCTGAATTCTTACATTACCAGTTCGATATATTTATATATTGGCGTCATGCCACCAGGATGCAACTGAATGCTTCTAAATGCACAGTAATCTCTTTCACCTGCAAATATTCCATGATCAAATTCGACTACAATGTGCTTCAACGTGAATCGTCCGTGAAGGACCTGGGAGTTCCGTTAGATTCAAAACTGAATTTTAAAGAACACATAGAATACACCATTTCCAAAGTTTCCAAACTTTTAGAATTTATTTTTCGTGTTACAAGAGGATTCGTTGATGTACACTGCTTAAAAGCGTTATATTGTGCTTTAGTTCGTTCTACGCTTGAATCTGCAGCTGTTGTTTGGGTACCTTATTACCAAAACGATATTCAATGCTTCGAAGCTGTCCAACGAAAATTTGTCCGATTCGCACT
The DNA here is from genome assembly GCF_030247195.1 of Topomyia yanbarensis. Taxonomy (NCBI): domain Eukaryota; kingdom Metazoa; phylum Arthropoda; class Insecta; order Diptera; family Culicidae; genus Topomyia; species Topomyia yanbarensis. Next base: position 189,446,770 of record NC_080671.1, on the reverse strand, counting down.
TCGGCGACTTCCATAGAGAGACCCGCTAAATCCCCCGTCCTACACTGAGCGCTGCAGGCTCATCGATCTCGATCTCCTATCTGTTCGTCGGAATGTTTTCAAAGTAACTTTTATCGCCGATCCACTTCAATCACGAATCAACTGCCCTGATATTCTCCAGTTATTGGATTTCGACATCAGTCGTCGTAAAATTCGATATGTCCTCATGCAGGAATCGAACCTGCGACGATCTCCCAGGTCTGGTGCGTTAACTACTCCGCCATTGAGGAACTGTGATGATGCATCACAGATTCCCAACAGTATCGTGATAGCCGCCACAGTCTCAATACCTACAGTGGACAGTTCTACCCCTAAATGCCTCTCATAAGCGAATCGTCACCTCCCCTTCTCAGGCAGAATTCACTTGATAGTCTATTTTTAGCTCCCCAGTAGATCACGCTCAGGCTTGAGATTTTTTTTTCATCGTTTTGCTTCCCATTAGCTAGCTTTGACACCGCCAGACAGTTGATGGTAAGCAAAGCTATAGGAAAGCGTGTTGAAGTCTGCCCTCAAAGCCCATCGACAGATGCTAACGGCAGAACCAGCCGTTGGTGGAATTTACAAATATTCCTTGTTTTGAAATGAGTCTTGTTTTTACATTTTTTCGAGTTTTTTTGGAACGTGTCCAATAGGAAATAGACAGAAACAATGAACCGGAAACGTTGACACGTTCTAGTGTGGTTGAGATTTAGATTGATAATGTCGAAAGTTCTATAACACAAAACTGGACATTTTAAAATTAAAACTTTTTCTCCCCTGCAGTAGCTTGAGTGCTAAGAGTTTGTTTTTCACTAAACCATTGATTGTAATCGCTTAATGCCAATTGAAATAATCGAAAATTTAAAAGTAAAGGCAGAGAGCATGGTATTATACGGACTTTTTAGAATTTTGTTACATAGAAAATTATATCATATAGGAGCAAGAGAGTGGGCTGTAACGTGACGTAGCAAACTGAAAACTAAATCGTCTCCAATCTAGTTCCGGTCGATAGTTTTAATAGATTGAGATTCATACGCGAATTCTGGTGCACGCTCATGAAAGGGGCAAAATTTTTGAAGCAGCCGTAGTCGTCAATCCAAATTTCTATGATTTCACAAACAGATTACAAATCTCCCATCTCCATGATTGTCTTTTATTTGCAAGAAATAATTTCATTTTACAAATAAATTAGAGTATTTTACTACCGAACTCCATATTCCACAGCTCTAAACACACTAATATTTTTGTCGAATTCGAAAAAAAGAATCATCTCAAACGACTTACTTGGAGATTCCGATGACAGTTTACAACACAAGTTTGAAGGGGAAAATTTAAGTGTATTCGACTTCATTGTGATTATGTCTCAAGACTTAACCCACCCATCTGCTTTTCTAGTATAAGTGCACACACTTCACAACTCTTCTTACTTTCTGGATCTCGTATAGCCGTAAGCTAAAAGGCGTACTAAATGTTTTTAAACCGGACTAACTTTTAAACCAGCCTAAAATATTTGGTAAGCTTTAACCAAACGATGCTGTCATTTATATTCTGATGTGCGATACACGACAATGTTAAAAAACAACAAATTCAAGTTAAAGAAAATGGGTAAAATAGAATTGGCGAATTATTTTTCATTCCGATATCTTCTTGCAGTAAAATAGCTTTTCTACGTCATTTGTCTCGTTCCGTAGCGTGTGAGAACAATTTTGTCAACTTGTAGCCGATATGTTTCTGAACTTAGAAGTTTAACGTAAAAGTTGGCCGATGATGTACAGCATTTTGTAGTGACATAATATTCAATGCGCAAAAGAAATTAAATTGGAATACATATGTATGTTTTCACTTAGTTTGAATACGCACTCGTCGAGTTTAAGGTGGTTGAACCATCGGTTGTAACTGGTACCATGATAGTTATTTTAAGCTTTGATTCAAGAATTGGTTCAAATATTTCAATTTGATTTCAAAATGAACTGTGAATGTCATTCTAATTTGACACGATACCTGTCGACGTGGAGAGAAATATTTATATTAGTTTCAAGCGAATTTTCGCAAGTTTGGAATAAATATCAATTATAAATACCCTGCGAATTAAAATTGTACACGTTTTTTCAGCGAGGCTTAAATAAAAAATAAACAAACACACCAAAATTCGGTTGTCGATTTCAGCAGAATTTTGCTGAATTTTCATCAGCTGAAAAGTTTCAGCAACACAAAAAAAAATGTACGAAGTTTTGTAGTGATGCTGTCGAGTTTCATCACAGCGTGGTATGGAAGAAAGTATTGCGGTTGCACGTCGATTTCATCGGGGCCAATCTCCCTCATATGTCCCAATATCATGTACTCATGGATGAACTGCTGATACATCGCCTTCTTATCGCGACTCGCACCGAGTCAGCAGTCTAGAGAGAAGAAGTAACGAGTGGCGTTGTATTTGTTGTCGGTTAACTGCCAAAGCAGTTCGCCACGCTTGGGAAGCTTGACGACGTAACGACCGTCGGAGTTGCGAAATGTTCCTCGCAGTATCGTTCCGATGGAGACGATCCCCTTGCATCGTGGACTTCTTCGAGCTGCCAGAATCGGTTGACCAATTCATCGATTGTACAGGGATTATTACAGGGATACAGGGATTAACTGGTCATTACGTGGATCGCTGTGATCGTGGTTTTCCAACAAACAAACCCAACCCAACCGAATGCAGAATACAGTGCAGAAGTGGTAACTCTTCGCCGAGCGATATCCTGCCGTATCGAAGGATTTGGAAGAAATGTGCGATGCACAGAATCATGTCGATGTCGCCAGCGAACAATGGATCTGCAAGCTCCACGGCCAATGGTGGGCTTCTACTGTCGACTGGGGCAGCTTCACGGCAATGGAAGGCAGAACGAGCATGGAGCATTGTACGGAAAAGGTGGTGACCCGAGAAAGATGGTTATCCTGGCCTGGTATTCAACCAGCGTGCTGGTGTTACCGATTCCGCTTATCGGAATAGCATGCAGGAATCGGATGCGAGGAAGCTGCAGTCGTTTGCAAAGAGCTCCAGAAACAATGTTGCGTTAGAATGCACAGTCCAACCAGCTGCGAGCGGTGACGATGCGTCCTCTACTGTTACGGATGTTCACTAGCGCAGTTGAAAGGAAAACGGTTTCAGAAATCACTTCACCAGAGTATGATACAGTTAATGCAAAGGTTTTTCTGTATTGCCAAATCGATCCGTTGGCGAAGGTTGAGTTTCCGGAATTCCGGTCAGCTGTACAAGTAGTGACTCTCACCGCACTTCTCGCACAGCTTCGGCTTGCTGGTGCTGGAAAAAGGTGTATTGGATACTGCGGCTTGGTGCGTATCTGCGACTGGAAAGGCTGCTAGCTTTAATGTCGGATTAAGCTTGCTGAGGAGCAGCAGTGTTCAAAGTGGCCGAAGAAACTGCCTGCAAAACTCGAGCGTATTTCTGGACGAAGTTTACCATCGTCGCGTATGATGTCATTGAAGTTGACGCACTAGATGTGCTTGTGTCCTCTGATGTGCCGGTGGTTTCTCCCAGAACCGAAGCGATATTGTCAGTATCGAGTTTGCTACAGTGGTTCTCCCATTCTCGAAGCGTACAAGGATCGAGGCGTATAGATAGCTGGTAAACCAGGATAGAGCTCCATCGGTATGATGCTTCACCAAAGCTCTGCAGTACAAAGATCTGCTTCTCGAAGCGATCGATCAGCGGAAGCAGATCTTCAGCTGAATCCTTGTGCATTGCTGGAGTGTCGACACTTGATTAGCTTCCGATTGTTCTCAAAACGCAGCAGCAATATTCGCCAAGCACCCTTGTAGCCGTACTCGCTTATCTTGATAAGGTCGAGAATGTGCGCTGCCTCTCCTCAGATAGTGCTTCTTCTTGACAGCACTGATGTCGCTCCGGGAACTTACAGCAGATTCAAACGAATCGCGAAAAGCACATTAGTCTTCTAACTTACCGCTCAACTGTGGTAGATTCAGCTCCGGAAGTCTGATGTTCAATGGTCTCGATGGTGCGAGGTTGGCGGAGAAGAAACGGAGAGCATAATGGCGACCGTCAAACAAGTGCCGTTCCTTTTTTCAGGTCGATTGGCTCCTCATCGGTGGAAAACATCTCCGATTTCACCACCGTCCGATGAAATTCGTCGTAGAATTTCTCCAGCTTTTCCGCTCGCGCTTCTACTTGGTCCGCAAACTTTCTGTCCTTCTCGAACTCCTTCGCATAGTACTCCAACAAAGCCACCGAATCTACAATATTCTGCTTTGTCTGGTCCAACTCACTTATTTCCCTCTCGTCGGACATTTTATTCTTCGGTAGCGTCGTATTTCCTTTTACTCACGCACTTCTACACCTGCACGAATCCAAAATGCACCCGAGCAATCAAATTGCCAAATAAAAACTTTTTCGAAAATATTCCTTCAGAAATCTTTATGTTCCAACACGGCGCGCACGCGTTCAGGCAGTAGGTAAACATTGTAGGGGAATTGTGGTTAACACCGACACCTTAAGCTTAACATTTTTTTCTAAGTTGCCACAAAACCAATAAAATTTTAATTTTTATGGTGAATTCTTCTTCAGAAAATTCTTAACAAGACTTAGTTTTTTCAGCGCTTCAAAAAATTTATTTCATTAAAAAATATTGGTTGTAAAACTTGAAAAACAAAGTGACTTTTTGTAGGCACTGCGGGCAAAACCGACACCCCATAGGGGTAAGATAGACACCCCCTTTAATTTATTTTCTCACCACTTTATTAAAATCTTTATCTTTAATAAAAATGAGATATATGCGTGATTAATAAAGTGTGAGTATGTATGGTGCAAATATGTGCTTTTTATTGCTTCATCATGTAGTAAGGGGAAGAAAGTTCGAAAGCCTAGTACTATATATAAGAGTATTTTATGCTATAGGATTATTTATTGATATGAGTATTTTCAAATAATCCTTGCGCACATCATTGTAACCTCCAGTGTCATTTTATTTCGTAACAGAAGATTTGCAAGTGTTCTACGTTCTGCTAATTGGATTCATTCACTTATAAGTGACACACACACACTTCTTAGTAAAACTATCTCTTTTCAGATTTGATTTTTCGGACTCTATTGGGGTATACATAAGATCATTGTGATAAAGTTCGTCTATGACAAACCAAGAGAACACTAGAAATTCGGTTAGATGAGCTTTTTGCAAAAATAGCAAAAGCTTCGATAGAATCAGATAAGCAAAAATTCCAATTTTTGATTTTTAAAGAGACTTACAAAAAATAAACACAATAAAAGTATTTTTGTGTATTTCTGCTAATACTACAGTGTTCTAATAGGCTAATTGAAGTGTCAAAAAATCCCCAGTATTTTGAAATGAATCGCAAGTATACACAACCATCTTAACAGCGTGTCGGTTTTACCCTAACCATAGGGTGTCGGTTTTACCCCAACAGCGCACATTTTTTTATAAAAGCAATTAAAAATATTGAATTTCTCAAACTCGTCTTCAATGCCCCTAGTTGATCATAGGAAAGGCCGATAATAATAGGTACTGAAAAATGTGGTGATTTGAAAAGCTTTTGATCGGCTAAAACCTTAAAATCTACCAACGAAATTTTACATCCAGACGAGTATGAACGCTGCTATCGTATGTTTTGTTTATTTTTATGACATTCGGCGCACTAACGTAAATCCAATTTTTCTTCAAATGCTCTAAATAAACGTACTAAAAATAATGAATAAAAATTTGATTTCTAGGAAAAGTTGTGGGGTGTCGGACTGTCGGTTTTACCAACAGTGTCGATTTTTCCCACAATTCCCCTACACTACTTACGCTATTGGCATATTTACGCAGAAAATATATTTAGGAGGCGCTACATGCTTGAGGTGGATGTTTTGCGTATGAACTGTCAAATTGGTAGAAATTTTTTAAAAGCTTATGTAATTTTTTCATTTATTAGGAAAACTGGCCATATGCGTATAAAAAACTGAAAGTAACGTAGAGAAAATTAATTTCCTTCAAGATGGCAACAGACCTTTTCTGCCAAAGAAGGATACTGTGCCATATTTTAAAAATTTTCTTTCAGAACCGGTATAAAACCACCTCGCAGAAAGTTGTGTCGAAATGAGAGCTAATTGTTGCCAAAAGCGAACTTATATTTGTTACGTTTCGATGGGTTGTTTAAATATGATTAAATAGGACGGTTATGAACCCTAACCTAGACATACAGTGTTCACACTTTTGAAGATTTCTTATGTTTAACTTGAGTATATCTACCAAAAACTGTTATTATTAACTTTCAAAACGTTTTTCTTCCCTTCGGAGCCCATTATTCACCATAATTGATGCGTATTTAAGGAAAAACATCAAAAAGTTGTATCACATTACGTAGCGTAGATATGAAAAACACACATACATCCACCTTATCTTGTTTACGCTATTAATCTGTAGATGTCTCAGCAGGTAATTGAGCTTTGCAGCAAAATGCCAATCGTCAGCTTACACACACTGCACCTTATAACGGTGGAAATATTCTGCGATGGCGGATTCTTGGGGGGAACACTATGCGGGTTTGTTCACACTACCGCGTAAAATGGCTAGTTTGTCGCTTAGGGACGCTACCGAAAATTAATTTTCTGGTTTTGCCTGTCTCCAGCGGGGCCGTTCTCCGCGATTTTTTCGCCTATTCTAGGAAATTTGCAGTCACTTTTCCTATTCTGGGCAGTTTTCTGTTCACTTTTAGACTGGGCAGCTTTTAACCACCCGTGGGCCTTTTTTTCAAGATCCGACTCGATGGAACAAATGTATGTACACGCACTTCACAACCAAAGCCAATGAGGTTGCAACGATCTTCGTATCTAGGAAGGTTATGAGGGTCTCTCCAGAGCAGGTGGCGAAGTGCAAACCGCACAAATTTACGCTGAATGGATTCGATGCGTTGAATACTATTCTGGTAAATAGGAGCCCAAACGACTGCACCATACTCAAGTGTAGAACGAACCAGCGAGCAGTACAACATTGTTAAACACTGCACGTTAGTGAAATGCTTAGTAACTCTAAAAATAAATCCTAAACTGACGCCTTTGATGATATAAAAGCAATGTGATCCTTAAAAGTAAGCTTGGAATCGAGCAGAACCCTTTAACTGTTATTTCCCTTCTCAACGACGTTTCATGTATCTTATAATCAAAATTTATGACGTCATGTGTTCGAGCAAACGTAATTACTGAGCACTTCGAAGCATTTTAATTCATCCTGTAGTTGTGCATAAATTAACGAATGTGTCTGAGATTGTAAAAACAAAGCATCGGAGAGATTTTTAACTACGTAGAATAACTTGTAATCATCTGCATAAGACACCTATCGATAAATCCAAATCGTTTAGATATAAAAGGAAAATATAAGACTCCAAGTGACTACCTTGAGGTACGCCGAACGTAACGTCAAAGAATGGTATATATGATTTCCAATTTTACCAGTCATTTTACGGCCGATCAAATATGATTTGAACCACTCTAAAACGTTGCCGCAGAATTAATTAATTTTGTCGAAGGCGGCCGAAAAGTCGGTGTAAATTGCGTCTACTTGGAATCGATCCTGTAGTAACCGAGTGATGAACAATGTGTAAGCTACTAGATTTGTACAAGTAGATCGCTTGGGGACGAAGCCGTGCGAAGTTTCTGAGATGTAACTGGAACAACAATGTGTCAAAAACTCTAGAACGATTAGCTCAAACAGTTTCGAGAGTGCACATAGACAAGCGATCCCCCGATAATTTGAAACTTCGCGTTTAGACCCTTTTTTATAAACTGGAAAAACGTAGGACGATTTCCAAACGGTGGGAAACACTCCGGAGCTCAATCACATGTTAAAAATATTAGATAGAGGCAGGCAAAATATAAAACTGATATATTATACCCTTAACTCATTACCAATATAAAAAATAAATGAAAACCAACTAAAATATAAATCACTCCTTGAAATCCTGTAAAATCGACTAGGACCAAAATTGGTATATTTACATATACCTTAACCGAAAAATTTACCCTGCTCGTTATATATCCCATTTTTTCGCGAATGTAGCATAAATTCATAAAATAACACAAATAAAGTTTGGCTCGATTGTCCGAGTGATTCGATTATGCGGAATGAGATTTTTTTTAAATCTCCAGATAATCGAGTCTGACCTGTGTTTAAATCTAACGTTGTCCCATTCAAACATTGCAAACTCTTAGAAATTGATATACTTTACTGTGCACGATATATTCCAATTTTAAGATAGAGTGTAGTACACGGTACAATGGCAGCTTGCCAATACACAAGTTATTTTTGTGTCTGTGCATGCATGCTAAGATAGCTAATCGATTCCGCTATACGTAAATTTTGTGGCAAAAATTTGAACATACTAGATCTGGAGATGCTCATGTAACTGATTTGATGAAATTATTTAAAATCGAAGTTTCATCATCATAGTTATTAGATAAAATGCTTTACTTCTAAACATATAAATCACCCGACTAAACCAATCAGTAACGGAAACTGTTCCTTAAGGATATTCAGCAAAACAATCTTTAATCTATGCTATACCCTACCTACAACATAAAAAACAACAAAATGCTGTTTTCTCGCTATCTTCTTCAGAAACCGTACCCCAAAACCCTACTATTAAATCCATCAATCTCGTTGCAGAAAATCCGTAGCCATGCATAATCTGTGCGGTATATTTGTTGCGCGGGCCGGACAGGCCCACTTTGCAAGGAATGAACCCCAGATCAGCCGTGATCTCACGAATATCCGGCGGCTATTGTTAATATCCCATCAAACCAGTTCGATCATCAATTGTTCCATCCAGCCAGCTGACCGGTAGAGTCTTACACAATACACATACTTGGCTGCGGTAATCGGTCCACGAAAAACCGTGACGCGCGGAAAGAAAGCCTCGCCGTCACTATTCGCGAACCGATCGGCCAAGCAACACATCAGATCGCATCTCAATAATATCATTATTTTCGCCCTCGCAGGCTTTCCACGGACAGGGTGTAGCTTTACTTTTTTCTTTCTCTGTTGCTGGCCCGACCGTATCCCCGTACCGATGCATAATGGGATGATTGCCATTTTCTGAGTTCGATTCGCGTTGGCCGCTACAAAGAGCCCGGGGAAAAGGCGATAGGCGAGACTGTCGGAGTCAGATGAATGTCAGGAATACAAGTGGATCATGATCAGTGGAAAGAGCTCTCTGATGAGACTAAACTGAACAGGATCATATGCAAGGTACACCAGCATTATCGACCAACCGTTGGCAGAGCTCGAACTCGTGGACCGAAGCAACGAACGTAAATGTATACATAACAAACATTTTTCCAAGTTCAGAGAATGCTTAAAATTGTTCTGATAGTAATGAAATGCTTTTTCAAACGGCCGTGCAGGTTATTCCGTACATTGCCTCAGGGAATTTATTGCAGCGAGAACAAGGGATTTTGGTAAGTGCGATCATACGTTATCGGGGGAAAAATTCGAAATGGGTTGCATTAAAATTCTTGCGATGAAGATATACAACCGTCTTTGTTTTTCTTTTAAGAGCTACTTTTGCTATTGCTAGCAACTGATCGCCAAGCGGAAATCATTGTCAGCGGAATATCACAATGTCAGTTTTCGAATAAGACATTTCTACTTTCGATTATCATTGCGTCCACAAAGTGGCTTGTTATCAGTGACTGCATGTGATGCTGTAGGGGAAAATCTGTCATCATTTGAATCTCTGTAGCCCGGCTCACTTACATGCGAGATAGACACCAAGCCCACCATCGTCCAGACGTCAATACCCACGCCGACACTGTATACGTGTAACACGGTTTCCAGTCTTTCATCCGTCCGCACGTCTGCCTGCATTGCCATGATTAGTCACCTGACCGGATTCCCTTTCGACGCACAGTCGCAGTGTCACGTTCAACGAAATGGAAAACTCTCCCTGCTCCATCATTGCTTCGAGTAGCATGTACATACGTAAGTACCTTTGTGGCGGTTAGATCGGTTTGTATATATGGAGTGGTTGCTGATCAAACAGCTTCCATAATTTGATCTAGGACTATGCGGTTTGTGAGGCAAGATCGAATTTCACACAAAACCGCCACACACTGGTCGTTGGCTGAACAGTTAGTAATAATCGTTCCATTCCGTTTGGTTTTAGTTCGTTCAACCTGTTTTATTGTGGATCTCACGAGTCCGCTGTCAACGTGAAGTAGATCAAGTGCAATCATGCTACCGCAACGGCCGTCACTAGCAATTTGAAACAACTCCACGGATGGTGATGATTGAGGTATGCAGCGAGATTCCTCGTGGTTAGTAGGAGTTGTGTTACATCTGCTGCTTAATGTACAATCCTTTGTACACTTCATCCAAGTAAATATGCAATGGATGGTATGGGTCAATTATATGATTTGTTGCAAAGTTGAACAATGAAATTCGGCATATAATATGTGTGAGTATACTATGAAACATATAAGCAGTAATCTTGAAGCTTACTCTAATTATCTATTACTTGTAATAATTTTCAGTCACGAAGAGCGTTACGGCGGACATGATACCTCTTGATAAAATTGTCGGAAACAGTAAACTCAATAAGATTATAAAAACTTGTAGTTGTATGAACCAAAGAAGAAAAAATCGGTTATATTTCCCTTCGATCATGTCCATATGAGCCTGCCTAGTCCTAGTTTTCCGTTCTAAGTTTATAACTGATTCGCTTTAGAATACCTATCCATCTTTCAATTTCATTGCTTTCGTTTCTCTCAATCTTAAATTTGCCGAAAATAGCCAACAAAATCGATAACAAGTAGAAAAACGTTTGACTTTCGGAAAATTCCATTATAAAAACCGGTAAATCTACAAATATTTTTAAGAATCGCGCACTTTTCTTCAAAATAATGGAAATCATTTTTTTATAGTGTTCTGATCCAAAAATGTTTGAAGAACAGTTAGAAAGTTATACATATATTTTATTAAAAATAAACGGTTTTTGAGTGAATATTGCAAAATATAAAAGTCATCGAATTTGCCGTTTTTGGTGATCTATACTGCAAAGTATAACATTTCATGTCGCAACTACGGTATTTAATGTTAAGTGCCCTAATCGAAGATAATGCTATTCGAAATAGTTATATTTTTTATGTAAAAGTTCGCATAACTTTAAAACGAAAAAAGTTTAAATGTTCATAATGTTCAAGTTCTCCAAAGAATACTTTAATGTAAAATAAAAGCTATAAAAGTTATAGAAACAAAACCGATTTTAGAGAACCCTAGCGGGAAAATCTAGCGGGGAAATTAAATAGATCAAATGTGTTGGGGTGATCAGCTGCCGTTGTATGTGATTCTCGCTTTGCAGACAGGGTACGATCACCGTCGCCAGTGGGATAATCATATGTTCTTTCTGGGATGTCACCATACCCAGGGATAGCATAAGGGTTAGTGCATTGGGCCGGAGTTTCAAAGGTTTCGAGTTCGAATCTCGCCTCTGGGGGGAATTTTTTCACATAATGGCTTAACTTCACTCACCATTTCCGATCGTTTTTCCCCGTTGGATACCACCAGTCCTAAATAAATGAGAGAAAAGTAATGTTTTCTTCATGTTGATGGATGACAAACACTTTACATCATGATATATCAGGAATAAAACGAATTCGAACATCAAATAACCGTATCGCATTGAACCAACTCCGTTGATTTTAGATCGACATTAACATGACGTGGCTTTCAAAACATGGTGGCGTAGAAGATACCTGGCTTTCCCAGAGTAAAGAAATAGAGTGATACAAAGTCATCAAGATTATCACTTGGCGTAGAATAAGGTACGCGGCAGTTTCCGAACCACCAGCCTTCTCTTCTTGCAGCAATAAAACTACAAGGGGCAGCCCTATGGTGTTGCACGAACTGTAGACGTAGGATTATACTTAGTATATTTGGAGTAATAATAAATCAAATATATTTCTTACTTACAGTTTAAGCACAACCAATCAACATTGAATATTACATATTCAACCAAACCTTCTTGGTTATCAGGTCATTTCATTTGTAGTAGATGATCGAATCCGATTAAACTTATTTTAGAAAATCTGAAGAAAGAAGACAAAAAACCGTGACCGAGCTAATATCTGGAACTAAATCTTTATAGCACAAGATCAGATTTTAAAATCGTAAAAACTTTTCGATTGTGTGTGGTAAAAAACCCGGATCAGAAATCAAATTTCAGACAATATTATCACATTTCATGTATATACCAAGCTTTCTAGTTATATTTTGCATTATTGTAACTTTCCCAAAGTACGCATACAAATGTAGCGAATGCAGTGGTTTTAATCATATATCGAAACTATAAATATACAACAATCGTTTTTGCAACGGTTTTTCGAGTGGCAGTGTACTCATTCGTAAATAGGCTTTGTAGTATGTACCTATTAGCAGAATCAAAATACGATAGGCTGCGTGGAAATGAATCAAGTGAAGTGGAAACGAATCAATGAATTGATCGAACGTAAATAATAAACTCCCGTTGTGCTTTCCATCCATCCGCGTTAATTTGTTGCTAAGAAAGTTTTCGTCTTTGCGCAACGAAAGCACAGATTGCTATCACACAGGTTACGCATGCAACCGCTAACAAACAGGGATGCTACATTAAAATCTGTGTTTTGGTCAAAAATATCTTTTTGCCATCTGTGATAACTGAAACTGGAAAAAATCTGTGATAAATTTCCGATAAATCTGTGGAAAATCACAATATTTCTAAAAATCTGTGAAATTTTCATCAAAATGCCAAAAATCTGCTATCTGTAAAAAAGAAACTGTGATCATAAATTGTGAAAAAACGAAAGAGACAACTAGTACCATGACACTATGTTAACCGTATTTGCAAATGGGGCTCGAATGTACAAGCGATTTTGTGTACGAAGAATTGTTTTCGAGATTGTACATAAAAGTGTGCTGGAAACGAGCACAACACAAAAGAAAGCATAGTCTTTGAACGCTCAGTCGCGTGTTGGACGGAACTGGGTAGCGTACCTCCACAGCCAGTGTAAAGGACTTCTCACTCAGCTACACTGACTTAAAAACACACAGCGCAGTGATATGCTGCGCCTTCCGTTCCACAAGCAACTGAGCTTGTTCGGCCAAATCCGTTCTTTAAATAGTCGATGATGACGTCACTCATAGAAGCATAGCGCGCTAGGTACACAAATCTTTCGTGCTGGACTTGGGAAGCGCTACCTTCTGTGTGTAAATGCGCGATATTTTGACTAGGTTGCACATTATTTAAATTTTTAATGCCATGATATAAAAAATCTTTGGGTGTATCTATTGGAATCTATTCTTAGAAGTATTTTGGGGCGACATGCGCAAAAAAATTAAAATTTATCGTGAGATGGCTGAATTATATGCGTTTATAATTGGACCACTTTTCGTTACATACCATTTTTGTACAATTTGCAAAGTGCACCCCCATATCGAAAACAAATACGTAGTCCTACGTCAAAAGGCAAAGAAAAAAGTTCTTCTTTGTTCAGGAATATCAACAATCTTCTTATGCAGAACTTGTCTCAGGTTAAAATTGCACCTGTTTCAATCTTAACACATAATGCGGCCTCCCGTAGAAATAATTTAATTGTAGTTTTCCAACCTTCTGTCGACAGAAAAATGAGTACCCCTGTTTTTGATGTTGGTGAACATTTTTTGAATTAGAGGCATTCAAAGGCGAACCAGTTATTTACAGAAAAAGTTCAATAGCTCTGTAACGGATGAGATTGGACGGTATGTGTAGAACGATTTTTCCCCCAAAAATTGATCCTCTATCACCCCTCAAGAGATTCTCAACGATGAACCAAACACCCTGTATAACTCAAACTTTTAATCGAGAAAGAATATCTAGAATCAAATTGCATCATAAGAAAAAGTTCGTCAAAACTCACCCACTGAACCGATCGTTTTGAAACTTGCAAGTAACAAAATGATACATTTATTAAAATTGTCGTTTTATTCGACTTCATAGCATCGGGTGTTGCTGACAAACTGTTTAATGCACGGCTTACATATATATATATGAGCCGTGGTTTAATGTACCTGTAGTTTCGCTTCGAGCAAAAAGTCAGCAGTCCATCATAGCAAGCTGATTTCAGTTAATTGTTGAACTGTCTTCCGCGATCGACTACGCCCGCTGCCGAGATGGCGAAATTTCTGCAACTGCATCGTCCTACTACGTATTCCTGTCTTCAAGAGTCAATTCCAAAACCTGAGCTCGCGCTTCCCAAACATGGAAGCTTGCCGCTATGGGAGACGCTAGCCCTGGACCGAAAACTGCCAGCGATAGCCTGTCCAATTCACCCACCCACCTTCAGTCGGGGAAAACTTGGGCAGCACCTTTGGACCAAACCGGATAACTATGGATTCGACCTGACCGACCCGCTCGGTCACGACGTGTCCTACGGTTATCTACTGCCGCACGACAAGCATCTGAAAGGGTACTACCGGGATGAGAGGATCAAAGATGTAGAAAGATAATTTTATTTCAGTGGTAATTAAATTCACGCACAGCCTCTCGTTCGTTTTCAGGGATTAAAATATCACGAAATAATCAACAGTAGAAACGAAGTCGTATGCTCCTTAGCGGAGTTCAATCGATTTAGAAGCTATTTATGGAAATACCATAAACACGAAATTCGTAAAGAATTTCAAAAGCTGGTTTGTATGCAAATACAGTACGAGATGATACTAGTAAAACATTATCTTACAGGATCGTGCCTGGTGGAAGGCATACCACGACAAGCTAGCTGCTTTGCACATTAAAAAACACTACGATTTTGAGGGGAAAATGGAACGCACGAGGTGCGCTGGAAACTCATTAAGAAGGGCAAAGAAACAAAGGTAAATATCACAAAAAAAGGCGCTTGATAAAATGAGACATAGTCTTTTTTCATTTTCAGAACCCTGAAAGCAATTTTTAAGTACGAGAAAAATTTGCATCGGTTTTTGGAATGTCGCGAAAAAGATAAACAACTCAGAATGTTAAACGGTCATCTTAGGACATTAAAATCCAATTACAACAAAGCACTGATTTATGCTTCTAGAAAATCGTAACACGAACAACCTTGATAAAATAATTCAAAGATTATTAAAGAAATATTTCTCTTTCTCTAGATATCGATTACGACTTAAACGACGATTAAGAGTAAGAGATCACATCAAAACTCGTCGAATGGCAATCCTGAAAAAACGAAACCTCGAGTCAAAGAGAATAATGGTTTGATTAATTTACATCTATTTGTTCGAAGCCACATTTCTGTTTTTCAAAACTGACCACTCTTGTCTTCTGTGATATATATATATATATCGTCCCGATGGAGTTTTTGCAAAACTCCGAATTCATATCAGTTTCAAACCAACCTGGTGTTCTTTTCTACCCTTCAACAGCGCAAAGAACGTCACAAAATGTTATTCATATCGGCACAGCAAGCGGAAGCCGAACGGCAAGCCGTCCTTGAAAACTTACTCCAGCACACACAGATGAACGTTCAGCGAAGGATGATACGATCGGCCGCTCAACATGAACGCCTCGATCGTCAGCTGACTCGTAGGAAGGCACGAAATTTAGCTAGCAGGTACGACAAACGCACCAAATCGGCTTTGATGAAGGCGATGTTGAATGCGTGGAACAAAATTCAGATACGACAACCGGATATCGAGAAACAGCTCTCGCGTGCATCTGTAGAGAACGCGGTAAACATGGCGTATAGCCTTCACAAGACAATTAGTCCAACCATCAGTAGTACCCAGATAATCGACACGGCTCGCCAATTGATCAGTGATATGACCAATATGCCTACTGAACAGCTGCCGATGGATCGACAAACCATTAGGTATACCACCAATGGAATAGTGGGCATTATGTCACAGATCAGAAAACAGGTGGTTCAAGCTGGATGTCAGTTGATTGAACAAGTAATTTCTTACTTGTATTCCATTGTATGACTAGTTCGAAGTTCGAATCATTGCAGGTAGCTACGAAAATGCGGAACCAAATCGAGTCCAACGAACGCCGTAGAAGTACTTTATGCAGTCCTTGGAATATGCATTGGAAACCTTCGTCTCTGCATAGCCAACCTGAGACAGACCGCCACCGTGTCTCGATTGGTGAGATACTAATTGTTGATGAATACCAAACCGAACAGGAACACTTCAAAAAAACACGCAACCGACCACCGACTCCGGTTACATCGGTCACTTCTCTGGTAAACCATTTGATTCACTCCAATGAACTCCCCAACAGCTCAACGGAAGACCTGGAAATACCGTCATCCGTGGTAGCAGCAATAGAGCGTAGCATTACAGTGGAAAATCATCCACTGATACATCTAACTCTAAGACAGAAGCGGTTTCTAGAAACAAATTTAATGAAATTTCGAGCGATAATTCATCAGAACGTAGAAAAAAGAGTTTTGACAGCAATCGATGTCTTGCGATTGGAAATCGTTGGTCGGAAGGTAAAAAAGCCTAGTGAGACAGAAGGAACTATAGCTGAAGAGATAGCACGTAAAATACTGCTGCTACCCAAGGTGGATGAACAATACCCCCAATTGTTGCTAAATATTATAAATTTGCTTTACTGCGAGTGTTGTGACGAACTGGAAGAAATTTTGAACGCACCGTAAGGTGAGGTGTTTAACGCATCTGATTCATCGCAAGTCATCAAAAAGATTTTCACAAAATTACAGTGTGAATAAACACAACAATTTGAAATTCAGTGTTTTTTTTTAATTAAAAAACTGAAAAATGAAAATGTTGAGAAAATTAATGTTGTTTTTAAACTGTTTATTAGACTGTTAACCTAAAGAAGTTAGGAATCGGCATTTCAGTTTTTAATAAAGATCTTCTGTATGTTCTCTTCTTCCGGCGTTTCGGTCCCTATTGGACCTTTCTCAAGGAATCGAAATTTTGGTGTTCTCTTGTCGGTTATGGGGTTTTTTATTGAAAAACCCCGGGGCGGTGGATTGGACTGGTTTTGCACTTTCTAGCAGAAGTGAGAATGAAACGCGTCTAGTGGCCTGCTCTTCTGCTAGAACAACACCAGTGCAACACACTGCCCCGGGTTTTTCAATGAAAAACCCCATCAATTGCTTCAGTGCACGCTTCGATGCAATCACGTGCCCTCCGACGTCGATCTGCATACTCTGAACTGCTTTGCAGTTGCTGCAAACAACACCTCCGTCTTGTGGTGAGCTATCTGCAGCTTGACCCGTCACCGACACCTTCACTCCATCTAGTGTCTCACCCAAAACAATTAGTGATACGTCGACCGCGAAGCCAACGATTTCCTGGGCAGCCGCAGTGTCAAGACCCCATTGTACATCCCGTTCCAAAAATTTGAACCGAAAATGGAGCCCTGAGGAACGCCCGCTGTGACTCGCATTGACTTCTGCCCTTCGTTCGTTTCGTACAGCAGCACTCTACTCTCAAGCAGCTCTTCAGGATCTGGCATGGTTCTATTCTGTTCTACAGCGCCGTATCGATCTACTCTTAGCTTCTGTTTAGATGCCTTCTCAGTACTCCCGAGCATTGCCTGAATTACCTCCAATGTCGATACTTCTTTGCAGAATCCTAACTGCATCTTGGATAGTCCGCGCTCACCCTCCGTGCATTTCTACAGCATGTTAAGGATAATTGTTTCCATGAGTTTTCCAAGTGTGTCCCTGGCTTTGGCAGCAACACCAACTTCTGTACCTTCTACATGTCGGGGAAATTGCCTTCGGCTAGACACTTCTGCAGCACCACATTTTCAGGGCCCCGTTTGGTATTCCATCCGGACCAAAGGTTTTCTTTTAATTTTAGTCGCATCGACACTTCTGTGAGCTCTTCGTTAGTCACTTGCTACTTGTCTGTGTTTGTTCCTTATTTTTCACCGTACAGTGTCGGTAGTTGAATCGTGCTTCGGGAAGAGACCCTCAATGATTATCTTTAGCTTAGCTGGGTACATTTCAGCTGGCGTCGACGGGCTCTCACCTTCGCCATCCCCCAGGACATCTACTTCTCAGTACCAGTGCGGTAAAATATCAATTTCAAACGAAAATATTCGTTTCAAGTGCAACTGCGAGTCTTTCACTGTAAGCATACCACCACTATATCAGTTGAGTTCTGCTGCCGTCTTCGTTTGAGTCACTCAGAGTTCACTGTCAATTGAATAACAGGTTCTGGTTCGACCTTTTCTCTTTTTTCATCGTGCGCCAAAGAATCGGGATGCTCGTCCGGATGTTTATGTTTACTACCAGGGGCCCGGCGGTCATGCTTAATTTTACAAGTATAAAATAAATACACTCAAAAATGACAAATGTCCCGAATCTTTCTTTCTCTTCATCTTGGAGCAGTTGTCTCTGTATTTTTAGTTTTCTTGCTTTTCTTGAACCCTGCTGAATAATTTGTTGACAGATGACTGTATGCAGCTAGCGAGATTGGCAGTGCAGCCAATTTCTTTGTCACATTTAGATATGATGCTATAATACACATAATAATGACCGTTTTATTAACTCACATTTCGCCAAAATGTATCTGGAACTAATCAATCCAACATTTTTATCACATACTACATGTTTCTAGCAAATTTGGCCAGCATAACAGCCTATTCATTAGAATCAAATTTGCCACCAAAATTGAAATAGAGATGGACGTACTACAAAATACAGAAATATACAGCAATCGTATTACTAATTGCCTTGTCTTGTCTTAGGAGTAAACGGTCGAACTCGTTAAAGGTCAAAGATGATAGATCACGGAAATTGGTTGAGTAGTAAGCATCCCGATCAGAATGAAATAACAAGATTATAACAGAACTCAATTTTCGTAACGTATTGTGCTATGAATTTGGTCTCGTTAGTAGTTAAAATAACAGAAAATTATAACAAGAAACAACGGGAGATATAGTTGTGAAATATTTTTGTTATGTGTTTCTGATCGGGATGACAACCACCCATCCCAGTTGATGTGGGTTCAATCCCAGCCGAGGTCGTTGAGATTTTTCTGAGGTGAAAAAGCTTCCTTTGGAAGGGAAGTAAAGTAATTGGTTCCCAGTCTATGAGTTGATGGGTCGATATCTAGTTATTACCAAATATCCTCCTCCCGTGATACTTGTGAAGTGCGCAGTAGTTTATACGGCCTCTAGCCAAAGCGAGTATCGGACTAACGTTTCTTCCGCGATCTACTTTCGGGCCTGGCCTGCGCCAGTTTTGATCAATAAACACTTTAGGATTACCAGGAGTTGCACATTAAAAGATGTTTCCCTAATCCCAAGAATGATTATCTACTGAGTCCCTGTGCAACTTTAGCTAGTCCAGTTCGATAACGGAGTACCCGATCAGAAACACATAACAGAAATATTTCAAAACTATATCTCGCATTGTTACTTGTTATAAATTTCTGTTATTTTAACTACTAACGAGACCTAATTTATAACACAATAGGCTACAAAAATTGTGTTCTGTTATAATCTTGTTATTTCATTCAGATCGGGATAGCAACCAGGTCGCACAAGGTCAAGCTCAAGCTCGATGGTTAAAGTCATTTTGAAATCAGAGATGAGGGCAACATGAATACCATTAAAAAGGAGGTGAGGCCATTTTGAAATCCAAGATGGCGGCCTTTAGTTACCAAGAAACAGTGAAAATAACTATCAATATGGGGATCATTTAAAGTAGTAATAAAATCCCGGAATTTATAAATTTAGGCCATTTTGAAAACAAAGATGGCGTTTTCCGGTAACCACCAAAGTGAAAACCATAATCAATATATATCTATATCGCTTTTGCAAGGATGGTCAGTAGATGACAGAAACTGATGATTGAGGACATTTTGCAATGAATCCAATATGGCGAGTTTTGGTTACCTCAAATCAATAAACCCACCTTCGATATGACCTATTTATAGCATTCATATCGAGCAAAATCTTTTCGAATTCTTTCTGAAAGAGAACATCGACTATTCTCGTGTCTGTTGGCTGTGCTCGGAACCAGTGTGGAAGTGTTTTACCCCTTTACCATGTCATCGGAATTGTGTACAGGAAAATATTGGTAGAGGTGCAAAGAAAATAGCTGAATTACATATCTGATTTTAGCAATGAATTTGACAGCTTCGTACAATTATGATAGCATACTGCGGCTATCATATTTCTTTTTCAAAATTTCTCAAATTCGCAGATTTCAGGCGAAAAATTATGAATCTAGAAATAACAGCTTATTGGAATTGGTTGCAATGAAAACCGTTATTTGGTAGTACGTTCGTCATTATTATGTATTTTATAGCAACATATCTAAATATGACAAAGAAATTGGCTGCACTGCCAACCTCGCTAGCTGCATACACTCATCTGTCATCTGGCACAAGAAAGGTAAGATAACCAACAATACGAAGCCGGTTGTCGCTTCCTGTCTTAGGTTTACCAGGATCTCATTTGACTGGTGCTCATTGGGTAAATTGAAAGCGGATCTATTCATTTAAGAGGATCAAACGAATGATGTTAAATATGAATTGAGACTCATTTGAAAGCAACGGTGAGTGAAGTGCCATGTACCGAACTTCAGATCAACAGCAACTGATGCGTTAAATGAATATGAATGCTACCATAGACGACTGATTGACTGCGTTTATTCAGTTTCGTTTGAATGAAATGAAATTTTACTGCACTGCTCAGTACAGCTCCTTATGGCAAACCAGCTTGCTAACCTTGATCTCCCGTTTTAAAGCGGCCCTAGCTTCCCGAAACGTCGCCACATCACTCTCCGAACTTGCTCTCTGAGCCCGCCTTCTGGCTCTGAGACATGCAGCGTATAGCGCACCGAACGACTCATTTACCCAGTAAGCTGGACGCCGTTTACTGCGTGACTACAGTTTTCGCGGCATTGTAACGTCACAAGCCGTCACAATCCTTCTTGTTAGATCAGCCGCATCAACGTAATTGATCCCGCTGTCCGGTCGAAATGCCTCAAGAAAAGGATTTTTGTTAAAGGATTTCGTCTTCCACTTTAGCTTCTCCGTGTAGTATGCAGGGTCCGTTGGCCAATGCAGAATCGCCTGAGATGGTCGCTATGGGGATGCTTCTCGCACACTCTCCAGTCCATGTTCGCCGTCAGTGAAGGACTACAGAATGGGGCGGAATTTCGATGTCCGTTTCTTATATAAATTAGCTCCCAATTTTGTGACGATACCAGGAACCATTTAGCTCCATTTATCATTTATCTACTCATTGTAGTCCTCGGCGGTAAACCGAGCCTCCACAACGCATAGTGGCTTTTTCGTCAAAAACGTGCGAAAAATTATTCACACGAAAACGGTAAAGCGTACAGCAATGATATCTTCGGAATGTTTTATGATGATCCAAGATCATGATTTTGATACTATTGTTATAGAGATTAATCCACTTTGAAGTGAAATTTTTGATACAATTTTTTCAATGTATGAAAAACAAGATAAAGGATTCAAAAATACCGAAGAGCTTATTTTTACGAACATCTTTACTAAAGATAACAAATCTGAATTTATAGTACACTCAAAGTTATCGACCGTTGTTTGTGAACGACCCCTGAAAAACATTTTTTCATCATAACTTCTCAAATATTATAGAAAAAGCTTCAGTATGTTCGACAAAGTTCTTCGTATTATCAAGATACACATCTTTGCAGAAGAGATCATTGGTCTATCTCTTGCGACTTAGAAGTTATTGGGCAATTTTTGACAAAATTAGCAAAAGTTTTGAACGTAATAACTTTTGAACGCGCAAAAACGGGCAGCCATGAAATTATAAATATATCAACACTTTAAAACTCAATAGAATTGCTTGTCTCCAAAAGAGTTATAAATGATTTGAAAAAAACTATTGTTTTCAAAAAGCGTCCAATATCTCCGAAAATACTTGATAAAAAATTTGCATTTATAAAATTTGTGTATTTCGACGAGCGAAATAACTTCGTAGTACATACGAAACCCGTAGGTATGATAATTAGTCGCTGTTGTGCTATCTTATGACAAACGCCATTTTGGGGTAAACTGATTAGATGTGCCACATCACTAGTCGAAAAAAACTCTACAAAGTGGCGTTCTCAGAATTTTGACATTCTGTATGGTCACTGAGCTATAGCGATAAACGTGCTGAGAATTTTTTGATTTTTTGCATTAAATGGCTGCGTCTGGGGATTAGCTCAAGTAGTCTTGATGTATAAGATTTTTTTATGTGTAAAACTATATGAGAAACACAATGGCATAATCATTTAATAATACACGAATTGTGAGAAAAATGCAATTGAGCTTGAGCTTGTGCGCCCACCCGTGGCTACTACTCCGTTATCGATCTGGACTAGCTGAAGTTGCACAGAGAATCAGTAGATAATTATGCTTGGGAGTAGCGAAACATCTTTCAATGTGCGACTCCTGGTAATTCTAAAGCGTTTATTGACCAATACCGGCGCCGGCCAGGCCCGAACGTAGATCGCGGGAGGAAAGCGAAGGAATGTTAGTCCGATATTTGCTTTTTCTAGAGGCCGTATAAACTACTGCGCACTCCACAAGTATCACGGGAGGATGATATTTGTTAGTAAGTATAGAAGTTAGATTCTACTTCTCCATTACCGACGCCAGGGAGCTAACTCCACTACTATCTGGACTAGATATTGATCCATCAACTCATGGATCGGGGACCAACCGCTTTATTTCCCTTCCGAAGGAAGACGTAACCACAGATTTTTTCACCTCAGAAAAATCTCAACGACCTCGGTTGGGATTGAACCCATACCAACTGGAATGAGTGGCGGTCACCCTTACCACTCAACCACGCGCCGTCCAAATTGTGAAAAAAATGCAGTTGAAGTTTTAAACTGGAAATATAGCATATTTGGCAACACTGTAGCCAAAAATATTATTTTTTCTGTATTCCCTGACTCATTTCCTATAGAATGCATCTCACCGATCGTTTATAGACCAAATGAAGCCAAAGATATGAATAAAAGTTAATTATTGATGACTTTTCTATGGAAAATTCTCCATGCACGATTATGACACGCCATACAGACTTTGTCATCAATACACACCTATGACACGTATAAGTGCGGCTTTTGTTTACATTTATAATAAAAACTCGCAACATAGTCAACCGATCTATTAAATATTAATACATTAATACAGAATAGATAGAAGGATCAATTGTCTTCTTTGAATTGTTTATACCGTTTATAAGTTTCAAGATATTTAATCTCAAGCTTTTAAAATTGTTTTTCTAGAAAAGTGCAAAATGGCGCTTGTCATAAGATAGCACAACAGCGACGAATTGAAACGATATTCAAAAAAATGTTTTTGAGGACCATCCAAATATAACGAGCTATAACTTCTCAAGCATTTAAAAAAAACTTTGTGCATTCATCAAAAATATTCGTGTAAGTAATCTCCACATCTTTTTTAAAGACTCATTTCTTATATCAAACAAAAATTTGTTGAAAAATCTCACTTATAGGAGGATTAATCACGAAAATCATAGCAGCAAATGACAAATCTTTTTGATGAGTTGTCCAAAACCACTATTGGCGTAAACACAGCCGTTTCCACGTTAATAACCAATCACCGTTTGAAAAACTTTATTTTTCAATAATAATCAAATTGCTTTGAAAATACAGGAGAGAAATCTTTGTTGTAATATAGAAAGTTGTTCATTTTGATAATTCAAATCTTTTTTCAGAACATACCGAACTTGTCAGAGAGATATTTAAAAAGTTATATTTGTAATTTTATTGAACACGATGACGAATGCGCACGATATATTAATGAATTGGCTTTATAGAGATCATCCACAAATAACCAACAATAATGTTGAAGATATTAAGGATAAAGACTGAAGACATAATGTTTATATACCCGATCAGAAGAGCATAACAAAACAATAACACTATTATAACTATGGTTGATATTTATTCCAACTGGAGTTATATTCAGATAACTGAATTGAAAGTGGATTGCGGACAGTTTTCTATACTATCAATATTATAACATAATCTATTATGAGACCATCAATTTATGAATTGATCGTTTGTTACTAGGTCACTGTCATTAGATGATTATATCTAATACAGTTCTCTTACAGAGGACGTGTATATTTTTGGAAAAAAAATTATATCTCATTTAGTTTTAACTTTGCTACAATGATATCAAATTTTGTTACAATTTTGTCCCCAACCCCCCGCCCGCTACTATGCCACTGTCCCCCTTATCTTCGATATGGATGGAAATAATGTATTTGGCGTTTTTCTATTCAACAACAGTTTAATTTGAACACATACAATTCCTCTATTCAAAATTCAGATAAGTATGTTTGGAAGGGTCCACCAGTAATACCAGCCTTTTGGGGCACGACGCGGCTCTCGACGGCCCTGCCAATCACAATAGACTAGGGCAGATAGCTCGCACTAACAATGAATGGACATCATTGTGAATGTCATGCCCTGGTAGAAAAATTATTACTTCGCAACGTTATCAGAGGAATATCAAATCGAAAATTTCAATAAAAAATCATGCTATAGTTTTGTTTTGATCGTATTAGCAAGCATGCTTTCATGGAAGAAATGATTATGAAACAGCCTGACTATATAACTTGTTACATACCTGCTATGTTCAAAACGTTCCCATCTCGAGCGTTCTCACGGTACCATCACAAATAAACTGCAACTCGTCGAGTCGATTCCCGCGCAAATTCGAACGTATTACGAACATCCAATTATCACTTCACTATCGGATCACTTATGCTGGAGTGCTCATTCAATGCAGATGCAAATTTATTGCTCCTTCCTCTAATTCCATTTAATCACACTTTGGATTCACTGTTTCACTTTCCGGTTTCAAGCAAAGGCTGGTTCACCTCTAATAAGCACCCTTTCCCTCACTCGGCGTATTGAAAACCACAACAAACAACTATCCGCCGAACCGCACCGTAATTCGTAGCATCGCAAATCCTTTTAACAAAATCGTCTTCAGATCGGCCGGCAATCCGTGCGACGAGTAATGAACCCCTGGTACAAAGCCGTTGCTGGTAGGTACCTGAAATTAACATAAATCTCTGTAATAGGAGTATCCTTCTCGGAGGCCAGAGAGTTTATGTAATGTATGTGCTAAAAAGCATACACACGGCTTGATGTTTATTAAGTTGTATGAATCAATACACGGTATTTCTCATAATCCCATTACATACCTACATGGTATACTGATTTTCTGCAATGGGGTTTCAAGCTACACCACACCACGCATTGGACCATATGGTAACCCGAGGTAGAAGTCGTGTAAGTAAGCACCAATCTGTGCGCCTGGCGCGGCGTGTGAACTACTTGCGGGTGTACTAATGGAGTGTGGTTAAATAATTTGCATGAAACGCATGCTTTGCCGGTGGTGCATCTCACGATGCAATATTCAGGACCGATCGTACGAGCCAGGCGATAAGAGATACAAACCCAACCCCAATATAAGGGGAAGAAGAAAGAAAATTGCTATTGCACGTTTACAGGGAGGGTGACCTGTTGTGGGTACTGCTCGTTTCGAAGTAATGATGGAAGATCGTGATGAGAATTTGAAAATTGTCGGCTGCTGCAGGCTTGGCAAAAGATTGATTCTTCGAAATCAGTTGCTTCTCACAAACCGAGTTTTATGACAGTGTTCTGTGTACGGATTACATATGAAAACGGTCAACCATAATGTAATGTAATCTTTTCGAGAAAACTTTTTAACGACTGTCACCGCACAACAAGATTTCTGATTTCTTGATTACATGTAATGAGAATAATCCGTTGCGCTTTCTAAATATTTAGTCAGGAGAAATAATTAATGGAGGCAAATGTGCTATAATTATAGTGAACAACATTCTGCAGAAGTGTTGCGAAAATATCTGTTTATAGATTTCATAAAATATAATAAGCTGACTCCTACCATCCTTCATGTCATGAATTTTCGCAAGTTTCTAACACCCAAGCACGATCTAGTATCCTCCTCTTCTCTCATATGTTTCAAAATATCACATTGCATTACCCATAAAGGCGTGATATAGTTTATGAATGCTCCCGTAATGTAATCGATCAATATCGGCTATGACATATAACTGCACAAAAGAGGATTCCTCTATTGACAGCTTCTGTATTTTCATGTTCGAAATTTTCTCCACTCTGTCCACTATCTTTTGCTATTTCGTCACGTGTGTAAGCTGTTCGATAGCACTAGATGATTAAAAATCAAAAAACGGAATATGTAGGCTCAAAGCGATGCCAAATCCGTAGCGTTGCTCGGTACCCACAAAAGAAAGAGAGATGCATATTCCATATAGTGTTGTTCACCCCGTTTTGGGTTTGTGTGCCCAAACTCAATTCCAAGTCCAAGATGTATTCAATGAATTGATATTTAGTACTCTACATTCTAACTGACTGCATTTTCAGTACACAAACAGCAGTAAAAAGTATTTTCAGGGCATAGAACAATAGCCGTATATTTTGTCAAAAGCAATTTCAAAATAGCAATCCAAACGACTTAGTTAAGCCGCACTTTTGGGGGCAATTTGTAATTGAGTAGTGTCCAATTTAAGCTAAAATTTTAAAACAAAGGATGAAAAGTAATTAGTAAGTAATTATAATATTTCTGTACAATTCAATCCAAATTATCCATGAAAATCTTTAAATTTTATTTCTAAGCTAGAATTGTTATTCTAATCCAGCGATCTAACGTCGGAAACAAACGCAAATTTTACAGAATATTTTTGAAATAGGGTTATTTGGGGAGAGATGCCGATTCTAAAAATCCATCCTGCATCAAAGTAAACCATTCAATAATTGATGAAATCATTTTTATCTATTGCGACAAGATACTGTGAAATAGTTTTTGTCATGAAAAAAAAATTCATCAAATTTACATTAACATTTTACACAAAAAGGTCATTGCTGGAGAGATGCCGCGTGTGCGGGTGAGACGCCGCATCGTGGCCACAAACTGAAAAATGGCGAACAAAAGTATTTTTCAGCTCTCATTGATGTTTTTGTGATTAAGTGTCTTCAGCTGAGTTTCATGAAGTTTGATTACACCTATAAATCAGCTAGCACCTTCACTTTTCTTAAGGGGGTACTACCATTTCCAGAAACATTTTTTATTCAATATTTTAAAAATATTTTTCTTTCGTAACCTTGTGTGACGATTAAGTTGGAGTAACTGAATTGAGGGCACTATTTATCTATATGTTTGTACGAGCGATAAACATATCTATGTGTTGGTAGCAGTTCCTTAAAAGCACTGTTTGGCTCTCCCAATGAATTTATACAACTTAGTTTTGTTCTTGAAGGATTCATTTTGGAAAAGCATCAATTCGTTCAAATTTTTGCTTTTATCTCAATATTGACATCATTACAAATCAATGCGTTCACGAAAATTAGTGCCTGAAACTTTAAAGAATAAACCGAAGTAATTAATACTTAGATACATATTGCCCGTTTAAATATATAGATAAATAGACTCATAATCCTATGTGTTTGGTCCGTTAGTTTGTGGATATACCTTATTAAGAACCTATACCTGACACAAATGATCATTTAATGACATTCCGAGGTGAAAAAATACATTTTAGCTATGCATCCTCTTCCATTGAGTGCGGCATCTCACCCGCTATTTTGATGCGGCATCTCTCCCAATTGTAGGAGACGACGACATTTTCCTCTAAAATTATGGATGACCGTGCTTATGATCAAAATGCCTTCTAAAAGGTCCCAGCAATTCAACCGATACTGCCCATAAAAGCATAAGAGTCCCATATGGATTTTTGACGAAAATGAGTTATCTGATGGATTGTATTCTGTATCACCACTGAATCACAATGAACAAATAAGATTACCAGGTTTGTTATGAAAATACCGAAAAAAATACCAAAACATGGTTGTCCCATCCATAAGGCTCAATGAGAATGTAAATCTTCAATAGTGTTTTTCTCGGCTTGCTGTTTTTCAATATGGGACTCTTATGCTTTTATGGGCAGGATACATGATTTACAAAAAAAATCGAACAATTTAAAAAAACGAAATTATAATGTCGCGCTGAAAAATTTTCGGCACTCCGTGATGCAACTGAACGCACAAAATCATTAATAAAAATTTCATGAGTAATTAATAAGGATTATTTTACATCTCTAGAGATATAATTCTACGAAAGAAAAACTCACAATATCATACTACCGTATAACCTTATGCCCCTTATGCGAGATATAGAGAGTGCGGCATCTCTCCTGACGCGGCATCTATCCAGCATAATTTTTTAAAGATAGACCGACGTTAGGCATATACGAGCAAAGAGCACTCCTGCAATACCGACACGTTAGATTCCAAATTTACTCGTGAAAAGGAATATCTGTGGTAAATGTTACACTCACGTTGTTCGTTCAGAAACCAGTCTTGTTGGTTTTACTGTACGAAAAAAGTTTTCAACATATTTTTTATGCCAGTATCGTGATATTTGTTCCTTTTGTCCAACAAATATTCGTATCAAATCTTCGAAAGCTATATGAAACAATAAATTTGTAAGCGCATCGCTTGACTTCAATCGATCTAACATGAGACGTCTCTCTGGTTATTCATTTGCTGAAATTATACCCCTGTTCTTTGCGTTTCATTGGATCGTACGCTGCCCTGAAATCCACAAATGGATGGGGAGCCCGCTAGTCGTATTTTCGAAATTTGTCCAACGCATTTCGCAGGATAAAAAGATGGTCCGTCGTAAATTGTATGTTTTGATGTTCACCGTCATACAATTCGGCCAACGGGGGCAGATTGTTGAACCGAACAGGATACTCATAGGTGGTATTTTTGTTGCGCCCTCATTTCTTATGATTTAGATCACCATATCGCTCCCTGAATGGCGTGTAGCCGCTGCAAGGTTTCGTCTTCTAGTCTAATCTAGTGCAAATCCCTCACATCACCAGAGCATGGTCAGAGGAGGAAACGTTCCGTTCTCATCAATGATATCGAAAAACTCGAGTGATTTTGGAGCGCGTTTCTCTATTTGGGCATTTCCAGATGTACTTCTTAATAATATTTCGTGCTATATAGGTGCTACAGATATTCATATTTACCTCTGGATGCGACGAGATTGATCAACCTTAGGCCGTCCATTTTTAACTATCACGATATTCAGTGTCTTTTTTGCATTTGCCCGAACCAGTGTGAAGCGAACCATAAAGTAGTTGGTTGTCAAGTTACGTGCATGGATCAAATAAACGAATTAGAAAAGTCATCTGGATCCTAAATATCAATGCATCAACGCAAGGACAGAAATCTTGAGGTTTGCTTCCATTCCATAAAATTACAAAATAATTTTCATTTGCAAATAAGATAATATATTAAATTTTATTCGAATGATAGTTGGTATATTACTTTTGTTGGGTTTATTGATTTGAACTGTATTAAAATGAGCAGATAATTACGGGATGAATGCGGGATATATTCAAGGAACCTCTTGAAGTTGAACATTTCCGTGTTGTCTACACAATTTTCGTTGGACAATGACGCGAAAATTCATGAGCATGATACATACTAATAGCCGTCAAAGTCATCGTTGAAGTCAGAATTGCCTCAAGAATTGCCGACGTGGATACCATAACTCAAAACCTTCTATACCTGATTTGTACAATATTCCTGAGGTACTTTTAACCCTTTATAAGGTCCGCTTAGTTTAGAATATATTTACATTTATTTCGTAATAAAAACTGTTTTGCTGCTACCACCCGTTAGAAAACGTCAGTCTTTGTAATGTTTGATGTTTTTCCAACGAAATTGGTGCAAATATAAAGACATATCAAGCCGGATCAGAAATTCAAAAAGAAATTAAAGTGGTTTACTGATTTTTACCTGATTAACAGTAAATGTTCCCTGGATTCTGCTGTCCTAATTTTATTGTGTAAAAGGATTTTTCAAAAAACTTCCCAAATCTGCCACTTTTCACTGTATCTCAATAAAAAGTAATACGAAGAGTTGCTAGACTCCTAACAAGTAGATCTCATAAGATTGGAACACTTCTCACTCATATGCCAACGTTTTGAACGAAACGAAAAGATGGCAATGTAGTTGCCACTGCCTTATAAAGGGTTAAATAAAAATTATTTTGGAAAATGCTGGACACTTTTCGGGACGTCCGGCCATGCGGGATACATTCGTCTAATCTGTGACTGTCCAGCCTAATTCGGGACGTTTGGTTACTTTAATCTACATACAGTTATTCAAAGTCCCCGACTAATTATCGCGGAGTTGAGATATAAGTTTTGGAAAGCGTTTTATAAAGCAGAGTCTAATTTTTCGAGTCGTATTTTCCATCGCTGGTATATGTTAACGCTCAAAGTGCTTTTGCAGATTCTCCATTGTAAGACTTATGCTTAATTAAGACGTTTTCCCAATAGAAAAAATATCCGTGGATCATTGCATTGTTGGTAACCTTCTTCAAAAGTGACGGATTCCATCAGAAACGGCCACAAAATATGACCATCGTCGATTTGAACGAAACATTGAAGTTGAGTTCGGTTTATGAATCTCCTTTATTTTCTCTGACAATTGCAATGTTTTGATACAAGAGCATTTTTTTAAAAGGGCGTAGACATTTATACGTGCATAAATTTTAATTTTTTTGTTCGATTACTGTATTTTATACAGCAAAACTTTCTCAGAACGAGTTACAGGGAATGAATATTTCTGTACGAAAACAATATACACAGAAAAAATGTTATGTCATAAAAACTAAAATTTGTGTTGAAAATTTAAATTGCAAAAAAAACCATTTTTTCTAATTAATATAATTCAAAGTTTTGTTTAAAATCAAAATGCATTTAACAAAAATCTTCGAAAATGCGATAATTTTCGAGATATTTGGAATTTTGTTCCAACATAAACAGTTAATTTGTGTGATTATGTAATTTTTAAAAGTTATTCTTGTTACCCTTCATAAAATGTCAAAAATCTAATGTTTATCGTTTCAAAGACGTTAAAAAAAACTTTTTCAGTTTATTTGGATCATGGAGAAGCTTTCAATAAAAAAGTTTTCCTAACAACAACTTTTGACATATTTTTATAATTCATACTATTTGCAGTTGAAAATACAATTTTCTTTTTGAATATGATTCTAAACGCCATTTTAAATCAAAATGCTAATAACAAAATTTTCTGAAATGTTGTAGTTCTCGAGATATCCTAAATTTTGTTTTAACAACACAATTCTTTTGTTTTATTACGGCCATTTCAGAAGTTATTCGCGTTTCTCCATCAACAACAATTTTCAAAAAGCCCATAACATTTCCTGTAACTTTCTCTTTTACATCAAGGCGATATTGTAAACCAATTGAAAGCTATACAAAAATGACACAAAAAACAATACAGAAAAAACGCTATATGTGGAGTAAAATTAGGTGATTTACGAAATTCACTGTAATTGAAAATTAAAATCAAACGTAAAACTAAATCATTTTTGATGCTCGTATATGTCAGGGTCAGGAGACGTGAATTGAAACGATTTTTTTCTAGGTGTGTATAGTTATAAGATAGCCATAACACTATATGAATACGTCAATTCACAATCTTGAGTTTTCAGTAGCCGGTTAAAGCTCTGAGCAGCATTTTTCGTATGTAAATTTCGACAAAACTCTGGGCTAATTTGATTCATAAAACCGCATAAACCTCTCTTAAAACATACATTGCCACCGATGAAAACATAGCACATGCAATTACTATTCATTAAGAAAAATTACGCCCGAAGAAATTGACGTCAGACGACCTAACTCAACAGCGATTGTTTCCAGTACCACTAAATAAATTGTCATAGCCAACAGCGTAGCAAAAGCGATTGAGTCAAAGGCCTGCAAAACAACACCATCAATAAAGAAACAATTACCTATGAAGACGGATTTTCAACAGCGACCCGTAAGAACAAGAAATAAATTAGAATTTCAAACACTGAACAGTAAGAAAGCAGTAGCGATGGGGACAAAGACATGAACGACAACGCGAGAGAAGGCACATGGACTGATCCAAAACTCGCGGAGAAAAGACCGCCAAAAAAGGATCTCAAGTCTCAACTTTGTGTTATTTTATTATTTTAACAACTTTTAAAAACGCGAAAGATCCACGGCTCAGTTATGCTAACATATTGAACCGTTTCAAATAAATTCAAAGAAAAAAAATATTTTTAGTACTTTACACAAGACGGGCCTTATCGCACTGTTAGGTAGATTAAATCGGCGTTTAGTACATGTAAATCTGAGTTCCATATAGATGAAACATGATTCTGTTTTTCGCTATATGATCGTGGGTGTTTAATCCCGAACTAACATTTGGAAGCTGTTAACAATTGCCATCATCGCCCATGGAGTACGCGAAATGTAAGGATGCCAACGAAGGTAAGATCAAGTTCGATTTTATTCGATTCGTTCCGCAACTGGTTGCGGTATGTCACCATGGGTGCTTATTCGTGATCTTTCAGCACTAAGCGAAACCACCACTAGTAGTATGAGTTTGCGATAATCTATCACTGATGTCTCAATACCCGACAAGCGGACATTTAAAACGATAACTGGTTGTAGGTATTTAATTGCTGTGAAACTATCTGGTGACAGATTTGGAACTGTGGAATGACAGCGATGTCCGCACGATTCAATGATCGATCAGTTTTTAAAAAAAAATAAGAAAAACAGGTTGATCGAGCAATTGGTCGAACGAACGAATGAATTAATTTAATCCGGATCAGACACCAGGTAGGTTGCGTTCACGGCCCAACGCACGAACTCTTAATCATACTCTTTCAAATTGATTATGTTTGCGCGCGACCTGGCTCGTGAAAGGGCCTGTGCTAATGAGTTTCGCCCAGCGCTTTATCGCTCAATTACTATTCGCATTTAATTATACTCATTTTTCAACACTTCAGTGCGTACCACACAGGTCGACGGGTTACAGTTACTGCATTGCACATCGAAGTGCTGAAATCGAATGGGGATACTCTGCTCTGCTCTGATACATACTCTGCTAAATAACTAATACTCACTATTTTCCATAATAGTTTGAGATGTCTTGCACGGACCTATACAGTGTCGACAATGAACCGTTTTAAAAGTGCAAATTGTTATGGTAATGATGCCCAATAAAACACATTTTAAAATCTACTTTTCGCAATTAAAATATTCAGAATCTACTTGTGGGTACACTGCGGTCTACCTACAATTCGTGCACTGGAACTGTAGTCGATACCCTTCGATTATTTTCAATCTATAACGTAAAATTAGAGCTCATCAGAAATTGTCCAGGAATCAAGTATCATATTACAATGCAGCTGTCTTTTCACCGTACACAAAGTAACGTTTTATTAGAAAGTTGGCGTTATTATAGATGTGTTTTGTTAGAATCAGATAAAACCTTGACAAAAATGTCAAGCACGTTGATGTATCACCTTCCATCTTGTCAAATTGAATTCATTGTGGGTTTCCAATCGTCAATGTATATGTAGGCATTGAACACCATCAATCAAATTTTTAATTTGAGGGTTCCTGTATCACTGATCCAATCTTTGGTTAGTATTTATTCTGTAGATTTATACGTTGACGGAAAGCAGTAGCGTGTCGTCAAAATTCAGAGACTATCATATAAAAACAAAACGTGCTGTACATTGAACGACCCTATTTTCTACGGATGTTGTCGATAAAAAACTAAACGTTTCTCCTTTCACGCACAATCCCATCGGACAGGAGAAAATATTTAGTGTCACCTCATCCCAGCTAATTCCCCGATAAGGTTTGTCAACGCGCCGCAGCATTCGCAATTGACCGGCGTAGACCTATTTCTTTTCTCCTGGACCTGCTCACGACCAGTTCTTTCTTTTGAAAGACGGCGTCTACCAACCATACTTTTTCTACTTCTTCTGCCCGCTGTAGGTTGATCTATCTCCAGTGTGTGTGTGCGAGCATATTTTTTACCAACTCCTGCGTCCCTCTTCATCGATGTCAACGCTGTTCCAAAGAAACAGGTCGTGATGGATCATACGGCAGACACAATCATCAAATCTGTCATACGATTTAATAAGACCTGACAGTAAACATATCCGCCGTGTATCAAAATCGAAGCATGATGTCAGATTACGAAATGTGACTGATGAAAAGAGGGAGGGGATTTCGAGGAATCATCGCCGATTGAAGAGCACAGTGGTCTAGAATGCACATTTAGTAGGAATTTTAACTTTTTGATAAAACTACA
Organism: Topomyia yanbarensis; assembly: GCF_030247195.1. Classification (NCBI taxonomy): domain Eukaryota; kingdom Metazoa; phylum Arthropoda; class Insecta; order Diptera; family Culicidae; genus Topomyia; species Topomyia yanbarensis. The sequence goes on along the minus strand of NC_080671.1, from coordinate 189,412,473 downwards.
TAACTTACCCTAATAATATGTTTAGGAAAGATGTTGTGAAATGCAAGGACCTTATTTCCGTTTAAACAGAAGCTAAGGGACCATTCATAAATTACGTAACGCTTTTAAAGGTAGAGAGGGGGTACAACAAATTGTGTCATGTCGTAACAGATAGGGGAGGGGGAGTAAGCTAGATCGTTACGTAACATGTTTCCACAGAAGAAAAAAAATTCCCGGAATTTGTTGCGTAATAAGCGAGGGGGGTATTCTAATTTTAGCAAGATTTAAAACAGAACTTTTTAACGGTTCGTGATAGAGTTTGACTGTCTTCGATGAAGTTATAGAACAACACATTTAAAAAAATGCTGAAGACACGAAAGCTCCATTTTTTTACTTCCTATTACACAACAAAGCTAAGGAGTAAGCTTTAGGATGTTCCTTAAAAAACGGTTTTATTTAAATAACTTACGTAGTTTTAATTTTGCTCTGAAGTACCCTTCAGATAATTTGTAGATTATTTCAGCGCGCATAATTGGTTTTTATACAGAAAACTACTAAACGTTTTTAGTTTCAAAGTTATGAAAACTTTTACATAAAAAATAAAACTTTCAAATATCTAATAAAATAGATTAGCTTCAATTAACTTAACTTTAAATATTGTTGCTGTCATATGAAATATGCTTTGTAGCATAGATGACCAAAAATTGCCAAATACGATATTTTAGTATATCCTGCAATGTTTACTTACTACTTAGTTAATTTACAGTAAAAAGTATATATAATTTTCTAATGAAAGAAGTTAGAGGTTCAGTATGTTGAGTCAAACTGTTCTCCTTCGAAATATCTGGAAGTATATCTAAAATCATCTTAATGAATCAAAACTGCAGTTATATAATAAAAAAACATTTTTAAGAAACGCTCAAATTTTTTTCTTGTAAAATGAAAAGTACATTTAGTAAATTTAGAACCGCCCTATCTACTATTTAAAATAATAGAAAAGTATTGTAAACTACATAATTTTATCATGAAAGCGAAACTATACATTTTAAATTGTCCACCATGAAGGTAATTTAAACATACTACCAAGGGTCAATTCTGAAAAGCCAAATTTCTGGAAGACGAATATTTTCTTCTAATACATCAAAACACTAACTTCTATTATTCAAAGATATAAATACTAATAATATACAAAATTGATTTTTTGAAATCAGTTTTGCGAAATTTTTAAAAATATCGTGCTCGCCATTTTTTGCTCAATTATACCTTATATGTAGTTGAAAACGAATAATATTTTGTTTGCCCCAGTTAATGATATGGGTATTCGAAAGAACGCCAACTTTGAAAAAAGTGCTCATAACTTTTCAACGATAATAGTTAAATGTGTCGTGCCATGAAACAAATTATTCGCCCGAAAACAATCTTAAAGTTGCCTGAAAACTACTTCAGTTTTATTTCAATACTGTAAAAGTTATTCAAATAAAACAGATTTTCTAAGAAACACCCTAACCATTGATTTTAAATTCGTTGTAAAATGAAAAATATGACAGATAGAGCATACATGTCTTCAGCAAACTTTTCTAAAACTTATCGTCTACAACTTCACTGAAGGTAGTATGAGTCTATCTAGAATGATTAAAGAATTCAGAGCGACGTTGCTGATCTTCGATCGCTGAATTTCCGGAAAGGAATTTCGAGTACCACTAATTGCTATCAGTAAGACGTTGCGTTGGATGAAAAAAGTATTGCCCGTGAAAAAACTATCACAAGAAGACAAAACCCAAACCGGATGTGCTTAAGTCCTTACTTACTTTGTCGTAAAGTAGAAGAAAAATAGCGCTTGCAGTTTGTCTTTAGCATGTCAGGAATTTTTATGATCAAAATTTGCAAAATTCGGTCAAGAATTCACTGAAAAATAAGTGTTACATTAGCTTGTGAACATGGCGCACTTCCCGAGGCTATCAAGCATCGTAATAGGTGGCAAATGTGGTCAAAGAGCTACTTTGATTGTAGGGGAGACCGGGGCTAGTTGGCGGTGTTATCAGTTTTCAATTTTTACTGCTTTGATATAGGTAGATCTTGCAAAATAGAACACGCGGCATGAAAGAGCAGATTGTTGGCAACATCTCTGATTTTTTTTAAAGTGTTTGATGCATTGTCTTCATTTTTAGAGACAAAAATATGTGACGCGGAAAACCCGCCAACTTACCCCGGCCTCGGGGTAAGTTGGCGGTATGTGATGATACTCCAAAAGCTAAGCAATCAAATGGAGAATCAAATACTTCATGAGTTCTTCTGGAACGTGCTGAATTTTTAAGAAAACTGTATATTAACCGCCATTTGCTATTATATTTCAGTTTCAATATCCCGGTATTTTGACTTTGACGCGTACTCCCTATTAAAAAGCAAATTTTCGAAATTCTTTATCCGATTGGCCGGAATAAATGTCTCCTGCATTGACACACAAATAGATACACAAGAAAACGATTTCCTACTTTGGAGTGAATTCCAGAAATAAAAATTTTTGATGACTTTCTTGCACTGTAAATAGTACCGCCAACTTACCCCGCGTGCAGCACCGCCAACTTACCCCAACCGCATACTATATTAAAAACTATTTAAAAAATAACTTTTGTTGATGGATAGATGTAATATCTATACGGATACTGAAAGCTCTTTTCACGTGCTATCGAAAAATATAATCATTTGGGAAATTGATTGAAAATCACCCTAAATAACGCAAAGTATTTAAAATTTAGAAAATTTACTTGGTATGCTCCAAAATACAATATCACCCACAACTTCCACCGAATCGCTTTGCAACAAAAACACATTGGATAATGGGTTTCACATAACTTGAGCTACACAGGAAGAGGCAGCGCTATAAATATGTCTAATAGAAACAGAGAAAAAGGGATTCCGCCAACTTACCCCAACCGCCAACTAGCCCCCGCTCCCCTATTTATAAATCCAAGCATGCTATTTGCTCTTTTGATGATTGTGTTGTAATGGTCAATGAATGTTAATTTTGAATCTAGAATGACTCCCAAATCTTTAACTCTTTCGCACTTTTGTACCACTTGATTCCCTAGAGTGATTGAAATGTCAGGTGTATTTCGTTTCCTACTAAAAGTTATTGTATTACATTTTTTACGTTTAGTTGCAGAAGGCTTTTGTTACACCATAGATAAAACATATGTATTTCTTCCTGTAATATCTTTATGTCTTGTTCGTTCCTAATTTCTAAAAAGAGCTTCATGTCGTCGGCATAGATAAGAACTTTTATGTTTTTGCGAATGAATGAAATGTCGTTTACGAATAAAATAAACAAAAGAGGGCCTAAATGGGAGCCTTGAGGAACTCCTGATGTTACTTGAATAGGATTCGATTTTTTCCCTTTGAATCTAACTATTTGTTGACGGTTAGTAAAATAGGATTTGAGAGATTGGTTTAATTCCTAATTTTCCAGTTTGAATAATAGCAAGGGTATGTCGATACGATCAAATGCCTTGCTAAAGTCTGTGTGAAGAGCTTCAATGTAGTTTCCATTCTCCATTGCAATAAATGAGTAGTTGACGAATACTAGTAAATTTGTATTAGTTGAACGTCCTTTTTTTATTCTAATACGTATTGTATCATTTGGCCATGTTGGTGATATCAGTTTATATGGGAATTCTTTGGGTGACCGCAATTTTCAACCCGTAACTCCGGAACCGGAAGTTCAATCAACCGAAAATTCCATAACAACCGGTGAGAAGGTTGAGACTAAATTTAGGCTAATCAGTAAGGCCATCTCTGAGAAATAAAGGTGAAATTTTACGCTCGAAATTTTTTTGACTCGAATGGTACACCAAGACCCCAAGCCCTTCGGACTTCCGTTAATAAGTCGACGTTTGAGTCGATTGCAAAACCTTCCTACAGAAGAAAAATAAAAAGTTGAAACACTGTTTTTTGAGAAAGAGGAAAGAGGCATTTGTCCATGTTGCAGATAAACCGCGAATATTTTAATGTAAGCAGTACCTAATCGACGATCAACATGGCCTGACGTCTGGACGTTGAACAGCGACTAACCTGCCGTATCTAACATCCTACATAACAGACAAACTGATATTGTTTACACCAACCTATCAGCCACATGTGATAAAGTTAGCCACGATACAACAATCGCAAAAATAAAGAAATTTGGAATCATCGGAAGTTTTTGAAGTAGTGTAGGAACTCTATATGTACTAAAAAATGTTGGGCATGAAAGGGTTAAATTATAACAACTGGTTTTAAAGGATCATTCACAAACCCCTTTGCATCTCGATACTCTGATTATATAGAGCTCTGATCTCTTTAACAAAGTTGTTTATAGTAACTTTTTCAATGACTTCGAAAACAAAAAACGTCGAATTCATAAATTAGTTTTTATAACAGTCAATCCTCCAACTTAGCTCTAGGATTTTTAATTGTCAAGATTATCATATCGAAGATGAGTCTTTTTATACTTACAAATTTCTTCGAAGATATCAAGCTTCTAAATTCTACAATTTTAGAAATTATTCAATTCTGATTGCCTTTAAACGATTTAAAAACATTTTTAATGTTAAAGAGAACGTGACAATTTTTAAAGCTTGAGGCCGGTTTGCTAGATGGTACAGTCAATCTGCTCGAACGTGAGATACCGCAACGAGATGGCTCACTTTTAATACAGTAAATACATCACAAAACATTCAAGAAACCGTTTTACTTCACTCTTGGAAACATACCGATCCTACAGCGATTCACGCGTCCCATTATTATTTATTATTTGCACAACCTATAATTTTAATCCGCCTTTTCGTTACTAAGCTGATAGCCATAAGCAACAACAGAAAGCTCCCCAAAACATGTTATTTTCTGTTGATTCGTGATGTGTGCGAAACAGGAGAACTAAAACCCAGCCGAAGGAAGCGAACGAAAACACAAGATAAGGCAAGGTGGGTGAAGAAAATCTCCCGAAGGAAAACGGGCGATATTTCCAAGAGAAGCGCATGCCGTGTCTGGTGATTTATGAATTTCTCAAATACGACACGATCGGATATGGATCGAAGTATGTAACAGCAACTGGTTGCTGCTGGACGAAGCGTACAAGTTTTTGTTTTTCGAAGCATAATACATGTATGTGTGTATGAGCAGGATCATCAGCGAACGTGTAATGACGATGTGAACGGCAGCAACGACTGAAACCACTCGCTGGATTATTGGGGGGATTCATCTCAACCAGCCGAGTGGAAGATTTATGATGGGAAAATAATAAATGAAATTACTTGCGCGCCAACCAGCCACCACCCTCTACTGCACAGAAAGCAGCGGCATTCGAATCGGGAAAAGGCCAAGTTATGAGCGAGCGGATCCATGGAATGGGCCATAAATCTTGCGACCATGTAGAACTGCCATTGCATTGCCAGTCGAGTGCCAGCGAAAGGCTCTAGGTTGCGATTCGAGCAAACTGCTGCAAATCATAACTATTGATGTGCTCTGCAGAATTCACTTGGTGGAATTTGAGCGTGACCTTACACCTCAACCTTGGTTACACTGGGGCACTGCAGTTGTGCGCATTTTAAAGCTTCTGATACCAATCGTGAATAGGATATGCTAGGCCGCACAGGGGAATAAATTTGATTTTTTCCATATTTGAATGATTAAATTTAAGTATTTGACATAAAGGAAGCTTTCAGCGAAAATAAAATTAATGAATACGGGTAGTTACCTGATACATGAATTCAAAATGTTTTGCAGATAGGAACTTAATTGCGCATTCCACGAACTGCAAATTAATCTAAATTAAATCTAATGTAAGCGTAATTGATCTGCAGAGCATTGTGTGTTTGCTTCGTTCTGTTAATGTGTGTGAAAGGACGCAATAAACGGAATTTTTATAATCTTTTTATTTGATAGGACACGGTACGTTAGCTTGAAGGTGCCGATGTTTTCTACATACTTTTTAAATTTCTTGAAAATTATGGGGATATACTAGAAATTTATCTGAAAGCTCTTTTAAATACTAAGAGACTATTTTAGACTTAGGGTAGCACAAATTTTAGAATTCAGTGGAACCGATCTAGAACTACTCGCTGTTGCAGTTGAAAACTGGAAAATCCAACCTGGAAAGGTTGTACCGATAATAAGACCTCATTTAACTATGCAAAATATGATAGGTTGCACTATATTTTACACAAATGGTTTCAAGTTTGTATGTGATTTAACGTGGATAAACAATCAACATTGCTAAATATTTCTTAGACTTCCCTATTTATTTTTAAAATATGTGCAATGCTTATTCCGGCATACTCGTATCTACAAGTTCAGTGTACAACTTCCCCATAGGCTAGAGTAATAGGGTACGACGGCTTGTTCAAAAGTCACACAATGCTTAAGTGCCTACATCGTTGGTGAATTATGAATTTATCTGGAAACTCTGACTGATACTTTAATCAAGTTAACAGTGATATGTTAGACATAAACCGAATTATGCTGCTATCAGCAAAGGCGGTTTGATAGTTCAAATGCAAGCATCCTAAACAACCAATGCGAAGGACATGAACACGGTTCTTAATTTTTTTGCTTCCTATGAAGTGGGAACGTTATCATGTAAAATTGTTAGTTTCAAATAAAGTAATAAGGGAGACCATAACTGTTATTTCTGACGTGTTATTTACCTTGAGGCGAAATGCTGTGTAGTGAACACCTTTTATTGTATTTTTGGCAAAGTTATGTTCTAATATTATCTTCACGATGCTACTCCAATCTTAGTCCCTGGATGCTCCGGTCAAAAGTTTTGGTTAAAAGCAAATCGTGCTTCATGACCGGAGACACTCTCTTGCTGGCCAGACTTGCTCAATTCACCTACCTTCTGTTCACTGGGCACTCGATACCTAGCAGTTTTAGTTCCTGCTCCATAGGGATGTGGTTTTTCTAATGATACCATCTGAACTATATTTCCGCTTTACACCAACGGTACAACTGGTGACCACTACAAATACGTCAAGGTTCACTTGAGACAGCACTATTTTCATAACATTCAGGGCTGCGAAAGTTTAATTTTGCAATAACTCATGAACAATCTGACATAGCTATGAACTGTCTTCAGAAGAAGTTGTTCTACTTGACTAAATCTATAGAATGTAGCATACAATATATTTTTCAGGGGCACCAGACGACATATTTATGAATTTACTGAAAATGCATTGTTTTCTCATAGTAAACTCCATACAAACTTCGAATCGATTGTGCTAAAATATCCTCCAACAAATTTGATTCGTTGGATAATTGAAAATTTGTCTAACTTGGTTCTGCGGTATTTTATTTTTTCCATACATCCTTGTGCCACCCATGTACTCTAGGGGACTATCTTGAAACTAAAGGAAAAAAATGGAGTAAACTAGGCAAACACTTTAAAACACATGGGGAATCGATTCAATTTTTATTATAACTAAAACTAGAGAATGCAGATCAATTTGGTTGTAAATATGATTTAAAATATTTAGAAAACATTAGAAATTTCATTTGGATTATTAGTCTTTATTTAGTTCCTAATTTATAATTTTTATTCTTGATCTCAGACAAATTATACATGAGGCATGTGATCTAAATGTCAACAGTGTCAGTAAGGTATATGGTTAATTTCAATCAAATATTAAACAACTAGTTTTAAGATGCACAACCTAAAGATAACTCAACCAAGCACAGAAGGTGACTCTATTTAATTGAATGGTCTTGGTGTAAATCTATAATTCAGTAAACAGGAATCAAAATAAACTGACTCAAATGGCTTGTTCCCCGTATGCAGTCGACACAAAAATAAACAGCAAGTAAGTTTAACTCACAAGTAGTTCAAATCGCCTGCGAGAAAGCCTAATGTTCTATACCACGCGGGATGAAAAGCTTTAGTATGTTACAGTCGTCTATGTAAGGTCAACCAAACCTCGAAATCGCAATTGCGTTGCTGCTGGGCAGTTGCATATAAAAAGTCGGATTCACAAACATCACATGAAAATGACTCAGTGCGCTGAATAGTAAGAATGTGTTAATTAAGTGTGTAGTTGCCGGTTAAAGCCCTGATCAGCACGCCACGGTATTGTTTCAAAAAGTGTACGAAGTTTTGCGAAATCACTGGTAAGGTTTAAAAAAAAAGCTTTTGTTTGACGACACGTTTGTAGATTGACCAATAGCTGTGCTCGGTTGTAGCCCAAGACCGAATCGTTTCCTTTGTCAAACTTGTTGTTGTTGGCCACTAGCACTAGCACGCCCTCTATCAGAAGGCCGTCAGTATAACAGACCACTTGCGTTTGTTATTGTCTCTCATTATAGCCAGACAACCCCTGATCTCGAAACGGAATCTTCACATGGAATGTTCTGTAAGTAAAACTACAAGTGAGTGTAATAACGCTGGAAACAATAATTACTTCGCCCTATGTAACCATATGTGACCATAGTCGTGTATGACTGGTAGTAAGATCAACATGGTGGGGAGTGGGCGTAGCGTATTGGTAAATCGATTGCCTTGTACGCAGCGCACCTGGGTTCGAGTCCCGACCCCGCACATAGGGTTAGAAATTTTTCCTAAGAGATTTTTCTAACCCGAAAGAGGCGAATGACCTTAAGGTTAAAACCTCTATAATTGAAATAAAAAAAAAAATTAACATGGTCACCTCCAGTCTGTATGCACATGATAGTGCTTCTTGGTTAATGTGTATGTGTAATGGTATGATACACCGATAAAATAAATTCGTAAATAGAAAGAAAATTATTACACAATGCACGACTTTCTTCGTCGTTTTCTGCAACGAAGAATTTTCGTGCATTGTAAATAGTTGGTTCCGTTCATTTCACGATCTAAAAACATGGCGACTTGATGAACGATTTTTCGTGATTGAAACCAAATTTTTTCGTGATTTTTAAATATTTAGTGTACATTGCACGAAATTCATCGTAGAAATCAAAACTATTTTTCGTGATTTAAACGAAAATTTTAATTTTGCATATTTAGTGTACGATGCACGACATTTATCGTAGGTAAACAATTTTTCGTGATTTAAGCAAAAATTTTAATGATTTTTGCATGTTTGGTGTGCATTGTGCGAAATTTATCGTAGAAATCAAAACTATTTTTAGTGATTTAAACGGAAATTTTCGTGATTTTTAACTATTTAGTGTACATTGCAATTAGGGGGGAGGGGAGTAAGGGTTCCAGCGTAAAAAAACCGGTTTTTTGGTCAATTTTTTTAGAAAGATGGGCTTCACCCAGAGACGTTCCACAAAAAGCTTCGTCACCGAGTCGCTAGTTGACATTTTTGATGAACAAATTACAGAATGTGTTTGAAATGATAATTTTGTATAATGTACAAAAGTTTCGATTAATTCGCTTCACCCACCTTTCTAAAAAAATTGACAAAAAAACTGATTTTTTTTACGGAGAAACCCTTAATCCTCCCTCCCCCTTAAATTCAACGTAGACAACGAAAATATTTTTCGTGATTAGAACGAATGTGTTTCGTTATTTTACCAACTGTTTGTATATATCAAGAATGTTTCGCTAGTCGCACGATTTCATTTTCGTTCACCGCTAACCAACTGTCATCCAATAATAAAAAGAACCGACTGAACCGAATTAATTAAATGAAGAGACTGAATAAAATGGGTGAACTGGGAAAAATTAAAAATTTAATAAATTGATTAAAATTAATAAAACAAATAATATCAATAAAACCAAAAAATTAAATTAATAAGACAAATAATATGAATAATATGGATAAAATTAACGCTTTCATACCTAATATTTTTCTAGCACATATAGGGTTCCAAAACCGTGTTGGAGTAAAGAAACACGAAAAACCTGTTTTTATCATGATACGTGTTAGAAGCTGCTCAATTTTTACATACCGATCCTAAATGCACATCTCCTGCAATATTTTCAATAGGTCAATTGAGCAGAAAGGGTAACCGAAAGCAGTCTAAATTGATTAAATTAGATTAATCAATTTTCAAAAACATTTAAAGACAACGAAAATCAAATACAATTTTTCACCGATAACTGAAAATCTTTCTGGCAGTACTGCTCCAGTGAAATTCAATCAAAAAAATTGCAATAACTTCCGTTCTACGGATATTTCTTGTAACTATTAGCGCTAAAATAAACGGTAACAGTCACAGATATTATTTTTATTTGTTTTTGTAAGGAAATATTGTCTAACTGTTTGAAAACGTTTTTATTCATAAATAACAGAGCAAGCAGAGGATTAATAAAATAAAAAAAACAAATAGAATGAACAAAATAAACGAAATGAAAAAAATATAAAATTAAAAAAAAATTCTTTCTATTTTATCATTTTTTTTCACTTTTAATCTTTTTAAACAATAAAATGATTAAAATAAAAAATCAACGATATTAAAAAATAATATACTAAAAAAAATAAGTTAAATTGTGTCTAATTTTGTTCTGGATGAAATGAACAAAATTAGTCAGATTATTAAAATGAATAAAATGTGTGAACCGGAAAATAACATAAAATTTCATGACATGAAAAAGCGAATAAATTAAATGAATGATACAAATAAGGTGCATGAGATAATAAACTGGTCGGAATGCATTCAAAGAATGAAATTAATACAATAGATAAAATGAGCTCAAATGAACAAAATGAATAAAAAGAATGCTAAATGAAATAAATCATTAAAATCGTATATTCAAAACTGGTTAAATATTCAAAATGAAAAAAATAAATAAAACGAATATAATCCACGAAATGAATGATCTGAAAAAATAACTAAATAGAACAAAATTTGAAGAAAGTTTTTTAAATGAAGTTAACGAATAAAACGAATTATGCGAATCCCAGAACCATTTTTTCAGAATATTCTGAAATTTTTGTGAAAATTCCATTATTCTTGCACATTTTTGTTTTTCTTTTCTTGGCGGCATTTTTAAGATTATCTGGATGCTTCTACTTTATTGATTTGCCTTAATTAGTCATCAGAAAATCTAGAAATCAGGAATTTGTTTTTAAATTAAAAGATATCTTTTAGGTCACAGATTGCTGAGAAATGATTCTGGTGCAGAATAGAATTTTCAGATCCTGTATTACAATGCGTAATTGGAAATGGTAAACTAAGATAAGGTCAAATGTGCAGAGACAGAGAGAATGCGATTCATGTATAGCAATATCTGTGAATAGTATTCATTTGCATTGAAGTCTATAGAAAAGAGTGTCAAGGCTATGTTGGGAATTATATTATTGTCGATGGCACAAAAGCATGTATACTCGATTACAATACCGTCTCAATCCACCCATCCTTATCACTTTCGAATTGTTTCGTTCGGAATTCTCGTTCTGGAGATATGGGTTTATGAGTCCTAAATCAGTGGTTCTCATCCTTGTTCATGCCACGAAAATTCCTTAGAAATCACAAAGGGTTGCCGCGGACCCTCAATGATAAACATCGATTTTGTATGCTATCAAAATTTTATTTTCAGTTTGCTAGGAAGCAAGACCTGAAATTTCAATATGCACTCAGAAAATATATTTTTCTTCGCCGACCCCCAGCAACGACTTCGCGGCCCCCTGGGGGTCCGCGGACCCCAGGTTGAGAATCACTGTCCTAAACAAAACAATACCATGACAAAGTATTGTTTCAAGCTACCAGAATAGGTATTCAAATTCATCAAAAAGCAAGTGGCCATTAAAAGTGTCCCATTTTTCCTTGATCTAATATGGGCATATTTTTGGAATTTGATCCGTTATTTTTCATAAAAGTGTATTTCTACACAATGAATATGCATGTTCAATAATATAATCCCGAAACAGGTATTTTTAATTTTCAAATGACATATTTAAAAATATGTTTCATTTTTTTTTTATTTCGATTATAGAGGTTTTAACCTTAAGGTCATTCGCCTCTTCGGGTTAGAAAAATCTCTTGTGAAAAATTTCTAACCCTATGCGCGGGGTCAGGACTCGAACCCAGGTGCGCTGCGTACAAGGCAATCGATTTACCAACTACGCCACGCCCACCCCCTCATGTTTCATTCTAAATTCAGTAGAGATACAAAAATTAAAAAAAAAAACACATTTCATTTTATTCGCTACCGCCCCCATAAAATATAGTAAATATGACTCTTATGTTTGGAAATAAAGTCAAAAGTAATATTACAAGAAAATGTGCATTCAGCATTTTTCAAAAGATTTACTATGCTAAAAATGGAGCATGCCAAAAACGGAATCTTACTGTATTTGTTTACAGCCCATAAACACTGCATGCATCCCAAAGCTGAACCAAATGTGATAAAACACAGATGATTCACAGTCTCCCAATCATGCATTCTTATACTGTTAAATTCAATTGATTTGAAAAAGAATTCAATACAAGACAATCAGGGTTGCTAATGAAACATGGAAATTCTGCTTGCAGCATAGCCGGACAACTGGTAATTCACCCTTTGTCAATAAGTCTCCCAAAACTATGACCGCTGTAGCACTTTAGGATATCCATCAACCATTGCCTCATACCCACAATAAATTTTCTTGTTCAACGTCAATTTCAAAATAGTTTTTCTTGCGAAAAAAGTGGATTGCTCCATGCATCTTGAGCAGTATCCTAAATCTGGCAAACATCTTGGCAATAGAATTGCTAGACAATCCGTGGATATTTCTATCTATTACATGTGCATACTCAAGGTTCTGTCTGTCTATAAACCACTTTCTCAAAACACACACAAAGGATCCCCATGGTGTGGCAAAAATTACAAAGAAAGACTTTCAAATGAGTGTTTCACTTTCACGTTGTCACCCTGTAAAAACGAGATGAATTAGGCTTCGTTCATGACAATATCAATTAATAATAAATATGCTATGTGCAACACGTAATTGCCATATTTAGTATGAATTTCCATTGTACAACCGGATGTAATGCTCAGAAAACTTCTTTGAATTGATAAAATGCAGGATATCTCACTTGGCAAGGATATTATTCAAATAATTTTGGGAATGTATTTTCTTACATTAAATCTGTCTCAAAATATGCTTAAGTTATTGAACAATCAATAACAATTATTCAATCATTTATTTTGTTTACATACTTTCCTTCTCAAAATAGAAAAGTGCATACCAATTCTACTTACTGGACCTGTTTAGCTGGTCATTACTTCTCTCAGCATTATCAGCACATCGCTAAAACAACTTTTAATTTCTTCCGAATCGTGCATTATTCTTTATTCATCCGTTCATCGTTCGTGCAGTTTCTCAATACTGATAGGTAATGCACTTGCGCGGTTCGCTTTCAACCGGTGCCAATCTCGTTCACGGCGTGACCTCTCACGCAGCCGTAAGTACTGATGGAATCCGTTGAGAAACCTCTACACGTCGCAAGCCTCAAGATACTTTCCTGTAATTCTTCTCGTTTAATACTCGCCTTTTCGAAAAATAACACACTAATCCAACATAATCTTAATCATTTTTTTATTTCTTCCGATACACTCTTATTGGAACATTTTCTTCATTTTCTGACCTTTGATCTGGTGCACAATTCAGTGTACAACGCTTCAAAACTATAAATCTCGGCCTTTTCTGACCACTAAACAAGTATTTCTCCGTCTTTCAAACACAGTTTCGTGATCTGTGTATAGATCCCTACAAAACTTCAACGCCGTCGGCTTCCGAAACAGGCAGAAATACCACACACATCATTCGCTTCCTTTTAGAAGTTTACTACAACAAAATACCGCGACCACTCGTCATAGAGCACGAAGCACCGATCGACAAAAACAACCTCCTACAGCAATAAAATGATCCGCTTTGATCAACGTCTAGCGACTATCTAAAGAAAAGCGTATCAAAAAAATTTCCTTCACGCTGTTCTTTTTCTGATGGTTCTCCTGCTCAACTTGTTTCGGCACCGACACTCATTCTCATACTTTTTGTACCGCGATTGCTCTTTTATGCTCAGCTAAGACAGCATCGATCACGAGAGATTTTTTTCCGGTTTTGTGTACGATCCTGCTGAATGAAAACACCAAACGAAACACGGATAAGTCACTGGCACGTGATAGCACCTTGCGTTTGGAAAGTCGCTCCTGTGAGAGCCATGCGTCTCAAGCTATCTACTATTCACTAGCGTTAAGATGTCCGATTCAGAGGTTATAATTTGTTTCTGTGTCGGTATGTATTGTGCATTTTACCCGTCAATGGACTCACACGTCACAGCCATTTGTTACACGAAAACCTGCGCTCATCCCACTATAGATTGGTTGTCGTCAGTACCTTCTTTACGCATGAGCACCCTGGGCCCAGGCCAACGGCCCCGGGATTTAAGGGGCCCTGCGATGAGGATAGGCGCATAAAATCATACTAGCTATCTGCACTGCTGGCGCCAGAAAAACTTCTACTGAATACCCCAAATTTTTATTTGTTTCGAAGAATATTTTGATGAGCATTCTTGGATGAACATATCGATCACAAGTAGAATATTCCTGGGCTGCTGATTTGAGTTTTGGTGAAACCGGATTAATGTCAAACTCGAAGGTAAATTACGGTGACAGGCACTCCGCCAACGAAAGAATCGCCATTCCTTACTTTGCAGCATGAAAAGCGAAGCTCGAAAATGAATCATCGCTAACACAATATTAATTGATTTCTAAGCCTTCTGTTAGCGACGTAGTATGTTTATTGAAAAACAAAATGTGGCTTTTTCGAAGCTAGATTATGTCCAGTTTCATCACATCAGGAACGTGATATTGCTCACGTTCATTATGTTAACGGAGGGAAAATGCCTTGACAAATGGTTAAACAATTTTTTTTGTTTTGAAGTCTTGTTTTAAACATGTCAATTTTAATTCGTTGAGAATTATTTTTGTTAATTTTCAAGATATTAAGGCGCAAAGTCAACATGTTTTTTTTTCAGTTGGCGTCCCGGATTGCAAGAAAACGGCTTGATCGGTTTTATGATATGGAAATCAATTTCAAGCTCTTCTTTGTGAGCCTAAGATTTTTTAGTTTTCTCGCTATTTTTAACTGAAAAGCCAAATAGCATGAAAGCAATTCTATTTAAATTTTGAAGAGCTTGAAATTATTTTCATTTTGATATCAATATCATGAAAATCGACCAAGCCGTTCTTTTGCAATCCGGGACGCAAACTGAAAAGAATTCAACTTGTGTTAATATCTAAAAATGCATATTCGAAATAAAGTCTTCAAAACAAAAAAAATGTTTAAAGTATTTATCATGGGAGCTTTTTTTAACCATGCACAAAGATTTACTGTAATACTGACAGTTTATATGATAATCCCCCCTTAAGTTGTACGCACACGAGGCGATAGGACACACACCACAAAAATATTCACTATGGATTTTTGCCTTTCTCAATAGAAAGGTATTGCAATTGCTCTGAAAACCGATGTTTTAACAGAGGCCCGGAGGGCCCAGCGACATATACCATTCGATTAATTTCGTCGAGTTCGGCAAATATCTGTGTGTATATGTATGTATGTGCGTCTGTGAGTGTACGCGAACATATTCTCATTCACTTTTCTCCGACATGGCTGAACCGATTTTCACAAACTTTATCTCAAATGAAAGGTGCAACATTCCCATAGGCTGCTATTCTATTTCTAATGGATCCGACTTCCGAAATTACAAGGTAATGAGTACGATCACACAGAAAATGTCGATTTTGACCAATTCTGCAATGAAGGTATAATGTTTAAAAAATTTCCAAAATGTAGCCACATCTGCTTGGATTTGTAGTACTACCGATGGCCGCTGCCAACAAGCTGGCGGAGACCGGAAAGATAAAAGTCGGATGGT
Source organism: Topomyia yanbarensis (assembly GCF_030247195.1). Classification (NCBI taxonomy): domain Eukaryota; kingdom Metazoa; phylum Arthropoda; class Insecta; order Diptera; family Culicidae; genus Topomyia; species Topomyia yanbarensis. The sequence goes on along the minus strand of NC_080671.1, from coordinate 189,396,675 downwards.
CGGTGTGCTCGCTGAGAGTCACTCCGAAAGTTTTCAAGCAATTGGAGCGATGCTTCAGATGCTTTGACCTCGAACACCAGGCGAGGAACTGCAAGGGCCCGGACAGGTCTGCACTGAGTAGAAAATGCTGAGAAAAGGGACACGTTTCTAGAGACTGCACGAAGCAACCAAGGTGCATGATCTGCAAACCGGAAGATGTAAACGACCACATGACGGGTGGCTTCAAATGCCCTGCGTACATAAAGGCGATGGCAAGCCAATGATGATGGAGATAAACCAGCTTAATCTCAATCATTGCTACATTGCACAGCAACTATTGTGGCAGTCGATAACAGAAACGAAGTGCAACGTTGCAATTATTGCGGAGCCGTATCGTGTTCCTACCGATAACGGTATCTGGGTGGTGGATAGTGCAGGGATGGCTGCAATACAATAAATGGGCGATTTCCGTGTCCAAGAGGCGGTTGATAACACACACGAAGGCTTCGTGATCGCTAGGATCAACAGCGTATTTTTCTGTAGCTGCTATGCTCCCCCGAAATGGACACCAGAGCAGTACAATAGGATGCTGGACGCACTAACCGACTCGTTAGTCGAACGAACGCCGGATGTTATAGGAGGAGACTTTAACGCTTGGGTCGTTGAGTGGGGTAGCAGGCTGACCAATATAAAAGGTTACAGCTTGTTGGATGCCTTGGCGAAGCTGGATATGAGACTGCTCAACGAAGGTTTCGCTACCACATACCGTAAAGACGGTAGAGAATCCATCATTCCATAACATTCTGCAGCCCTTAGTTGATGGATAACATGAATTGGCCAGTTATTGAGCAGTACACACATAGTGACCACCAAGCGATCCACTATACCATTGGCCGGTGAAATTGTAAGGTAACACCTAGAGTGAGGACTGGCGAGCGGAAGTGGAAAATAAAGGACTTCGACAAGGACCTTTTTGTGGAAGCACTTCGTGCTGACAGCGTCATTCCAGTTCCGAGTGCCGATGAGCTTTTGGAAACAGTAGCGAGGGCATGTGATGTAACAATGCCGAGGAAAATGGAGCCGTGGAACCGCCGGCGTCCGACGTACTGGTGGAGCGATAGGCTCAGCATCCTCCAGGCTGTATGCCTAAAAGCCAGAAGACGCGTCCAGAGAGCAAGATTTGAGGCAGTCAGAGAAGAGTGTAAGGTGGCTATTTCCCGAATAAATGAAAGATCCAGAAGCTGGTGTTGCTGCCAAAAGCAAGAAAATCACCAGGAGATCCAGCATCGTATCGGCTTATATGTCTTCTGGATACTCTTGGTAAGCTTCTGAAAAGGGTCATCCTCAACAGGCTAACGACCTACGATGAAGGTGAGAACGGACTATCGCAAAGGCAGTTCGGGTTCCGCACAGTCGTCGCGAACGCGGAGAAAGCATTGAAGCAAAAGAGAAGAGGTAATCGCTACTGCGCCGTGGTAACGATAGACGCGAAGAACGCGTTTAACAGTGCTAGCTGGGGGGCCATCGCCGTAACGCTGCACAGAATACGGGTTCCGGACTATATATGTAAGGTTCTGAAAAGTTGCTTCCAGAACCGAAACGAACATGGGGCAGCGGTCGATTGTGTAAACTTGTTACAACATGAAAACAATTTATTTGTACTACAGTGAAAACCCGATTTTATCAGCACCCGTTTTTCTCAGCCCCTGATTTTATCTACCCCCTATTCTATCAGCTTTTTGACCCGATTTTATCAGCCTCATATGAAAATTGGGCTCTAGCAAACGAACCAAGTTGAATTCCAGTAAATCCTTTCTTGAGCATATTTTTCTTATCTTAGAGATCCGAAATATGCAAAAAAAACTGAAGAAGACGCTTCGGTTTCTTAAAAAGAAGGAAAAATATTCGTCCATATTTTGCAAATGTCCCCGTTTGATCAGCCTAAAATTCACCAAGGGTATGATAAAAATGGGTCTCCACTGTATATGAAATTTCGATTTAGTCTGTCATTATTTGCGATTTATTTTAAATATTAATATTCGATTACTGGGGTGGCATTACGCATCTCGATTCCATCAAATCTTTTCGAGTCGACCTTGTTTCGCATTATGTATTTCGAACCGAGCTCGAAAGTAAATTTTCGTTGGAGTTCGCTCGAAGAAGTACTAGATTATCGAGAAGTGTTGGAATTATGGAACCATAACAATCGAACTCGAAAGCGACTCGAGTCGAACGTATTTGCTCGATAGTTGTATTGCTGTCGACTGTCGTTCGAGATTATGATTTGTGTTTTTATTTCGCAATACTTAGAGGATATAAAATTACCAAAACGTGTAGAAAGCTCCCACTTACTTTGAGGTACTTTATGTTATATCTATTTTCACCATCAGTAACATACTTTTATTTGGAAAAAATACTAAATATTGATAAATAATTATCTTACACCAAGTAATAATAAAAAAAAAGTGTAAAAACAAATCGATGGAGCAAAGTGAAGACACCTTGACTTGTCTAAACGCTATTTGATAGTTGTATAGAATCACAATCATTGTTGATTTCAAAGTGGTGATTTAAACAATTTTATATTCTAATTGATGCATTTGTTTCCAACTATACCTGTTTTCAATATCACAATATAGCCTTGAATTCAATGCCATAATGTACGTTTTATACACCAACAGAATTGGGTGTTATATAGTCATTTGTATTAAATGCATGAAAATACGAAATATTATCTTATATAGCAAAGAAATTGGAATCAAATTGTATTACTAACAAATTTGAATGCATCAACCGATTAAAAATTATGCCATCTACAATTTCTGGAAACACTTCATTTTGATTGTGTTCTCCCTATCTCTAGTTGTGTGCTATAACAAAATAATTATCTAACAAGTACACAGAAAACCTCGCAAACACGAAAACGATTTTTTGTCTTGACCCAGGCACGTAGCCAGAGGGGGGGCTAGGGGGCTAAAGCCCCCCCCCGAAAATTTTCAAAAATAAATTTAAGAAACAACATGTTTTTCGGTGACTCTTAAAAAAATTGAATCTTGTTTGGTTTCAACAAATTAATGCGAGAATTGTGAGGAAGATTGCTATTTCGAACCACCGAAGACAGCGGTCAGGATATCTACTCAGTATGCTGAGTGTGATAAAACAGTTCCCTTCATATTGTGTGACTCGTCGGAAGACAAACGAAACTGTTACTTTAATTCTTGCTGTGGGGATCTGTCGAATGATTGAGTCGCAGAAGCAAGAAGTAGTGCTCCAGCCAAATACGGAGGCTATTGACTTCAGGTCTTTTCGCATAAGATCGATCTTATGCGAAAAGACCTGAAGTCAATAGCCTCCGTATTTGTCTGGAGCAACATTAATGATGTGAAATATTTGCTGAAGGTGATTATGGAGGTTATGCTTACGAACATCGCCTTTAACGAGTTTAACCATGTCAGGCGTTCAGTGCTGATGCCATTTAACAAATTAGCCCAGGCGAAACCAGTCATTTTGCATAACAACTTGTAACATGTGGTTGATCCTCATATATATGGACGATGAGAAAATCAATGCTCGGCAACAAGATCTGATACCACTTACTTGCACCGTGGCTATTAAAAGATTCCTGTCACATTTGGAAAAAATGGTATTCATTATAAAGGACACATCTAGGAAGTATATTAAATGGTGTTTTTGTGGTGAAAATCTAGGTGAACAGACATATTTCCTCCAACCTGACCCTGCACGTAAAAACTGAATGCGATAGTCTCCAAAACCATTTCCTGAAAAACAAACATTTGCCAAATTTTGGCTGCTGTTCGGATAATATTGACGACAAAAACTGCGTCTAGTATCTCAAAATCAACGGTCGGCACCATCATTGAGGAAGTCGACACTCGTGACCCGTCAGAAATTCGCGAACATGGACATGGCAGTAACCACTATGATGATAAGGAAGTGTACGAGATAGAAATGAACACCACCGCGACACTGTTGGTTAGGAAAAATATTTCTCAGCCTAGTAAATAGTTCTCCACATGCAATCGCTAGTTGTTCGCACGAGATCTGTAGGGCAACCATTTACGTTTTATCACTTTCATTGTTCACATCATGGAAATATATTGAAGACACAAGGCTTCATTTAGCTAATGCATTGAACCGAATAAAATAAACGAAATATATAATAAAATTGCAGAAGTTTTATAGAAAAGTGAGCTCAAAAACTGTCCCAAAATGAGAACTTTATCGCTAGTGGTTGTGTCTAACAAAACTCAGATATTATGTTATATATTAGCCAGAATAAAGTTAGTTAAAGCATAAGCAGATTGAATTTCTGTAATAGGTTAGTGCACTGTACGCTTAGTAGAAACATCAGGCATCTCACTCAAGCGTGCTAGACAAAAACATTTCCGTTAGTTGATGACAATATAGTCGAGAAGACAGTTTTTGTTTTCGCGTCATTTTAATGCAATAGTATTTCTGTTGACACTCAATTTCATTTTATGCGGAGAATGCGGTCCGTATTTAAACATTATTAGTCCGCAAAGTAGTGATATTTTAAACAATCGAACAATAAGCAAGAAAAATGCCAAAAAATAAACAAGCCAAAAAGTGGTAAAACAGCGGTTTTTCTGAGGTGTTCATCAACCCAAGAATTGTATACCGTCGTATATTACTAATGTTGTTCACATACAGAAACGTACATAGTAGCGGTAGGACTATCTGTTGTGATTTTATCCTTACTTTTCAACGGATGTCAATAGATGCTAAACCACATATTAGTCAATCAATCATAATAAACTTAATGTTGTAAGCAGAAGCATTTCTGTCTCTTTCGATGGTTTCCAATTATTGTCCATGTAAGTCTAAAAACGACGTGACGATACAGTGAACAAACATCAGTAGCCTATCACGGAGAGCGACTAAAATGTTGTAACTAGTTGAGTCTACAGTCAATAAATTGGGATTAATGTTTCGATTTCATGTTTTCGTTTTATTTTTGTTCGTTATGGAATAAAATGAGAGAGATGAGCAGAGATCACGAAGAAAAAGAGAGAAAAAATAATAAATAAATTGAAATCGACCCAAGAGCAGCTGTTCTATATTTTCTGGGCACTCAACTACAGAACAACAGAAATCATCAAAGAAAGTTGGCCTTACACCTACGTTACTCTTCGACAGAGGTGAAGTAAGTGCGATGTATACCCGTCCATATGTCGGAATAAAGAGATGCTGAAATTATTGAGCTTGTTCATATTTATAATATTTCTTTTTTTTTCAATCTAAAATTTTATTTGAAACGGCTCAATGCGTTAGCACAACTGATCCGTGGGTCTTTTAATTTTTTTTACAATAAGTAAAAATAAAAAAAATTCTAAGAATGTCGGTCTGCCAGATCTTGTTGACGCAGTTTGCTGCTGCGTGTTGAGATCTTTTTCCTTGGCGGTGAGGCCGCTTGGTGGTCATTCAGTCTGCCTTCTCTCACGTTATCGTTCCCGTCCATGTCGTCATCGGTACTGCTTTCTTCCTGTTCACGATCAGAGGTTCTTATTTGTTTCTCGTTCTTATGGGTCGCTGTTGTATATCCGTCTTCATCGGTATTTGCTTCTTTAATGGCGATGCTAGTTGCTGGTTTGGGAGCGGTTGTCGTGGTCGTTGTACCTGCATTATTGGGTAATTGGATCGTTGTTTTAGGTTTATCTGAAGGTATCGGTGGCTGCGTGTTAGAGTTGGCAGTAGTAGATGAGTTTTGACTAGTTGCTTCGGCGCATGTTTTTCCGTAGTAGGCTGTATAGTTACAGAATTGGCATGTTGGGGTCTGCCCGGGATATGTAATTAGCGTTGTTTGCTTATAGGTCACGCCATCCTTCGGTGATTTGCATTCGATAGTCATGTAAGAAGGTATTGGTTTAGTCACTCGCATTCTCACAATACGAACGCCATTGGGAATGCCGGAGAAAAAATTTCTCCAGGTGTCATTCGTAATAGATTCTACTTCTCCATATTGCGACATGATTTGTTTGATGAAATCCTCCTTCGTGCGCGGGGCCAAATCATGGATACGCACGTCCACCATGTCGTTTTCCATATGCACGGGGATCTTGATTCTGGTGTTATTAAATTCGACCTCGTGTTGCATGTTGTTCTTTGCAATAAAGTTTTCGGCCTGTGCTAAGCTTCTAAACGTGATCAAAACACAGTTTTTACGTGATGTAGCTGAATGTAGGTAACTTCAGCGAGATTAAGCTCCATTTTCACTTTAACTAATTGTTCCACTTCCTTAACTGTTCGTGTTATCCCGTAGCACAGGCACTTTTGCTTCATTTGGCAAACTCATTTTACTCCGCAGCCGGGGGCAACGATACAATTTGTATGTGCACTGATATAGAACAATAGCTAGCTTGATTCACTGGTGCCTGTAGCCTGCTATAGCGTAGCAATTTTTTTTGCTTCTGCTTTTTGCGACATCAGAAGGTAGACCTTCTAGTTCTTTTGGTAATACATTTAACAAATTTCACGTACCGTCAAGTCCCCAGTTACCGTGCGTTTAGGTGGATTTGACGTGACTTCAAATCCTGTTTTTTTTAATCAAAATGAAAACCGCCCTCATAGTCACCGTAAAAATACCTATCTAAATACGTCACAATTTAGAAATAATATAAAACTATTACCAACAAAACGAGAATAAGTAGTTGAGGACATTTGTTTGGCACCAGTGCACGTTATATGATCAACTTACGGTGTATTTAAAATTTTGATTCAACTTTAGTTGGAATGTTTCAATAAAACGATGAAACGAAAGGATTTGGGATCTCTCCGATGGATTTAGGGAGCTAGTTCTTTAAATTTCGTGATTTTGAAACTGCACGGTGAACGACACATGCACGGCGACTGGCGATTTGAAGGAAAATTAGAAGATATTAGTAATCAGTGTTTTCATTCGATTTGTAGACAATTTTCTTTAATCAATTAAATTGTGGGCAGTTTCCTTCAGTTGATTTAATCATTTAAATTTATATTTTGATCCTATTGATTACCAAAAATCCTTCCTAACTGGGGTTCTAATCTACCCGACCAAGGCTAGTCTTGAAAATAGTTTCATTTAAATAGAATATATCAAAAAATTGTGTTAGCATGATGCCTTGGAACTGGTAATACTCGCAGAACACCAGACAAAGAAAATAGAAGTTGAACCGTCTCTGCGCATCTACAAATCGCTTGCTAAATCAGAAGATTTTGTACTAATTTCGACATTCTCTTCGTTCGAACATTTTATGGATATTTTTCTACTCATTTCGGTTTAGCATCTTCTACGCCTTTTAAAGGTGTAGCTTGGAACACCTAGTGTTTTCCAGCACCGTCAAGCATTGTCATATTCGGTTAGCGCATAAATACTGTGAACTCTAGAGTATACTTTGTTGTAACGAGAGTAAGTACTATAACCTTTCTTGTGACAATGAACATATTTTTAGGATTGTCTTTGATTTGGAATTGATTTCATTATGAACTTTTCAAAATTTAATTTAGTTTCTAGTGACTATATCAAATTGTCAGAATTAAAAGCTTTATGCAAATTTTTTTAAGCCCCTCCCGAAACAAAATCCTGGCTACGGGCCTGTCTTGACCAATATAACTAAAAATGGCTATTTTAACGAACTAGTTTTTAAATGTTTGCGTTATCAATTGCTGAAAAAAATGTTCCTTTGAAAGCTATCAGTTTCCTGAAAAAACCCTGAAAACCAAAATTTTAATGCAAAATTAGCCATTTTAATTAAAAAGGGCAGTGCTCGCTACAATTATTTTCCAAAAGATTTGAGAAAAGCGATTTCGAAGTTGTGTTGTTTTAAACAATTATTTAGATATTAAGTATGTTATTTAAACTAAGAATAATTGTGAATAACTCAATCTGCAGATAATACATTCCATCATGCGACTGAGGTCCGAATAAGAGACACAACCAGTTAGGCATTTCGATGTTTCGGTGCTTCAACTAAAACAGCGAGATATATTAAAATTTTGTGGTAAAAAGTTCAGGAATACAGTTATATGAAACTAAAATAATGCCCAAACATTGAAAAAGGCGGTGTGGGTGAGTGACGTGAACAAATTATGAACATTATTGGGTCAATTTATTTACCACTATCACTATTTTATTCTGTGAATTTGACGCTCATAGTAAAAAAAAACAAAATGCGCTGAAATTTTGTTTACACTGGAAAAAATTCTTAGGTGAAATTAAAATTATCATACGATGAACAAAATCATTACTCGTTTTCTGCAACGAAGCATTTTCGTGCTTTGTAAATCGTTCGTTTCGTCTAATTCACGAACTGAAAAATGGCATCTTGATAGACGTAGTTCAGTAGTTTTACATCTTTAATGTACGGGTTATTCCACGTCAAATTTACAACCACAATATTAATTCCTACCAAAAAAAATTCTTGCATTCTTAGCACAAAATAATTGACATCTATTTTTTGTTTTGGCTGAATACGATAGATTTTTTGTAAGTTATGAATTTTTGAATTTTATGAATTGGACTATTTTTCAACCACTGATAACTCGGAAACTCTTAGCTGTACGGAAAAATTTATTAATAATAAAAAGTGCGTTTTCGACCAATCTGACAGTTTTTTTTGTTATTTATGTTATAAATTCTGCAAATTGAAAAAAACAAGCTTGGATTAATAAGTTTTTTATTCTATGAAAACATTTATAATTATATTGAGAACTTAATTACTTTACGAGATATTTCAATTAAAGCTGACCTATAATATGGCGTTTAATGTAAAATTGCCCTTTTTAATGTTATAATTGTAATATCCTGCAAAACATTTTGAGATCCACTGCAAAATTTTTACACAATATTTCTAACATGATTTTTATTATTTGAAGAAAAAATAAGCAAAAAAGTTGATCCAATTTAAAAAAAAGCTCATGCGAAAATGCAACTTTATATATTTAATATTTTTCCATGCATCAAATACTTTCCAAGCTATCAGCGATTGAAAAATGTTCAATTTTTCTAACTTCAAAAGTTGACAGCTCAGACCTTGAAGTAAATATTATATTCAGCCATAACAAAAATACCTGTCAAATATTTTTAGCTAAAACAAGAAAAAAAATTGGAATAAACTAAAATTTTATTTGTAAATCTGACGTTGATTAGCCCGTACGGTGCATAAAAGTTGTCATCGATGTCTAAACTATTTTTCGTCAATGGAACGAAATGATTCGTTCTTTTATCAATTGTTTTATATAGTATAAATATTTTTGGAAAGGGTAAATTAATGTACGAAAAATAAAAGGAAAAAAAATCGCATTCGCATCTTTTTGGATCGATGTTTGACAACATCGATTTTATGTCAAAGTACTCACCCCTATTGTGTACTAGAAAAAATGTTATATTTGCGAAAATTATCCGTATATACTTCGATAACAAGAAACTAAAAACTAAATAAATTAAAACAATTCCTATATTTTATCAAAGTTGGTTTTATGAAACTTATTCGTAGCAGAATTAAAAATATTTTTTCTCAGTGTATACTCTTATTTGACAGTTTGCGCTCGACCAGGCAGTCGAAATCTAGTACCGCAATCTAACAAGCTCGAACGCTTCGTCGAATGTGATACGTAATGTCGCAATTTACTCGAAACGACTTCAAAACGTTTCGAGTCGAGTCACTCGAATCGAGATGCGGAATGCCACCCCTGGTTTGCTGGGAAACGAATCAAATCCCTACCTACCCCTTGTGAAAACCACCACCAAATACTTCCGAAAGAATGAATCGACATTTCCCACAAAAATTTATTACAACAAAATCGAATCGAACCTTTTTCGCTACGATTTACTATGAATTTTCTATGCATAATGAGAAGAAAATTGGAGTACATTACATAGAATAGACCTTACTCGTCAAAAAATTTTATATGATAGGATGCTTCCTTTTTTATCCCCAATTCGTTACTGCCGATTGCCGCGATGATTTGGTACCTCTAACTATTGAAAAAAATCAAAAATAGTGCAAGCTGCTCATTTAACCCCATATTCTGAATACCTATCTTGCCTTGTTTCCCCGCATTTTTACACCATTTGGATGAATTTCCTGTGGGGAATACTAAAAGGATGCCAGATCTGCATATATATTAGTAAATCTGCAGATTTTGCATTTTCACTGCAGATGTTTTGCAGTTTACAAATATTTAGCAGAACAAAGCCTATGCCAGCCAATTTGTACACAAGCCTTCAACATTTTTGATCATTTAAAATATATACATACTACATTTCTATGTCAAATTTATTGAAGATTTTTGTAGCAATCTGCAGACTTTTATATTTTCACTGCAGGCTATTGTTTGAATAGACCTGGCATCACTGATGCTGAAATGATTCATTCATATACCTGTCAAAAACATAGAGCATTGCATGAAAATGTATAACCTCACTTTTCTGACAGTTCAGTGTGCTTGTTTACCTAAAACTTGTTTACATGGACTTTTAAAATTTACATTACTTGAATACTTTCGATGCTCTTTGAAAGACTATCAACTCAAGAGGGATGAGGATTGGAACAATGGGAACCTGGTGCCACATTATGCAACCAATTCGAATCGACCTTTTCACACAAGCTTGAATACAATAAACCTTTCGTTTCGAGATGCGTAATGTCACCCCTGGTTCATACATTGACCAATCGGCGCTCGATGCAAAACCCGTTGGCATATGCTGAATCGTAAGATCAAGCATTGGGCTATAAAACGATTGCTTTCTGGATGATGGATAAGGATTTGTACACATTTGTTTGTTTGCTCGTGGGTTAAGTCCTAACAAGATGATCCGATTTATTACTCATTTTTAGGTGGGGAAGATTACCTGAACTATATAGGTAACGAATTCGGTCGATGATAAGTTGTTGAAATGATCGTTCAATGCCCATACCGAAAAACGTTTCCATTGGTCAGAATGCCTACCAGCGTATGATAGCTGCAAACATGAGGACAACAAGGTTATCGCTTTCGAATGGAACAATTATTTATTATTCGTGTTCAAGTTCCATTTCAGCAAAAGTTTCGTCGATTGACGATTATCGCATTGTCGTTGATTTAGCCGGCAAATGCAAAACAGTGCTTGGCACTGACGATAAGGAGTAAGAAGGATTTGATAGGAGTGATAAGAATGCAGAGCAGGGAGGAGAAATTATATGTAAATTTATATTATATCCCGAGTTGCCATCATTTTTGCACCGCAATAAAGCTTTCTGCAACTGCTGTCGTGTTCAAATTGGCAGGAAATAACTAGGCAGCGAATGATAAATTGCATCGTCAATTTATTTAATCAATTTTTTCGGAAGGATAAGTAATTAGTATGTTGTGAATATATATGTGTCGCCGGTGCCGTGTGTTTCCTAGCTGCTGCTACTCTATCAGTCTCTCTCTCGACTGAGGACTACAATTTCGGTCGACTAAATTGTGCTATGAAAATTGTACTTCCTGGAATTTCACCTAACGAGATCAATTCATTGTGAGGAATTTCGCTGCGTTCCAATATTGCTTGCCTCTGTAGGTGATGATGTGTGTGGATTCACTTCGGCAGCCAGGTCTTATGTTTTGGGTAATTTTGCTATCTTATTCTGCTGAATAAATCATCTTGGTAAAGCCTCTACGTTTTACTATGGTCACTTTAAAAACGCATTGCTATTTAATCTTGTAGCTCTTGGCAAGTCAGTCCTGGCACTGTTCTCGACTAATCCTGGCACTATACCGCTGACGTTGCACTTATTACGGTGATCAAACTTGGAGAGAGCGGCAGTGGTTTCGTCGGAATTATTCACTCGACAAGCAGGAAGTGCAAGGACTCTGCTACTTATGCCTGAGCCCCTCGTTGAAACCTTCGTCCTGTCGGAGTGTTAGCTTCGTCCGATACCGGAGCGTATTGCTGAACCGAAGCAGTCTGCTACTGGCGCTGCTTCCTTCGAATCGGAATCGCTGAATATTCCCGTTAGCCGAATGTCCAACGTAGCCGAAGGCAAACCGATTGCAGCAACACCACCAACCGTAGCTGAAATTTTAGCCTTTAATCCAAGTCCCTGCCATTGACATAGCGACAGACGAGTGCGGCGCACGTTGGACCATCGGTTGACTCGGTGCCGGACAGGGCGAAACAGCTGCAACAGGAGCAGACCTAGTATGGGGTGTAAAGGTCATCAGTTGCCATAGATCACCAAAATGCTCTGCGACTAACATTGTGAACAAAACAAACCAAACGAAATTGATCGCAACAACGATAAAATAATCTAAATTCTACCCAAACATTTGAAAATGAGAAAAAGGAAAAAAAAGTTTTGGTCGAATTCATTATAATTCTATTTAAAAATTGAATACTGTTTTATTTAGTTTGATTGCGCATATTGTTTACATCAGACACACCCCTTAATTCATTGAGTACGTATTTCACTGCCTTTATAATCCTTTTGGAATCATTTACAATAATCCTTTACAATCGTTTTATAATAAGTGTATTGCTATTTAGGACTTTTATATCAGCCGGGCTCTTTTATAATTTGTTATAAAATCATTATCAAAATTCGTCATAATCCAATGTTGCGTTATGTTTATGTACATGGCCAGATAGATAGTTTTTAATTGGGACGGAACGTGTGGATACGAAAAAACCTAATGTCAATTGTAGCCAGGGGGAGCTGTCAAATGCAGCCAAAGGGAACCGTCAAATGCAGTCAGGGGGGACTGTCGAATTTAGCCAGTCCATTTAAAATATGTGAGGAAGAAAGAGTGGCTATGCAAGACAAGAGATAAAATGAACAGAAAAAAGAAAAAGAAAACATCTATCCACAGGTTCTGTCCCAGAATTTTAATAGAGAACATCAAAATTCGATTTGTTTGCATTTGGCAGTAGGCCTTTTTCAAATGTTTGGCTAGAAATTCCTTGCTTCTTCAATGAATCATGTACAAGAAAAGTAAAAATGTTAAATTTAACGGAACAATGTATGATGCCGACATCAATTAAAAAATACAGCTGAGCGACCTTGTTGGGAAAGTGTTAACATTTGGCAGCGAACCAAACCAAGTTTCTCATACTATGACCGAATCAACAAAAATACCAAGATCATGTAAACAATCTCTTTGAACTGTCAAAAAGTGAGGTTAAACATTACCATGCAACGTTCTCCACCGAGAGGTTCACTTTAGTTTGTTTACATAACCAATGAACTTTGTACCGCGACTCACCACTTCATTTGCCGCGTTGCCAGGAAGCCAACCAAAAATATACAAAACAGTGCTGCCCAAACACATATTTTGAGTCCCACCATTCTTGCAAAGGTGAAAAAAATACTCAACATTTTTGCAATTTTCAAATTTAAAAAAATCATTAAAAAATCACGATAGCTCTAAAAAGTCTCATTTCAGCGGAAATATTCTTAAAAATGTGTAGTCTTTTGAATAAAAATAAGAAAAAAGGGGGTTAGGTCGGACGAGAAAGGTCTATACTTACCAATTGCTTAAAAGGTGCATGAAACCAAACCGTTTGACTATCGCAAGCCGGACGAACCCTACCATGGACAATCGTACTACCACTAGAGATGCGCAGCCACCCACTTGCCGGAATAGCAATAAACAATCCAGCAATTCCACCTAATTGGACCACACTGAAACCAAAATTCTTGGGATAGTGTGCGACTCATCAGAAAGTTACCGCTACAGTCATTGATATTGCTCCCAATTTGGCATGGTTATGCGCTGAAAGTTTCAACCAATGGCTTCGTTGTTGGGCAGATTGTCCGGTTGAAAAGTATAAATTATGGCAATAATAAGATGCGTAATTCGGTAATAAATTATTTTCAGTGATACTGCATATTCTTTACAAATATTTCCCTTTCTTCGCTTCATTCAATCTTGTTCGCGTCTCTTCCGCACAAAGGCGTGCTGAGCCGTTGCCCGCCCGAAACGGCTTACGATTATCGCGTACGGCGTACGGCAAGCCATTCAACTTTTTATCAAATCCAATTCATTTTATCCACCCGAGTTCCAGTTCAACACAATTCGTGCGGTCGTCCCACTATGGGAAGATTTTTTCCGCTACTTTTGTCGATTGTTCTTGTCAACACTTACGCAATGCTAACAACAAAAGTAGGTGGATCAGACCGGGATAGCTTCAATATTTAATAGGCGTCGTCTTGAAGGTCGCGAAATTATTCAACAAGAACCGAAGTATTCACGAACAAGCAAAGACAAACCTTGTCAGTTCAATTTTAAAGCTAATCCTCTGAAATTCAGTCGGGTGGAAAATACATTTATGATGAATTTCTGGTTGATAATCTTCCTTTGTCGTCGGGGCGGCATTTTTTCTACAATTGACCAAGGTGTCGAATAAAGGCTGGTGCGATTTTGGTTGAAATGAGCACTTCACTTCCGTCTTTTTTCTTAATTCCTGACATTGCTCCCAAGCAAGGGTAACCGCGAAGCAGTGTGTAGTGTCCAATGGTCGAAAACACCGCCGGCCGTGGATTAAGCGGTTTATGAATTCAGAACTAGTCCCGTGACGCTTCGCCGAGATTGTGGACTGTTAATTATAATAATCTTCGTCATAACCGTTGGGCTGAAAATTTACGGCGGCCTAATTCTTTCCCATCAATTACGCGTCTTGATGTTTCCTGCCAGGGAGCGCGAGCAGTTTAATAGATCCCAGCAGATTTCATACCTAAGCCGGAGCCGGTCGAAAAATGGGATGAATTTGTTTCACATAACAACAATGTTTAACGGCGTGCAATAAAATTGAGGCATTACAAGTTTCTCGCCACTGATGGGCACTCGCAGACGACCAGAAGCAGTTATTGCTGCGACGAAGGTTGACTTTACGCAGCGATGGAAAAGGAAAGTGGATCATGTTTAACCGGCGGGCAGCGCAATTATCGTAGTGTGCTACTGACTGAATTAGTTTGACAAAGTCTTGCTTGACCGAATGGAATAATTATTAAGAAATAGCTCTATTAGTTTTGGATTTGTGGCAGGGTTTTGATGTAGTTTTAATTGTTCCATTCATCCAAGTTTAATACGAGGGAGAAACATCTTTATTTTCACCTGAATCTAATGGTACACTTCCGACCAAGTATTTTGAGACCCAGAAATAATCGAAGGAATGTGTGTAGTTAGACATAGAGATGGTCGGGTTCGGGTTTTTAGACCCGAAACCCGGACCCGACCCGAACCCGACGGGTTTCGGGTCGGGTTCGGGTTCAATAAATTTAAGCTTCTCGGGTTCGGGTCGGGTTCCGGGTTTTGAAATTTGAAATTCTCGGGCTCGGGTCGGGTCCGGGTTTTTAAAATTTTGACCTTTCGGGCTCGGGTCGGGTTCGGGTTTTTCAAATTAGAAATTGTCAGGATCGGGTCGGGTTCGGGTTTTGAACAAAACAACCCAACCATTTCTTGACGCTGACTATACACAAAACCCAGCCTTTTTTATACTTCGTGATACGAATGGAAGACACATACAACCGCACCAAATGGTAGCACCTTTAAATCGCTAGAATTCGTCGTATTTTCTGGTGCTCAAATATAGTATTTTTTCATTCTTGTATAAAATTCTGTCTCTTCAGATTCGCAAACTGACTGAATTATTTTATGTTTTAAAAGAACATTCATGAGATGGCATTCAACAATACGTGTCTCACATCTAAAATCTCTTTGCGATTTATTTTTAATGATAATTACTAATAAATCAAGTCAACAGGAGTTTATCGGAAAATATTGGTTCAACTTTCTGTTTTAAAATATTAATTTCGACAGGTATTTTAAAACCGATACGTAGGCCGCGGTCAGAGTAAACGCGTAAAACTCAGCTAAAGCGTACAGCAAATGGTGTTCAAAGCAAAGCGAGTAGAAATCTACGGAAAGTAGAAACAATAAAAACCAATCTATTGATCCGAAATCAAACAGTGGGTGTTGCGAGTGCAGTTAATGGTAGTACTTTTTGCTACATATTGAATAATAATTGTCCATTAACCCTACAACGGTTTCGTGACTTTTTCTCTAAGTAAACGGTTTTTTGGGATACATTCGTAGCCAAAAACTAAAATCGCTCTAATATGCCTAATTTTTATTAAATTTATAATTAAATTGGATAGTTTTATTCTAAAACATACAATTTTTCACAAGTTTTTCGTTTACTGTGTATCGATGTTTTGCTTTTAAAAAAAGATAAAATAATGTCTTCGGAATTATGCAAACATGACAAAACATTAACGTAAATGGTTTTGTGGGGTACATTTGTACCCCAAACAAACTTTAAGCGGGCACTGTTAAGTTGGTCAAATGCAACAAATAGGTTTTACCTGCTTTAATAGAAGTTTAATAATAATCAAATTGATTTATGATATGCTTGCTGTAACCATTGACTAAAAAGGACGTTGTAGCCCGGGCCCCGGGGACGATTTCACAATTCCCATATATTGAAATCACAAATTTGGTGGTACTGCTCTGGTAAATTACCATAGCTAACATGTGATATATTATATCAAACTGCCTTGCAGGAATGGTTTTACATTTCCTAGAAAAGAAATGTATAGAATTCGCTTTTGATACAAAATTAGAAATTTTGGGTAAGTACGACGGGCAAGGTTGTTTGAAACTGTCACCATTAAGTTTTTTGTTTCCCCATGAGTTAGCGACCGATTTATTCTACATTTCATTTAATATATCGACAATTTGTAAGTTTCTCATAACATTATATATTCGACGTTCAATAATAGCAAATAAAAATGCGGATTTTACTCGCCAGGCAGATATAACTCAACGCGTAAGGTGCTACTTCAGATTCGAATGTTCTACTATTCAAGGATGAGCCTAGGGTGCCTAAAATTAAAAATCTTCGAGATCTCTGGTGGATTCTCCATATTAGCAAGTTGGGTTCGGATCGGGTTTCTCAAATTAAAAATTTTCGGGTTCGGGTCGGGTTCGGGTTTTCAAATTTTAAAATTCTCGGGGTCGGGTCGGGTTCGGGTTTTACAAAATTTTCATTCTCGGGTACGGGTCGGGTCCGGGTTTTCTTATTTTAAAATTTTCGGGCTCGGGTCGGGTGCGGGTTTTTCAAATTTTATAATTTCGGGCTCGGGTCGGGTTCGGGTTTTTCAATTTTCAAGCTCTCGGGTTCGGGTCGGGTTCGGGTTCGAAAAAAATGAAACCCGACCATCTCTAGTTAGACACTTCTCGTTTATTCACACAAATAGATAATAACAACATACTATAGAGCGTCAACCACTAGTATCTCTATTCACTTACTGTCGATTGACATGATCTCGCTAAGCCAATGTGCTGTTTGTAGAGACACGTGTATAATTTCGTCATCAAGGAGGGCACTCATGTTTTCTGCTTTGGTTGATAAATTTTAACATTGTTCATTCATTTATTTAGTTCAACGTCAATTTCATGATAACACTAAATCAACAATTTGCCTCCACAATACTCGATTTGTAGCTGCAACTCTCCAACGTCGGTAACGCCCAACACTCGCCAAATCACGTTCCAGCTAGTCTGCCCATCGTGCTCTCTGCGCTTCTCGCCTTCTTGCACCAACCGGATCATTAGCGAACACCATCTTTGCAGGATTGTTATCAGGCATTCTTGCAATATCCCCTGCCCACCGTATCCTTCCAGCTTTGGCCACGTTTTGGATACTGGGTTCGCCATAGAGTGCACATCGTCCTTAGCACCCGTCGCTCGAAAACTCCTAGCGCTTGCAGGTCCTCCTCAAGCATGATCCAAGTCTCGTGCCCGTAGAGAACCACCGGTCTTATAAGCGTTTTGTACATGGTGCATTTAGTGCGGGGGTGAATCTTTCTTGACCGCAGTTTCTTCTGGAGCCCATAGTAGGCCCGACTTCCACTGATGATACATCTTCGGATTTCACGGCTCACGTTATTGTCAGCCGTTAATAAGGTCCTAGGTAGACAAAATCCTCTACTACCTCGAAGGTATCCCCGTCGATAGTAACGCTGTTTCCTAGCCGGATCCTGTCGTTTTCGGTTCCGCCTACCAGCATATACTTTATTTTGGACGCATTTACCACCAGTCTGACCTTCGCTGCTTTGCGTTTCAGGCAGATGTACAGGTCTGCCCCGTTCCAAATGTTCGGGCGATAATGTCCATGTCGTCCGCGAAGCATACAAATTGGCCGGATTTCGTGAAGATCGTGCCCCGGCTTTTGAGCCCTGCTCGTCGCACCACACCTTCGTACGGTGAAGATCTGGTCCGTTGTCGACCGGCCATCGATGAAACCGGCTTTATAACTTCCCACGAACTCATTAACCCATTATAACCCAGGGGTTTCAAAAAGTGAGCCAAATGCAGTGATATGTTCAATTCCACCAAAAAAAGTATCAAAGATTATGGGAAAAACAAAATCACCGCTTAAAATGGTTTTGAGAATGAAAATATCTCGTGCAAAAAATTTCGTACGCTTAAATAAAAACAACAAATTTTAAGTTGTTTGACATATTTCTTTGGATTTTCTGATAGACAACACTTCTTTTACACCTGTAGGAACATTTTGTCACATAATGGAATTATTAGCACGAATTCCAACAATAAATTTCAATTGAATGTATTGCTCACTTTTCAGCCGCCATTTGCCCCAACTATACACGGTTCAAAAATGTAAACAAAATTATTAAAAAAAATGGCAGTTGTCTTGTTTCACAATGAAATGAAATGAGGTGTAATGATCCCATTAGTGCAATAATAAAGCAGTTTGATGCCAAAATTCTGCAATAAATACGCGTTAACCGATGGAAAGTTCTGCGTATGAAATTTCATACGCTACGATATAATGGGTTAACTTTAGGTGATAGACGATGGAAGATCTGGGATATCACTTTGTAGGCGGCATTCAAAATGGTGATTGCTCGGAAATTCTCACACTCCACATGGTCCCCTTTCTTGTAAATGAGGCAGATCACCCCTTCTTTCCACTCCTTCGGTAGCTGTTCGGTTTCCCAGATCCTGACTACTAACCGGTGCAGACAAATGGCCAACTTTTCCGGGCCCAACTTGATGAGTTCTGCTGCGATACCATCTTTGCCAGCTGCTTTGTTGTTCTTGACCTGTTGGATGGCATCCTTAACTTCCCTCAACGTGGGAGTTGGTTCACTCCCGTCCTCAACTGCATTGACGTAGTCAAATCCTCCGTTGCCTTGGTCATCTGTACCTACATTCTCCTCGCCGTTCAGGTGCTGATTCCACCTTTCGATCACCTCACGGGTGTCCTTCAGCAGGCTCCCGTCCTTATCCCTACATATTTCGGCTTGCGGCACAAAGCCTTTGCGGGATGCGTTGAGCTTCTGGTAGAACTTCCGTGTATCTTGAGAACGGCACAGCAGTTCCATTTCCTCGCACTCCGCTTTTTCCAGACGGCGCTTTTTCTCCCGGAAGAAGCGTGTCTGCTGCCTCCGTTTCTGTTTGTATCGTTCCACATTCTGTCGAGTTTCATGCTGCATGACGCATGACCGCTCGCGCTGCATTCTTCTCCTCCAAAACCGCTCTGCACTCCTCGTCGAATCAATCGTTCCGTCGTCTCCGTTCCTCGTACCCGACAATGTCCTCAGCTGCGTTGTTTATGGCTGCTTTTAGTGTTCTCCAGCAGTCCTCTAAAGGGGCCACGTCGAGCTCTCCCTCGTCCGGCAACGCTGCCTCGAAGTGCTGCGCGTATGCAGTGGCGACATCTGATTGCTTCAGTCGCTCCAGATCGTACCGCGGCGGCCGTCGGTACCATACATGATTAATAACGAATAGTTTTGGGTGCAATTTAACCATCACCAGGTAGTGGTCAGAGTCGATGTTAGCGCCACGATAGGTCCTGACGCCGATATTGTCGGAGAAGTGCCGTCCATCGGTCAGGACGTGGTCGATTTGCGATTCCGTCTGTAGCGGTGATCTCCAGGTGTAACGATAAGGGAGGCTGTGCTGGAAGAAGGTGCTACGAATGGCCATGTTCTTGGAGGCGGCGAAATCAATGAGTCGAAGGCCGTTCTCATTCGTCAGCTGGTGAGCGCTGAACTTTCCAATCGTCGGTCTGAATTCTTCGTCCTGGACTACCTGAGCATTTAAGTCTCCAATCTTGACGTCGTGGCTTGGGCAGCGGTTTCAACATTGTCTTTGCAGTATATTTCGAAACGAAATTTGACGAAAATTTCGAAACCATACTGATTCTCAACCTATTCGACAGGAATTCGAGAATACCGTACATGGTAGGTCGAGTTGCTTGTACCACACAGGGTTTGGATTCCCAACACCTTCCGGGGAGTTAGAGACTTTTCTATCATGAACATTGATCTAACGACCCTATGGTTAAAACGTTTATTATCAAACGAAAAAAATCGAAAGAGAGCAAGTCGTGTTGTAAATTAAGGGGACAGGTTTATCAACTAAAATATATTGTAGTGACCTTTTGCCATCACCTAACATGTAGATTAGGGTGACAATAAAACGACCATTTTTGAAATCACTAATCTACTAATCCCTAACGTCGTTCCAAATCATGAAAAAATGACGCTGTCCAAATTTGAGCGAAATCGGTTAACCCTAACCCCTCCCCCAAAGAGCTTAAAGTTTGTTTGAGATTTTTGACCAAAATGTATGGGGAAACACTCGCAGTTCACTAAATCGCCCCTAGAGGTCGCTGTAACTGTCCGAACACAGACCTAAGAAGGAGTTAAGCTTTTGAAGATATGCCGAACAAGTTGCAAGACAATCCAACCAACCGTTAAAGAGTTATTAACGTTTAAAGTTGGATGCTGCTGCTTAACATTCGCAAAAGGGAAAATATACTTTTGAATATAAAATCTTTAAAATAATCCATAAAAAATTGTAAAACAATCCATGAAAAAGTTGTCCATGTTCCATAAAAAACTGAAAACAGTGTGAATGAAATATAATGATAACGTGAAAAGAAATTACGAACATCGGGACTAAGATCTTGAAATCATGCACTTTAATCCCGCTAACGTTATGAGAATTCACAAGAATCGCGGATAAGCTCTTCAAATAATTAACAAAGTTTGACTGTCGACTGTTCCCAAATCATGAACAAGAATCACAACAATAACTAAACATGCCCAGGGAACAAAAACAGTAGGGGAAAGTGAGGACACTTGATCCTTGGGGAAATTTGATTCCCTGGCCATATGTCCTAATCTATACGCATAAAATTATCACAATGTAAAAAGAAAATGAAGTATTTGGTCGATTATGATGTTTAAAAAACAAATCTGATGTATTACATTTGATTTAGAAAAGTTGTATAATATTTTAGAAAATATGTGTTTGAATCCATCTCGAAAATCTTTTCACAATTTTTTTGAACGGTTGTATGAGATCGTCGAACTAATTATTTAAAAATATTATCAAGTACGATTACTTTCTAAGGGCTTTTGCCTAGAAAAACACGTATTTCGAATAAAAAGTTTCACTACACATGCAAAACAAAATAAATTTTGTTCGCCTCATACAACAGGTATCTTTAATCCCTGTAACACTGGGTATTCTTGATCCCTATCATTAGTTCTCTTAAACACTTCCGAAATGTATAGAAATAGCAAAAGATCATTTTCGTAACGTACATGACACTATTAATTGATCAAAAATGTTTTTTTTTCCATGAACATACGATGGTAACAACAAAGCCAGCATTGATTTACCGCAAATACTTGTCTCGACTTTCTACTGTGCTTAAAGTTTGTCGTGCATCTAAAAACGTAGTCTTTTTATTTAATTTGTCAGGATAGGTGGTTAGCTGAACTTTCGTATGTATAGGTCATAGTGGGCTTTGTTTCTTTAGCCCTAGTAGGCGGGGGATCAAGTTACCACACGATTTTACAAAAACCTCGTTTTGGCATGATTTTCAAAACTGTTCATATTACTGACAGGACATAATGTTCCGATTTACACATTATTCACAGCTCTTACGATTCGAATTAACTACAAGATGGCGAATTTTCCAATTAAAATTTCAATTTCATTGAAAAGTTATAAGTGAAAAACAAAAGTGGGATCAAGCGTACCCACTCTCCCCCAACCCAACCAAACATTCTAATGTAACGCCTTGTATATATTCGGGGCGAACTTGTTTTTAGAAAACACAAATAGTTTCATGAATACGAGGTTTATTATTCATAATTTCTGGAACTTGATCACGGTTTTCGTAAATTGTTCAGTTCACGAAATCGTGACGTTTTGTTCATGAATTTTTGAACGTTTTTTTTCCGTATAGGAATGAATGATGTCGAAGCGATTTTTTCAAAAGCGATTTTTTCAAAAGCGATTTTTGTACCTCGAAAAATCGATTTTTTGCATCCGATCTTTTCGGTTCGATGTTTGACAACATCAATTTTATTGATTTAAAAAAATCGATTTGTTAAAATCGATTGATTGATCTTTTTACCTCGAAAAATCAATTTTATTAATCCAATCTTTTCTAATTCGATATTTGACAGTATCGATTTTTTGCATTAAAAAATCAATGTAGCAAAATCGATTTTATTTTTTGAAATACCCATCATCGTGGCATGTAACACTGCTAAAAGAACTATGACTTTCACGCTTCCAATTTCGCGCCAACTCGAACAAATGTTGACAGCACCCTCTCAGATTTTAATGAAACTTTTTGTACATTACAACTTTCTCACAAAATGCTACTTTGCATACTATGTTTTCAAATTTTCAAATAAAAATATTGAAAGAATTCTTCATCGACTCCTATACTGAAAAAAATCAATTTTAAAAATTTAAAGTCGATTAACAAAAAACCCCATCTTTGATTTGTAAGAAATTTTGTTCTAAGTAAGGTAATTCTCTTCCCTACCTCAATGTTATGTTATGTACCTGTCAATCCTTCTTCATGTTATCCCAACGGTGTCAATCTCGCTCATGCTTCTGATTCAACTGTATTCTTCGACACATCCATGAAAGATTCGTGGAATCCTGGATCACATACCTCCGCAAGTGATCCCAATCATCTTTCATAGTAAATTTCGAGAAGTCGACTGCAACAAGATGTTTTACACCGACGGGTCAAGCATCGACGGCTCCACTGGTCTCGGTATATTCAATCAAAACCTCACCGCCTCACAGTGTCGCCTAGCCGGACAAAACCTCAAAATTTTATTTTTGATTTTTCATGATTTAACATTTTTCTCTGTTTCTTAACAGGTTGAATAGAGTCTTCTCAAAATATTTAGTCCCGAGGACGATAGTTCGATTTTTTACATGACTTCAAAGGTGAAATAGATAATGAAGTCTGAAGAAAACTATTTTCAAACATAAGTTATTCAAATGAATATATCTTTTTAGTTAAGATTCCGATTGGGATCAAACTGATTTCATGTGAAAGGTTATTCGCTGGACTTATAGCTGCCATTCGATTTAGTCGATACAAGCCTTTCTTCTCGCTCAGACATGAAAAACAAATAATAAATCGAGCAATAGTTTAAAGTTATAATGTTCAAAGTGGCTGTACTTTTTTTTGAAACGGTTCGGAAAGATCGGTTGTTGTTCACGATACTTGAAAATTAGTCCACTTTCCGAAAATGAATATCTTGTTTTGCCCCTTTCTACCCCGAGGTATGAAAAAGGTGATTTTTCATGATACGTCTGAAGGAAATGCATGGTAGCCTTTGACTACCCAGGGTTCGCAATATAATTTATAGATGTGTCTTATCATTATCAACAATTGAAAAAATGTGTATTCTGCTAAAAAATTCACCGCGCCTAATTTTTTGAAAATGAATTTTCGGAAATAGTGCACTTTATATTCGTAAATGTTGAATTTTCGAACCACCCTAAGTGCCAAAATTTTGAGGTAATAAAAAACAAAAAAATAAACATCAAATATGAATTCAGCGTCACAAAATTACCCTAATGTGAAGTTTTCATCAAATTCGGGCCACTTTTGAGGTTTTATCCGACTTTTGTATGAAAGGTGATCACTGTGCGCCTCGTTGAATTTCAATGATCCTGCTTCAGTTTACGTCGCAGACGTGTGTTTTGTTTGTATTGGTAAACAGCGATTAGAAAAATGACAAAAGACGTATGGTACATTGTTAAAAGGCTCTACAAATGTCAAAAGTATAATAAAACTAATAAAAGCGCGTCTGTTAGTAAATATTGAAAAACTAAAGTGTGCAAAGTAGCCCCACATATCCAAAGTCCCGCACGACGGTACGTATCTTTAATGTCAGCTGCATCTAAAAAAATCAAAAACAGCATATGGCTTAACGACCCAATTCCAAGATCACAATTTTGTTCCGAAAGACGCAACTTCTGGAAACGCAAATATAGACCATTGATATGATGAGCAAAAGACCCTGAAGATGGAAGCTATTTCGTGGACCAAATTGAAAGTAATTTGAGGAACTCTGGGCAGTTGACTTTTTTACTTAACTTTATTTTTATTTACGGGACTGTAATTTTTTTTATTTCATTCGTCACGCTGGGCAGTTGACGATAAACAATCATGGAACGCATTAACTGGAGAAGACTTCTTGATACATGTCTTTCGATACCTCCTTCTAAGTACGTTGCAATTTCTTATTCTTTCCTCTAAATTGAAAAAGAAGCATCTACAGACCAATTGCAGACAGCAGGTGACTAACAACTCGAGTCTTTCTCACTTCATATTCATCGACTCCAGAATATGTGAATGAAAAAAAAGAATGCACAACAAAAAGTTCATTCTTGTTCCAGAAAACCCCCATCACTAGACACGTCATAATGACAATATATTTAAAATGTATGTATTTTTCATGTAGATCGCACCGATAATCGCAAAACCGTTCCGCTGTGTGCAATCTCGTCTCACTACGTACGAGAAAGACCTCTTCTGCGAGTTCAGAAGAAAACGAACCTACTTGCATCGCTGGTCCTTAACCACAGCAGGTTGGAACTGAACCAAATGGTGGAAATGGGTTATAAAAAGTACCTTTCTTGTAGGATTATTTGCATGAGAATCCAAATAAGACACTTTTTCTTCTGCTCCATTCAGCAAATCGTTAAAGTTTTCAATTCACAAAGACGCAGAACAACAGCAACAGGTGGATTGTAAAATAAAAAGCTGAATAAATTGTAGCACGAAGGTGGAAACGGTTGCACTTTATATGCATGAATAAGCAGCAAAGGGTTTCATTCATAAAAACTGAATGTTCAGAATGTCTGATTTTTTGTTCACTCTTACAGCCTAACAGTATAATTAAACACGATTCCGATAATAAAATATATTTCACTTTGAGACTATATTTGTAATGATAAAACCTTTTCCTAAATCCAATCTCCAAATATAGATAATTAACAGCAATTATTCTTTTTCTTTGAGATATCTTTTTCGCGAAGCTGTACAGATGGAGATAATTCAGCTTGTAATTGCTGTTGGGTTCGTTTCTTATGCTCCAGTACTTGTTCAACAATGGCAGCAAACATCTCTTCGACGTTATCATTGTTTTTGGCTGATGTTTCAAACAACCGAATGTCCATTTGATTGGCGAATCGTTGGGCGTCCTCGGTAAGTACCACCTTACAGCTTGGTTCGTCGTTTTTGTTCCCAACGAGCACTTTACTCACCAAATCACAGTTGGAATCAATTTCGTGCAGCCACCGTTTGATATTCGCGAATGATTCCCCGTTTGTAACATCGTACACAATTAAGACTCCGTGCGTTCCTCGATAATATGTGCTGGTTATGGTTCTGAATCGCTCCTGTCCAGCCGTATCCCAGATTTGCACCTTCACGCGCTCTCCGTTGACTTCCATTGTTCGTAGCTTTAAATCAACGCCAATCGTTGTAACAAATGTAGGGGAAAAACTATTATCCGACAAACGCATCAAGAGGGACGATTTTCCAACTCCGCTGTCGCCAAGTATGAGCAGTTTAAACATGTGGTCGTGTCCACGTTTCATCGTTGGTTGCGTTAAAAGTTTGGCACACTAGTTTAATTCATACTACTTCGCTGGTTCAATTGGATCTTTCGTCACTTTGAGTGTTTGCAATACTGTGGTCAAATAATATTTTTACAGTCATTTATATGTGCTTTCTTGTCCTTCATTTTTTCTATTCTTTATATGTCAGCACTTATCTCATCCTAAAAAAGTACCTATGTTACCATGTACCTACTTTCCAGATTTGATTACCTGTTTATTTCAAGTATTCAAGTGTGGATATTGTTCTGGCCCGGTAAACAAATAACAGAGTTTGACATTTTAATGTTTTATGGATGAATCAAAAGTTTATTATTTATATTATTATTAAATAGTTAAGGAATGATGCAGAACAATGATCATTGGCCGAATCAATAAAGAATGCTCGAAATTTTCATAAGCAAAATTATACTCCAATAGCCAATGTCTCAACTGTAAAAGTTGTAACTAACAGAAACTGAAGTTTAGAACTTAATCATAGAACATAAAGGGTGTTTTATATCATTCTTAAATCGCGATTTTTTTATGATTAAGTTGACATATCAACTTAATTTGGCAATTTTATTATGCCAAAAATGGATCAAATGAAAGGCCGATAACAATGAGTCCCAAAAATGTGGTATTTTGAAAAGCTTTTATTCGATTAAAACCCATAAAATTTACCAACAAAATATAACATTCAGACGAGCATGAACGCTGCTATCGTATGTTTTGTTTATTTTAATGAAATTTGATGAACTAGGGTAGGTCTTGCCTGGTTTTGATGTGAAAAGTCTGCTCGGGGATAAATTGTGGCAAATTATTGTTTGCGGCTATCAACATTTACAAAAAAAGGCAACAGACGATACCCGTGTTCATATATTCTTTGTGATTCCGAAATAAGGCGCTTCTGTGATTTTTTTTTCTGCTAAAAGTATTTGCATCTGTATCAGTATACTGTTTCGTGGCTTGGCCGAACTGACTGTATCAGGTTCTAATGCCAATTTCTGCCATAATGTATAAAAAGAAGTCTATTCGTACATCGAGTAAATCAGTGGTTTTCAACCGGGAGTGAATTCACCCCCAGGGGTAAATTAGATGATTGTAGGGGGTGAATAATGCGAGACAAATTTCAACTCATCCGGCATTCCCGTTGGATATTTGTCTTTAAATGTTGTTTCAGAATTGAGATGCTTACTAAGAGTGCTCAGGAACAGGTTCCTGATTGTAAAATTATGGTTTTCATCCAATTGAAACTCATTTTTTTTCTGACAGGCTAATAATGATAGTAAATGATTTTCAGAAAGGGGTACAACATGGGGATCAATATTCAGAAGGGGGTCCTTCGAATGAAACAGGTTGAAAACCACTGGAGTAAAAAGATAAGTACTCTCGTTTTTATTTCACTGTTCATTAGCCGCAGTCGGTTTATTGTAGGGGATAGGCTTGCCATCTCCTAACGGAGATTTTATGTGGGTTAGACTTGACGAGAAACATGATGCGCAGATACTAGCCAGAATATTAAGTCAATTCGATAAAATATTGAAATTAAAATTTAAAATAAAATTGTTTGATTTTCAAAATATTAGCGACAAAACAATAAGACCAGTATACGACAGTACTGTACTGCCGTTATAAGCTTAATTGTCCCATGTTCTATGGGATTCCACTTTACGGCAGTGTAAAGATGTAGTAAATCTGTTAATGATCTAGTCTGAATATTCTGTCGTTACTATTCGCTAATATAGCCAT
Organism: Topomyia yanbarensis; assembly: GCF_030247195.1. NCBI lineage: Eukaryota > Metazoa > Arthropoda > Insecta > Diptera > Culicidae > Topomyia > Topomyia yanbarensis. Next base: position 189,368,997 of record NC_080671.1, on the reverse strand, counting down.
TCATTGTTTCTCTGATTCTGCTCAACACTGAGTCAGCTAAAAGGCAACGTATAGTAGTTGGAATTATGAACTATGCTTCTTGTATCTTTTTCCTAAGCAGCCATTGTTAATATTAAACCAACGACGATTGATTAAACCAAGGTAAGTATATGGTGAAAAGCTGCGATTCCTAACAAATTTATGTATTAAACCAATGTTAATAAAATTATGTTACACAAAATATATGTCAATTCCTTCCGTGGGCTTTACGGTGGGCTCCAGACTACATTTTTAATGCTTAGAGATTTGTAGCTTGGATACCTTGGATTCTGGTGGTCCTTAGAACCTTATAGTAACACGGTGCGTGCTTCTGGTGGAGGATAGAAGTGAAGGGATACACTGACGACTGGCAGACTGCCAAATTAACTTGACCTAGATCAATGCAGTATCCTATGGTTGTTGGTTCATTGCATATAATCTAAATTAAATATCGTGCAATTTCCACAATTAATATTAATATTTAAGTGAATTATCTAAAACATTGGGATCATACCAATTCAAACCCAAAACTGAAGTAAACATCATTCAATTGCACAATCTATTAAATTTAAAATTTAAGTGAACTATCCAAAGTATTGGAACCATATCATTTTAAATATTCAAGATCTCCCTAGCAATCTTGAGGAACCATCATCCACGTGGTTAAGTTCCCAAATGAGGAATTCCACGAAGATCCGTCCGAAAATCTTTAAAATCGTGACCGACCATCTTAGATTCCAATGAAACTTTACACGTTTCACCGCCATGCAAGACTAAATATTTTCCACAGGTAATAAGATTATTTTGACTCAAGAGCAACTTTTCAAAAGGGCGTAAACCTTTCTACGTGTATGAATTTCAAATTTTTTTGTTCGATTACTGTATTTTATACAGCAAAACTATCTGAGAACGAGTTACAGGGAATGAATACTTCTGTCTGAAAAAAATGTACACTGAAAAAAATGTTGTCATTTTTCAAAAAAACCAAAATTTATGATAAAAATTTAAATTGCGAAAAAACCCATTTTTTTAAATTTTTTATATTTTGTTACCAAAAACCTAAAGAGAAAAGAAACATTTTGAATGTGATTGCATGATGGAGAAAAAATCGGTAAAAAAGTTTTCCTAACAATAACTTCGTACATGTTTTTAAATTTCATACTAGTAGACATACAAAATTATAATTCTATTACAGAATATAATTCTAAGCACCATTTAAAATCAAAATGCATTTAACAAAATTCTTCCAAAATGCGATAGTTTTCGAGATATTTGAAATTTTGCTCCTTCAAAAACAATTAATTCGTGTAATTATGCTCTTTTGAAAAGTTATTCGCGTTACCCCATCAAAAAATGTCAAAAATTTAATGTTTATCGTTTTAAAGACGTAAAAGCAACTTCTTAGTGTATTTGGATCATGGAGAAGCTTTCGATAAAAAAGTTTTCCTAACAACAACTTTTGACATTTTTTTCATAATTCTTACTATTTGCAGTCAGAAATACAATTTTCTTTTTGAATATGATTCTAAACGCCATTTTAAATCGAAATGCTCTTAACAAAAAATTTCTAAAATGTTGTAGTTCTCGAGATATTTTAACTTTTGTTTTAACAACACAATTTTTTTGTTTTATTACGACCTTTTCATAAGTTAGTCGCGTTTCTCCATCAACAATAATAGGTTTTTCAAAAGGCCCGTGAACTTTCCTGCAACTTTCTCTTTGACATCAAGGCGATATTGTGAAACATTTTAAAGTTACATGAAAACAACCAACATATGATTCAGCTATATAGTTTAATCAACAGACCCTATGGTTGAAATATATTTTGGTTGCTTTCATGTAACTTTCAAATGGTTTACAATATCGCCTTGATGTCAAAAAGAAAGTTGCACGAAAGTTTACGGGCCTTTTGAAAAACCTATTATTGTTGATGGAGAAACGCGACTAACTTATGAAAAGGTCGTAATAAAACAAAATAATTGTGTTGTAAAAACAAAAATTAAAATATCTCGAGAACTACTACATTTTAGAAAATTTTTGTTAAGAGCATTTCGATTTAAAATGGCGTTTAGAATCATATTCAAAAAGAAAATTGTATTTCTGACTGCAAATAGTAAGAATTATGAAAAATGTCAAAAGTTGTTGTTAGGAAAACTTTTTTATTGAAAGCTTCTCCATGATCCAAATACACTAAGAAGTTGCTTTTACGTCTTTAAAACGATAAATATTAAATTTTTGACATTTTTGATGGGGTAACGCGAATAACTTTTAAAAAGAGCATAATTACACGAATTAATTGTTTTTGAAGTAGCAAAATTTCAAATATCTCGAAAACTATCGCATTTTGGAAGATTTTTGTTAAATGCATTTTGATTTTAAATGGTGCTTAGAATTATACTCTGTAATAAAATTACAATTTTGTATGTCAATTAGTATGAAATTTAAAAACATGTGCGAAGTTATTGTTAAAAAACCTTTTTTACCGATTTTTTCTCCATCATGCAATCACAATCAAAATGTTTCTTTTCTCTTTAGGTTTTTGGTAACAAAATATAAAAATTTAAAAAAATGGGTTTTTTTCGCAATTTAAATTTTTATCATAAATTTTTGTTTTTTTGAAAAATGACACAACATTTTTTTCAGTGTACATTTTTTTCGGACAGAAGTATTCATTCCCTGTAACTTGTTCTCAGATAGTTTTGCTGTATAAAATACAGTAACAGAACAAAAAAAAATTTGAAATTCATACACGTAGAAACGTTTACGCCCTTTTGAAAAATTGCTCTTGTATCAAAATATTCCAATTGCCAGAGAATGTCATGGAGATTCATACAGCGAACAAACCTGCAAAGTTTCGTTCGAATCGACGATGGTCATATTTTACGGTCGGCCGGTTTCTCATGGAATCCCTCAAATATAAGCAAGTTTGATTACGTCCCCCCAAAACTGATTGGATTAATGGTATAGTAAGCATCTTCAAGCGACATTACAGGAATCAGGTTGAACAAACTTAGTACATCAATTATCGTCCATTAATACTAGTTTATAAAGTTGCAAATCTTCATTTAAAGTGACATATTCTATTGAACATAATCGTAACTTTCCACAGTGATCTATGACAAAATAACAGAAAGTTGCTTTAAGATGCAGGTGGAAATACGCCTCGATAGTATGTCTGTGTATGCATGCAATTGTTATTAATGGTAGATAAGTATCATTTGCTGGCAGCTTTCAAATAGTGTGATTGCATATTACATGTGTTCTTTTCTTCTACTTCATTAGTCTATTTTTGTCGTACTTCTATTAGTTTGCTTTTCCACTACTCATGTACACCAAAAATTATATCAGTCAATGTATACGCTTCTACTTAATCTCTTTGCATCTTTTTTTTAATCGGCATGTCAGGTTTCTTTTTATTACAATATCTTAAGTTAGATTCATACTAACACTCACTAACACAATCAATGGCATATTCTCCCATACATCCACAATCTCCCTCTCATTCAAAACGTACAAACGCCCCTGGCCTTCGCGATAACATAAACCTGATCACAAACGCGAACATGTAATTGCAATCATCTACACATACTTGCACCCGTGATCTCGTCAACATTAAAACACGCTGGTAATTAAATGAACGTTTTATATTATAAATTTACGAACGCGTTCTCAAGCATTAACTCACCGCTCGCGCAATCATGAATAGGTTGCTTCCGGCAGCCCCTTTTCTCGTTCTTAGCTGCCTTGATTCATGCCTTCAGTTGGACCAACAAAAAATAATGCTCATATTCACTAAACAACAGAACACCAGGACTCTCTTCTTACACACCTAAAATTAAGTACCATACTCACGGGCCGCGCGATTATTCTAGAACACACACAAATATGCAAATTGTCACACGATTACAAAATCGCGCTAGGACCTGTGACAAACACGTTATCATACGGATGATTCAAAAATTGACATACTAGATAACTTGAAACACATACTAGATAATTTCAAACCATGCCCCACCCATCCATCTTCTTTTCCAATGGAGTGCATGTTGTCCGCATGGACCAGCTTAGCCATTTGCCAAACTATCTACCTGACCGTACCGGGACTGACTTTACTATAACTGTTCCACCTGGTTTCAAAGAAAAAAAAACTATATACACGTCAGTTACTTACACACGCATTTGTGTCAAAAAATCGAAAGTTTAATTAAAATACTGGTAAAATAGAACACGTATTATAACTGAGCGGGGAAATGGCCTCGGAATGTACCGCTAGGTCTCTGTCACTCTGAAATGGGTCATTGGAAATTCGGTAGAGCTAACACCTACTACATCCAGAGACTAAGTTGTTTGCATGGGGTGATTGGACCATATGCAGAAAACGTTTTTTTTTATAATACCACTATCGGCCTGTGGCATTTGCATGAGCATGAGCATTATGACCGTGTAATTCGTAGTTGCTACTCGGTGATTGACCAGAACAAGCAAAATTTCACAGAGAATCGCCGAATGGGGCCTAGGAGTACCTGTCCATCCTCAATGTGCACGTTTCGAGAGTTCTATACGTTTAAATGTCAATAACGGTGCCGGCCACGTCCTTACAGTCATCGGGGAAGGAAATATATGTTAGTGTAGCAAACGTTGTTATGGAGACCGTGTATTCCTTTGCATCTTGCCACGTTTGCCACGGGAAGGAGGTTTTGTTAGTAGGATGGGATGAAGAGTTACGCAAACCTTGATTCACTTTGATAAGTGATACGATCTATGCAACTCTCATAAGTGTTATCATGTGTTTATTGCTCTGGGCAGCCGGCTGCCGAGAATTTGATTGATTTATCATTTGTTGAATTAATTCGGAAATGCCCGGTTTGCAAAAAAACAACTTCAACTCCGGATTGCCAACAGTCGGGAGTGTTGCTTATATTTAATAGAATCAGACGGTATGTGAAATTATTCCTTGTTTTTTATTCCGGCGAAACACGATATTTAAAAAATTTAGAATGCAATATTATGAAAAGTGTATGCGTCTCAATAGATCTGTCGAAATAGATGCGGTAATACCTATGTAATTGACGACTTCGCAATACAAGCGCTTTTCATCGTAGATGACAATAATATATTGATTTCTTTCTCTGCGAACAATTGAATAAGGTACCGAGTATTATTCGTGCGCGTTGTTACTCCTCTGGAGATCGTGTAAATGGCTCGCTGAACTTACGGCCGCTAGTGCTTCAAAACGGTGCAAAATAAGCACTACCGAAATACCTGAATCGACCAGCTTTTTATGTCGAATATAATCGAAGACACTAATTTTTCCACTAATTACTAGAACAAGATTGAAAACAAAAAGAACGAAAAGAAACTAACCTGTCACCTTTTACGTCAATAATCAAGCTAGAATATTTTTATACTCATGAAGCAATATGGTTAACATGACAATCAATAATATAGTGCGAGCACTACTTCAAAGCAATTTATTTATTTGATTTAATTTAATTCATTTATTGGACTAGAAGTAAGCCAATGAATATGATAATGAAGCATATGTTCTTCGTGCTGATATGACTGCTGCAAATTGGTAACTTCTGATTCTTCTTGCGAACTGTCAATTCTCAACCCTCATATATGACTCAACAGTTATCATTTCACTCAGGCACGATCATGCGTATTCCTCACGCACAATACCCAGTGGATTAGTTTCCTGGTTGGTCAAATAAACACAATAAATAAATGTCAGCTCGATTCGCATCAACCGGCGGATACGTGTTCTCTTACAATGCCATCAAATCAAAGAACATTTAAAATTACATGCGACAGAATATGTGCAATTCTGAATATAATAAAATGAAGACTACTTAATTATTTACAATAAAATAAGATCGGAAAAATTAGTTGCATAACCAAAGTAGTTCATTTTCAGAGATAGCACTGTTGATGAATCACCTTATAAAATAGATGATAAGGGACGCGGACGAAAATAGACCACTGTCGGCCTGTGGCATTTAAACAACATAAGCTTGTCCGGACATGAAGCAGACTCAGGTGATTCGCATTTAAAAATTCCAAAATTTCCCGACTTCTGTGGTAGAAGACAAAGGATCAAGTCGTCGGGAAACTCTAAGCTTGCTCATATGACCCTATACCACGCTTTTCTCAACTTTCTTCCTTCAACTTCTTTGCTCTTCCTAGAGTACTACCACTCTTAATATTGAAAAATGTTTCACAGTTTCTAGTTCCTTGCTAATTAAATGTCATTACAACATAACAATGGGATTTGGAAGGTTACCACACATACCCACACACACATATTTGACGTACTAATGTAAATCAAATTTGTCTTGAAATGCTCTCCATAATCGTACTGATAATAAACTGTCATTATGCAATTAATAAAAATTTGATTTCGAGGGAAAGCTTTAGGGTATCCGTTTTACCCGCCATTCCCCAAGTGGCATATTTGTTGTCAAAACAATGTGAAAATAATGCACGTATTCAGTTAAGTTCAAAAAAGGTTTTTGGAGCATTGAAAAATCTGTGTTTATTTCTTGGGAGAAAAATTCCATTCTATTCTAAACTATTCTATTCTATTATAACCCATTTCAATCACAAGATGGCGGCTGAGCAGCATTTCCCCCCCCCCCCCTGCATTTTTTTTGGAAGGGATCCACGGCCGGAAATCTATCTCCCGTAATTTTGGACCTAGAGTCAAACACTAAAGTTTTTCTGATTCCTTATATCAATAGCATGCGACGTACGACAGAGGTATTTACACTTTGCCCTGGCTAATAAGTCCTGTTAAAGCGCCTTTACTCGCTACTACAACATTTTGCAAGTGAAATTTTGATTCTTTACTGAACCCGAGGGATCTTCTACTTACTTAATTACCAATAGGCATCTTTTGCCTGCCATAAATTTTCTCTTAAATATCTACATCTACAGCTATTCGGGATTCGTATATGTGTTAAATTTTTGGAATTATTTCATCGAAGACAAAAATCAAATAGGATCGTCAACATGCAACACACGGATTATAATAGTAGGTATATCCCACCACGTTAATCAAGAACGCGTGGCGTGCACAGCTACATCGCCACGAAACCCAGCAGTTTCCAAGCAACAGATCATAAATTTAAACGAATAGGAGTCAATTGATTAAAACCAGCACTAATGCGCGTCGCTTCTTCCCACTGAACCGAATGCGCGAAGGTTACATGTTAACCAGTTATAAATCATGGGTCTTTCGGCGAACAAGATGTTAAATTTGCATCAACGATCCGCAATAAGTAATTGTCTGCAACGAAGATTAATTGAAAAGGGCCGCCAATGTTATTGGAGCTTCCACTATGCTACCACTATACGCATAAATGTCCCGTGTGCGACGCGATTCCCCATATACATGGGACAGTTATGTACCGGTATACAAATTAAGGGGACTAATTTAATTTAAGCACGATCGCAGCGACTGCAATGAACAATCCGTTGAAAAGGAAGATTATCACGTAGTTGCTAATTGTAGTTTGGAATTAGAAGAAAATACTATCGTAATAAGCGTCAAGCCATTCCAATCAACATCATCGTTCAAGTACATATAAATCTTATGATAATTCGAATAATTTGTTATAATCAAATCAGTTGTATCAATCTGAGTTTGAGATAGCTATGAATTTATTGTGATAAGTAATGCAAATCTGGAAGGTGGTGATCAGGGTTGCCAACCCTGTGAAATTTCCCGTGCATCTACGGATTTCCACCCTTTCTACGGATATACGGGCTAAATCGCGGAACTACGGAATTTTCAAAACTTCTTCAACATTCTACGGAAGTTTTGTAATAATAACAAGGATAAGTTTTTCATTTGAATTTCTATCATGTACGCGCAATAATTGTTGCACTTCCGTGCAGCTTCCCTCAAGATTGGTTCACTTTTCATGGTATTACTTAACTCAATCAATGTATGCTTTGCTCGATTGGAATCCGAAACTAATCGAACCAGAATCGGTTGATGCATTTGATCAGGAATAGGCAAGAGTTCCGAATAATATTCCAGCGAGATTTAGCTGATACACATCGAATCAAACCGGTCTACATGAATTCCTAGAATCCATGCTGCAAGGTTCATAAATTCAACAGATTATTCTAATCAAAATAGTCTGAAATAGTATTACATGACAGTACACTGTTTAGTGCCAATAAATGTGAACAATTTAAAATTCAATAGTGTTGGGTTTTCAATATATTACTTCCTACAAGATATATGAATACAACGAAATAATCGCACCCTATTTCAATAGTACTCCATAGAAGACAAACCATGGGTTTCGGGAATACAGCTTAAGAATTCATCATCTTTTTGTGAATTTCCGGGCAGTGCACGATTCAGTACAACGACACGAACTGTGGTACCAGATACCAACTTTTCGACAAACTAAATATGTTGATTCATATGATGCTGCATTCATAGAACACTCGTCCATGAAAGAGAATATTCGTGGAATATCCCGATCATCTACGTTCGCGGAAGATCCCAATCAAAGAATCCATTAGCTTCGGTATATTTTTAAGGAGGGATTATCATATACATGGACAAAATCATACCTAATCTTTGCGCGTAATTAAAAAAAATGTTTCAACTTTTTGAACTTTTTGCATTTTGAAGACTTTATTAAAAATACCTATATGTAACCTATTACCTATTCATGGGGATGATTGGACATGAACCTAGGCATCACACGAATTAAATTTCGACTTATATCCAACCCAACTCTAGGGATAATTGAGTACAGCCGCTGTCGCAGATCTCCATTGTCCTATAACGATATCCAAATAATAAGCGTTCTCTGATGAGGAGAGTTATAAATGTATCTTTCATAAATATCACCGTCTAGTGCTCCAATTTCGGTTAAATTATCCGCTCTCTCGCACTACCCAGTATGGAGCAGTTAGCGGGAATTCACACTAACGTAAATTGTGAGATTTGGTTGGTTGAGTAATTGAATATTCCCGTATCTACAATATAGTTACGGATGGATAATCAATAAATTCATTTATTGAACGTTTTGCAATTGATCCAGTTACCGAAAGCTCAGTAAATATTACCGAATCCTTCCAAAAAGTCCAAGTCTGTACTGTATAATTTTGACTTAAAGTACGCGTGCTTCGAATCAATATCTCTGTGATTAATAGGATGGCATGCAACCCAACATCAACAACTAGTGGAAAAATGCAGTGTCCAGAAAAGGGAGAAAATAACCCCTCCATTAACACCCAACCTCGAAAACAACACAAGCGCACCGAAACCATGCGTGCAAGCCGCAAAATGCAACTCTTTCTCTTTCCGTTTGCTACAAAGCTGCTTGCAGCAATTGCTTTCGTGATACTCTGTGCACGATGGTGGAAAAGGTTACAGGCATCATTATCAATCATCAGTCAGTGGGCTGCGGTCTGTCGAGTCGCACTTATTAACTAAGAAAACACCAAGTAGGATGGAGTAAAACACTTTGTACGCATTACTATTATTATAGCTAATGTATTAATAGATATTTAGTGTCGACACTGCACTACAAGCAAGTACTACCATCCCTAGGTGCGCTTTACTGCACTAGTTTTTTTTTACCGCCCCGGTACAGCCGCTAGTAAGTTAGCATGTAATTAGCACATGCAATTAAGACAAGCTCGTTAACCCTATGCCTTTGGCAAACCCAGGAGAATGGATGCAGATAATAATTTTCCATCAATGTTTTTGTGTTAATGTGATCTATGACACTTTTACATTGCGATTAAAACCATTTTTCGAATGAAAAGGTTCAACCACAATGATTGGTTTCAGCAAAAGAAGATACGCAGTAAATCAAATTGGAAAATAAAATTTCATAGTGTATTCATTCATGTTCGTACAATCAGTTTGAAAATAAGAGAATGTGATCAGAAATACTCATTATTTGATAAAATAAACACCCAATAAAAACAAAAACACGTTCACGTCCATTATGGTCCAACATTAACCAACTAACACATTGCTCTTAAAATTATTCCACCATATTTCCTTTTTGGTGTATATGTACCAGTCAAACAGTATCCTAAAACAACATCACATTAAATACCTTCTTCCTCGCAGCGTACACTTTCGTTTAATTTAATTTTTATTTCTCTTCCACGCCTTACATTAAATTTTTCAACTTGTTTCACTCACGTTCTATCAATACATCTCGATTGGCCATTTTCGCTGTTTCCCTTCCCGGCGAATTCCACCGTCAAACGGAACGTAATGTGACTGGTACCCACTGGTATGGTATATGGAACTGCGTCAAGGCAAGGACCTTATCTTGACCCCTTCAACCTGCGAAAGCTTTCCCGTCTTGCAATAGCAACTATAATAATATCAACAACAACAATAGCCACGATAAGTGCGCCTGCGATGGCAGCAGCGATCACGAGTTATCCATCGCATTCAAACCACCACAACAGATAGCGCTGCCACCCTGATCGACGTCCAGTGGTCATCTGAAAAAGGAAGTTTCCCGGGAAAGATCGTGAGGTGTGCCGTCGCTATGCTGCGTGAGGAACTCACTCTCAAGTTATGCTTTAGCTCGTCTCTCTCCACAGATCATAATATTCTCTCACTGAGCCGGATGGTGTGAGAGCGGCTGCCAATGCTCGAGATTAGAATTAGAGCACGTTCGAGATTCTCATCAATGCCCCGCGTGCACAGTGTATTTATCAATAAGAATCATTTTTTATTTCAAAATTCATATTGCAAATCAAACAATTGTGGGATATATTTGCGACAAGGCTTGAATGGCACACAAAAGATTTACGAGTAGTCGAGTTTTTATAAAAAATGGATTCTAGCAATCTTGTTAAAATGGTCATACAGACTATCTTTGTTTACTTTGTCTTCCGGTAATAGCTCGAATTTATAGTCTCGCATCTTGGAAAATTACTAGAAAGTTTGTAACTATCCAAAATACATAAAATATTTTTAATAGCTTCTGAAGCAGGAAATCGAAGTTAATCGCTTAGTAGGTCGTTTCTCCTGTTGTGCTACGTGTTAGTAGGCAAAAATATCGCGAAAATAGTGTAAATTGACGTAGTGATTTTATCGTCACATCCTAATTAGTTTGCTATGTACGTGCGCTAATCGCCCTCTGAGCTTGATTAGTTGATGCAATGATTTTACTGATTGTGGATTGTGCATGGAGGAGAATTCTTTGCAGAAACGCCATCAATTAACGAATTCAGAGCAACACGCTGGTGAGATCGTTTTGTGTTGTTCTTCAATTATATGTTTTACCATATTGTAAATACGTGCCAGAATCAAAAATATTATTTTTCATTCTGGAAGTGCGAATATATTGCACATATCCAATTGAAACGTGGATGTATTCGCGCGGGGCTTATTGTATATGAAGATGGCCTCAGAATGTACGTGTAGGAACAGGCATTCTGGAAATGGATCGTTGGTTGTACAGTAGAGCTATCGCCTTTCATCTCCAGGGCTAAACATTTGTACATCTATGGATAATAGTTCAGTTTTTCCTTTCAAAAGAGGTATAAATTGTAATTTTCTGATTGCTACTTCAAATGTTATAGCATTTAATGTATTTTTCCTCCATATTTTCCCATAGTACCAATTTCAAAAAAATTCAAGCGAAGTGGGCGAGGGTCTAAAATTGTCCAAATGATGTGAAATTTGGCATCTGAGCTTACTTTGACATTTGTCACAATATGAGAGGGGGGGGGGGGCTTTGAGAATTAAAAAAAAAAATTTTTTTTGCGATGCCCTAATGGATAATCACTTGCGAGAAACATGAGCATGCACTGAAATCAGACAGTCAAAGCGATTGTTCCATAACGTTTTGAAACACTTCCTTGTTTTTTTATTACCTACTGCATTAAAAAGAGACATCTACGCTTTTTCAGTCCTTCTCTAGACCGTCAGGGTAACATATTTTGGCAAAGCATAATGGCCACCATTGTTCTGTACTGTTCATATTTTGCTGTAAATTGTTCACATTTGTGAACGGATAGGTCGGTTTAGTTAGATGTAAAATTTCGCGCCCCTGGCTAACGGCAAAGAATCCAACAGCAGCAACTCTTTTAACAAAAAAAAACTAATTTAAAAAATAACCCATCAAAAAACAGAATATACTTTAGATTGCATGTTTCTCTTTGCAGTTATAAGATAAACTAACTCCACATCCAATAAAGGAGTCTCCCCTGACTAGGAGAAATTAACGCAAAATCCGGAGGCCCGGAAATCGCCCCCAAAATCAAAGTCTCCAGGTCCGGAGTGATGGCAACTCCCTCATTCAACTATCATGTCGTAAATCATAAATCAATCATAAAAATGTTAAGAAAAACAATTTTCTCCTTTCTCTCTCGCGAGATATGGGTCAATAGCTCCTTGAGCCTGCATCCCTGAACTATGTATTCTTTCGTGTGATGATCTGAAAAGGACTCATTTGTTGAACATTTTATTTTATAACTTAAAAACTAATGTCCAAAAATGGATACTAGCTTCACCAAAAAACTTCATATGACTTACATGAAGTTACTTTATTGAACATAATTTAAAAGAATTGAAAAGAAGCAGATGACCTTGTATCTTGAAATCATTGGGCCATAGAATATTGAATCTTGATGGTGATTCTGCAATTCTATTTATCATGTTTAGATAAACAACTTTGTCAAAGACACCAAGTCTCTACGGCTCACCCTTAACAAGTTAGACTCGAGTGTCATCCATGCGACAAAGTTGGATCTTAAATGTTTATCTCAAAATAAGGCTTAGATATGTTTGACAAATATCAAATCTCTTGGAAGCAAACTCAAGGAGCCATTAATTTAATCATGGTAGATTGCTTCTATAACACAATGTGCATTGACTTGAAAAAATCCCGGAAAAAATGAGAATAAATCGAGAATATTTTCGTGTATTTTTTTCAATTTTGTCGAAAATTAGGTCAAATTCAGTGGTGTAGTGAATACAACCGTGGGTATTGTACGCTAAAGTACTAGTTTCGTGAAGATCGTGCACAATTGGTTGTTGTTCCAGAAAATATCAATGCTGTGCATTCGGTAATGATAAATCGTCATGTAATATACTGTGAGTTGAGTGCATCCGTGCATGCCGATGTCGCAAAGAAAAACTTAAGAACCGCATTCGTGGTGCTTCAAAGATGGTGTGAAACCTCAAACGAATCATGGATCTATCTACATGGACCCAAAACTGGATAACAGTCGCCTTGAAGAAGTAATTGAGACGTTTCGAGATATCTGCCCTCTAGTAGAATAAGTATTTCTCAAATTGGTTTAAAGGGTTACATACCCTTTTATTTTTCAAAAAATCGAAATTTTTTATGACTTTATCTGAAAGTACTCCTTGAGAATATTTCCCCAAATTTTTATAGAGATCCGAGAAATAGATCGAAAGTTACAGCGCTTCCAAGCGCGCTTCGTCTTCCAAGAGCAGTGGTAATTTGAAATTTTAAACTCGATTATCTCGAAATGTCGTTTTTCCAAAATTGGTTTTCCCGTGTTCACAATTGCCAAAAAAGCACTCAACTGATTTTCTTCAATTTTTTTTCAATTAGTCGTAATTAATTTTTCTCGTACTTTAACGATTCCTTTTTAATGTATACATTTTTGTTTTGTAGATAAGAATTTTTAATGCAAATTTTGGCGCTTAAAACAGTGGTTTTACAGGAAAAACGTTCCCGAATGCAGGAAAAAATGATAGGCCCGGTACTATGGAACCTCATGTATGACGGGGTTCTGAGACTGAAGTTCCCTCCTGGGATCAAGATCGTCGGCTTTGCCGACGACGTAACCTTGAAGGTCTATGGGGAGTCAATCCCTGAGGTAGAACTAACTGCAGAACACACGATCAACACGGTGGAGAAATGGATGAGCGTGAGAGGCCTGGAGCTCGCTAAGCATAAAACGGAGGTAGTTATCGTCAACAACCGCAAGTCGGCACAACATGCAGTTATCTATGTGGGAGAAGTCATGATCACCTCACAGCGGAGTCTGAAGTCTCTCGGAGTCATTATAGACGACAAGCTGACCTTCGGCAGCCACGTCGACTATACATGCAAGAGAGCGTCGACTGCTGTTGCGGCACTATCGAGGATGATGTCCAACAGCTCAAAGGTGTGCGCCAGTAGACGTAGGCTACTGGCAGGCGTTGCCGTATCTATCCTCAGGTATGGCGGCCCGTCATGGTCAAGAGCACTGAGGGTAACCAGTTACGTACAGAAACTGGAGAGCACCTACCGCGTGATGTGCCTCAGAGTGACATCTGCTTACCGCACGGTATCACACGATGCATCCTGCGTGATAGCGAGCATGATGCCAGTCAGGCTGGTCATCCGGGAAGATGAGGAGTGCTTCGAGCTACGTGGAAATAGAGGAGCCCCCGAGCGCACCACGGTGGCTTCGGTCGCCAGATAGCAGCATGAATGGGATAACTCCTCGAAAAGTAGGTGGACCCACCGGCTGATACTTAACATATCGTGCTGGGTGGGCAGACCCCAAGGGGAAGTTCACTTCCATCTGACACAATTCCTGTCAAGCCATGGCTGCTTCCGACAGTACCTCCACAGGTTCGAGCATGCAGAGGTCCCCGTCTGCCCTGACTGCCCAGGTGTAGACGAAACTGCCGAACACATACTGTTCGTTTGTCCTCGTTTCGACGTCGAAAGAAGAGCAATGCTTGACGTCTGCGGCTTGGCCACAACCTCTGATACTTCAGCGGATGTGTCAATCGGTGGAGAAGTGGAACGCAGTCTCGACTGCAACCACCCAGATTGCCTGTAGGCTACAGGAAATTTGGCGCACCGAGCAACAGACGACGGGCACGACTAACTAGTGATTGGTTAGTTGGAGCGAAAAAGGCTGAGCGCAGCAAAGTGAGTGAATGGTCTGTTCAAGATGAGGCAGGTTTGGCGCAGCGACCGCGTAAGGGGTAAACCCAGCCACCCCGAAGCAAGGCAGAAGAGCGAGTGTATAGGCGTATATGTGAACTGCCTCATGCCAAGATGGGTGGATCGTAGCGTAGTATTTTGGGACTTAGCTATCGATACCTCGTGGCGTGGCAGAGGAGCGAAAGGGTAAACATCCAAGTCAGTCTCACACGGTATGTTAAGGGTGAGCACAAAAGTCAGCCTCACATGGTATGTTAGAGGTGAGCACAAAAGTCAGCCTCACACAGCCAGGGGGAGCGACAGGAGTGTAATAGAGTGGTATGATTGAGAGTGAATCAGGTGATAGGGTGAGCATCCAAGTCAGTCACATGGTATGTTAGAGTGTTAGAGGCGAGCACAAAAGTAAGCCGAGCAAGGAATGAAAAAGGTGAGCACAAAAGTAAGCCTCATGCGGAGTGTTAGAGAGTGAATGAAGGTGTGACAGAGAGAGCACCCAAATAAGCCTCATATACGACGTATGAACGCGTGAGCGAGTGAGTACATCAGGTACAGCCATCCCCCCAGAAGTAATACCGAGAGGCAGTCCCTGGGGGGAACAATGAAGTTTAGTCGGTATTAATGGCGGCGTCACCATGAGAGCCCGACACACCCCCATTACACCCCGTGTGGTAGCTTGGCATCTATTAATAGCAAGTGTACTGGGTTAGTACGAAAATTGTATTCTCCATTGTAAAAAAAGGCCAATGTCACAGCGCTGCACAGAAGAATGAACCAGATCTTGAAGAGCTACTGCGAGTCGCAGCGGGCGTTCCTCTCGGTCCAACTCTTTGGAACGGGATGTACGACGGGGTCCTAACATTGCGGCTGCCTGGGAAAGTGAAAATTGTGCGTTTCGTGGACGACGTGTCATCAATGGTTATGAGTGAGACACTTTTGAGAGAAGTGGAGGTGTCGGTGACGGAGACAATAGACGCGATCGAGAGCTGGATGAACGGGGTCAAGCTGCAAATAGCTCACCACAAGACGGATGTGTTGTTGGTCAGAAACTGCAAAGCGGTTGAGCGGATACAGATCACCGTCTATGGACACGTGATTGCATCGAAGCGTGCACTGAAGCAATTGGGAGTATTAACCGGTTGAGCTTTAACAACCACGTTGATTACACCTGCGAAAAATCGGTCTGTCATCTAGTGTTTCGTCAACGATACCGCGATATAGGGTTCTTGCCTGAGGTGCGGTGCTGAACACCAAGCTGAACAGCGAAAAGTTGAACAGGACGCTACGAGTTGCGATTGCGTACAGAATAATATTTTCGGAGGCAGTATGCGTTATCGCCGAGAGGATCCCCATCTGCATCACTCTTGCGGAGGATAGCAAGTGCTACAATCAATCAAACGCCAAAAACGCGAGGAAGATTATGAGAATCGATTCGATTGTGACGTGGCAGCAGGAATGGGACAATACAGAGAAAGGGAAGTAGAACTACCGGCTTATCGCAAATTTATCGACGTGGATCAATAGAAAGCACGGAGAGATACCTTCCACCTGAAACAGCTCCTGTCGGGCCACAGTTGCTTCAGGAAGTATATTCATCGGCTCGGATACGCAACCTCACCAATGTGCTCGTTTGAAGCGACGTGCAGGAAGCTACTTAAAACGAAAGACGTGGAACGCAATCAACAGAGTAATGATGTAGATCATTACCGTCTTACAGCGGAAACGGCGTGATGAACATCGAGCCGCGGTTTCGGGAGAACAATCACTGCCAGGGAACTTCGCAGGAATATGCAAGATCCACCGCCGAGGACTAGTCGAGTAGACTGCAACAGGGCATCGAGTATGGGTCGTCAAAACGCCAGTGAACCAGACGCCACGCTCCATCTGGAATCGCTAAACCGACCATGGAATCCCACCGGTTAGCCCGATAGAAATATAGCCAAAATCAAAGAAGAATCAGTATTGGGAGAACTTATTTGAGACACCACCAGTCGCGGGTCATCGGGGCACCAGTGAACCGGACGCCCTGCTCCACCGAAATCGCCGAACTGACCTCGGCACCTAGCTGATTGGCTGTGTAACCCTACTGAAAGTACTAATTACTAATGGGGTTTTTCAATAAAAAACGACATAAGTAGTTGGATAGCAGTGTGTGCTGTGCAGATAAAAAACCTCTTCCCGAAGTAATGCCGTAAGGTAATGCCGGGGAGGAATCAGGTTCCGTGCAAGAGTAGTTGTATTAGCGGGTCGGGTGGATATCCAAACACGTTCCTTGAGTTGTTGGTTTTAGTACATTTTTTTCCTGCTCAGGTTGTTTTTGAACATTTTTTCTGCTCTCTAAAAAACATATATTCATACATACATATATTGTATATATACAAAAAAATCATATACCACCTCCCCCCCCGAAAATTTTTTCTTACGACGCCACTATCTATGCCTTTATGTAAATTCAAACTTTCATGACATTTTGCTAACAAAAAGGTATGTAGCCCCTTAAACGCTTGTAAGAGTGTATTGATTTTCAAGGAGAATATTTTGAAAGACAATGAACCTATTTTTGATGATATATAATTGTGAATGCATACCTATTCAGAATTTTAAGTTTTAGTGTGCTGACACCCGGAGGCAAAATGAGTGTATTTCGAGCATAGTTGTTTGAAAATAAAAGAACGATACTCTTATCCGTGGAATAACTTTCCTTTATTATCTACATATTTTCTTCGATACCAAAATATTATATTACAATTAATTTACAGTGGTCAAGAGATTGTTCAATATTTCAACCAGCAAACTTGACTTAAATATAAGATGTTCGAAAGATATATCCAATAACGCGACGTTAGAATTTTGCAAATTCGAACAACTGTACACTTTCCTCGTAGATCTAACTCATGCTTAAAATCTGCTGCTTCCAACCTCTTTCAGTCGCTTATAGTAGTTTGCCGCACTTACTGTTGCTCATCTGCTTCCTGAAAGTGCCTGTCTATGTTTTTTTTTATTTTTTAATATAAACGTATTGTGTCGTTTGACAAAAATTTCTACTACTATTGCGTAATTTCATCTTACTATCTATTTTTAACGACAAAAGCGTTCAATCATGTTCACTAGTAAATCCAAAAATTGATTAAATAACAATTATCACCTCTGTTTGATTAATAACCGTGGCCCACATCACTCCAAACTCTTTCAGTGCATGTTGTACAGTCACGCTGCTCCGCTATATCTACTCGCATAAGTTTCATTCAGAAGATTTTTTTACTCGTTCACTCTTACTCCAGTGATAAGACTAAAAAGAAGCGCTTGCAACATTTTCGTCTACTTTCAGCGAGACAATCGATTTCTTCTGAAGAAGGAAAAAAGTTTACATGATTTTTTTGATCAGTACTTTTTCTGTTATCCAAGCTGGCTCTTACTCTTTACATGATTATCACTCAGTGTGAATATAAAATAATGAGTTTAAATTAAGGTTAATTAATTTTAAAATAGCGGATGGTATTTTAGCGATCTTTTTATTGGTTCGATAACCGAGCAATTCTAAACGGAATTATTTTTATTATCATTTGCAGTTTGTTTCCTGCACAGTTCTGTTTAGGCCTCGCAACATAAGAATAACCCTGTTTTACACGTATGGTACTAAAAGTAATTTTCAGTGAGCTGAAATAAAGGGATTCAATCGATTAGTTACATTGGAAATATTTGTTTAATCATTAAAAGTAATGCAAAAAATTGTAATTTAAAAATGGTTGATTGGGCAATATTTTTTTTTCCTAAACTAAAGGTTCGATATAAATATTATGTGCATATTACAAATCTATAGCCTAGTTATTAGGAATAATGTTGGCAGCTATCAGTGCAGTTTATTGGTAAAAGGCAATGAAACATTTATTTTTTAATTTAGATATTTCATTCGATAAAACATTTAAAGACAATCAATATTAATAGAAAAGCAACCATTACCACAAACAAACATAAGACTTCCAATCAGTTCTCTAGTTTGCTGTAGTTCAACTTGAGGGCTACGTAGCGAGTAAGTTACTCTACTTAATGGCCTCACCTAGTTGCATTCACTACCTTTAGTTCACCCTAGTATCCCTAAGTGCGGATCATGAACTCGATTAAAAGAGAGCATTATGTTTGTTAGTATGTGCAACTAAACGGAATTTTCATCACTCAGTAATCGTATGCAATTGTTTGGAAAAAAGAAAAAAAATAATGTCAGTGATATAAATGCTAAACGACGTTATTAACGTGAGCACCACTCTAAAGCGGGCCTTACGTGTTCAATATATTTGCGTATTGATGAATTGATGGAATTACCATCAATACGTCAATCCCATATGAATGCACACCGTCAAACCAACTTTTTTCATTACACTTTCAATACTTTTGTCAATACTCTCTCGTATTGACGAGCATATTGAACGTGTAAAGCCCGCTAGCACTGTGAATCGACAAAAATATTGAACGTGTAAGGACCACTATTGGCATCGACAATACACACACTCGAAGACACATGATCGTCACTGAAATAACTCATGCGTTGGAAAATCTAGTTATTAAACCACCATTAAACCATGCAACCTTTTTCACTAACGGCCCATACTGCCATTTCAATCATATCTTTCACATGTTCCAAATAATGCAGTCGAGAAAAATAGGATAACAGCTTAAAATATTTCAAAATTAAAATATATGTATTGAGAGAAAAATTAACTTCTAAAATTTAACTGAAAAAATCGCATAGTTGGCATCACTGCCGGCAAAAAATAATATTTTTTTCTAAATTCCTTGAACAATTTTCTTCAAAAGCCATCTTGTGGTTTGATTCTAGAGTAAATAGAACAGGAGATAAGATCAAAAGAAAATCAAGGGTTTTGGCAATTTGCCAAAACGGGGGGTGCTCCTATGACCCGAGGGGTGGTTCAATTGTCACAAAAATTTGGGTTTTTATATATTGGCCCTAGATGAACAATTCCTCCAAATTTGGTTCAAATCCGTGAAGGTCGATTTCAAGTTTGCATCTTTTTTTGATCACTTCGCGTGGAATGACCCATATTGAATTTCCCGTATCAGACAATTACATCAAGAGTTATCGTGTTCGCCGCGGCGCTCCTCAACTTGAAAATGGTTGGATGTCTACTCTTGGAACGCTCGTATGTGTGACTGAAAATATTTTTTTCGTGCACAATGAATGTATAAAGCGAACATACACAAAAGATGCATTATTGCCTTGCTTACAAAATCGTAAAATAAAAAAACTTTTGTTTTAAGCACTTTACACCAGACGCTCCCCTTAAAAATTGATCTAAAACTTAAACTGGTAAATCAAAGCATGGTTGTTCCAGCGCGGTACGCACATTAGCAATACTGCCAATTCACGATGAAAAGAAAGAAAAGGTCGAAACTTTTGACACCTTTGAGTTTATTAGTGTTATGCTTGTAAAATTAGTAGAAGCAAACATAAACATCGGGATGAGCATTCTGATTCTTTGGCTCACGATGAAAGGAGAGAAAAGCCCGAGATTTACTTCGGACCTTTCGAGTCGAACACCTAGGGAGACTTTTTATCTCGGAAATGCCGATAAAAAATAATTATGACCGAACCAAAACAATACTTATGGGAACAGGAAAGCCTACTAATTTGACATTTTACTCGGTTCCGATCTGATAGAAACTTAACGGAACGACTTTTTTTTGTGGAAACGTTGCCACTGCGACCACTATTCAGGATATCTTTTGTGGCTGTCCTTGATTGCTATACATGTTACAAAGTTCCCAAATCCAATGTAACTGGAAGCGAGTTGTTTATTTGTCCACATCTGTCGTCCCAACCGGGTAGTACATTATTAATGTAGCTGAGGATCCGTTTGGGACAGGTATGCCATACATCGCGAGACATCATAAGATGCCTTCCGAAGTGTCGCTTCATTCAAGGAAATAGTACAGCACAATAGCAGATAACATGTTCCGAGCTCGCGGGATCGTAGTTCCTATTTTTTCAGATGATATTTGGCAGAACAATGTTCCGTAAATAAACCTGTGATTATACGTAAGTTTTTGGCTCTCGTTGTATCTGGATGTTTGAATTTCTTAGCTTGTCGAGCACCTACTACGTTTCGCCAATCGTTCAGTAGTTGGTCTCTTGCCCAAGCCGAAAGTTCTAGTTTGATGATACAGGTAGATATGCCTAGAAATGGCTCTGGTCCAACAAACATGTTTGATGAACCACACCTGGTCGCCCACTTCATTACTATCGATTCCTTGGTTGCCAGGTACCCAGAATATCACTAGTTTATTTCGAGTTGCCAGTTGTTGTAAAGATGTGACTAGACTCCCATTTGGCCACTTTCCCATTGATATCGCGTCTTTATTTATTGGTCCATAGACTCCCGAGCCAGTCAGCTCACCCATTTTGTAACCACCCATTTATAATGATATTGTATCTTGAGGTAATATGGGACCCCTTTCATCCCATACCTGACCTCATATGATATATTGAAGTTCGATTTAGCCTCCATTTTATTTTAATTTAGTCCAGTTTCTGTGCACCTAGTAGCGTTCGAATCCGTAGACCTGTTCCGAAATTAATCCGAATTGGGGTGATGGACGAGTTTTGAAGAAACATCTTATAAATTCAAATAATTGTCGAAATGCGCTACATATGACTTTTTTAATTGATCCTTCACAATTCACATTAATTGGACCAATTTTGGCCGTAGGAAAGCTGTTCTGGGAGAACCAAAGAAAATATATATACTTTTCTATCATTTCAGCATTTTGGGTTCATAAATTTAGACAAAATGCGAAGTTCTTTCAATCATACGGTCCTACAGCTCTTTCAACCCATGGTATTTCCCGTATCGGTTCCGGATGAAATCAAATGAGGTCATTTGACGCTATTTTGAAAACCAAGATGGTGACTTCCAATTATCACAAAACAGTGAAAACCATCGTCAATATGGGTGTCACTTGAAAGGGGAATGTCAGTAAAAGACGAAATGGACAATTTTGAAAGTCAAGATGGTTCCGGTTATCACAAAACAACGCAAACTACTATAAATAATGGTGTCATCAATATGGGAGTCATTTGTAAGCGGATGGTCGGTAGAAACGGATATTGATGATTGATGAAATTTTGAAGATGGCGGTACCACAAAACAGTCGAAATCATCATCATTTTTTTCTAGAAATGAACGGTCACTCAAGCAGCAATTTTTATTTCTGTAACTACCGTAAACCGGGGTGACTTTGATCACACGACACTTTTTTCGTAGATCGCTTATTAAACCAGAATGGTCTACCGAATCATTTTAATTTGAAATGATTTTTACTCTAAACTTACAAAATACTGATTTGTTATACTTTTTGAGTATATTGTTCGGTTTTTGTGTACAAAAACTACAAAAAACCGAAATTTGATTTTACCTGATTTTTACGAAGCTTCGTAAAGTGTCTATTTTTTATAAAGCAAATAAATCTCAGATTTGAGCAAGATTAATAAATTACAAGCGATCTTTTATTTTCCTTTACATTGGGATATGTTAAATTTTGTTTTAAGAGTTTGTTTATTTTTAATGCATTTTTTGTGAAACTAGTTGGCAATTATTTCAAATTATTTTAAGTTAAAATTCGCAACATTTTTTTAATGTTCAATATTCCAACGTGTTAAAATGGATGAAACTTTTTGTACATTGATAAAACACTGAAACAAAACTATTTTAGTAGTTTTAAAGGTTTTCAGAATCTTTTATTCTAGTTGGACACAAATTATACGAATTTTGGTTACTCGAATTTTACAGTACATTGAAATACTTTGTATAATACTAATTAACATCTATTTAACAATTTTCTAGAATTAGTTTAAACAAACATTTGAATGAAAAACATTGACATCAATAACTTAATGTGGGTGAACATGCCGGTTATCAAAGGGGAACACGAAAACGGACTTCAACTTGAAATCATTTTTGAAAAAATAACTGTAAACGGACAATTTTAGGTAAAATCCAATCTTGTTCTCCATACATCAGTACATGGTTTAAAAATATTAAACTTGAAAAAAATGTGTTGCGTCTAAAAATATGTAATGATTACTTCGAAAAGTGATCAATGTCACCTCGGTTTACGGTATTTCATAACCAGTAGGCGATAATAAATATGTGCTTTTGTGACTGACATCTAACTTTCTTCATACTGTTTTGGACTGATTTTCAATATAATTATGATTTGGCGAAACATGAAATACTTCTTCCTGTTTCGTAGCCATAGAGATGCGAAAATACCCGAATGAAATCATTGTTGTCATCATGTTGAATGCCGATGAAAGCAAGATTAGATCGTTCTAGCATTAGCTATTTACATAGGCTGTCAGTCGCAACTTAAAAGTAACGGCAATTTTATATTTTTTTACTATAATTATATACTATTAATTATTTTTTCAGTACCATGTAGGATCCCTATATCATTTAAGGTGTGATTCAATATTAACTTAAAGTAATCCTAGAATACACATGCAATTTAATTTATTGCAATATTAATTCTACACAAAAGAAAATTGTTTTCGCTATATAACTGTATGCAATAACATATATACAATTCATGAGAATTTGGAGGGACCATCAAGCAACCTGACTAAAACGCTTTGGACAGGAAGAGTGGAGTAGCCAGCTCTCTATCGCTAACATTTCGTGGATATTGGGTAGGCTTTTCTCCCTATCTATTAGTGCTACCTTTTATTACAATGGTTTCTGTTGCGGTTGGCTTATATGATCTTGTTATTTGAAGGAGATTCTCGAACTCTTATTTGGTGCGTGTAAGCGAAGTTGCTAGCCGACCACTCAATTCTTTCTGCGCCCTTCATACAGTAACATGCTGAGTATGGTCAATGATTGTTGCTTGACAAAATTGTCGCATAAGGACTGCTCAATGCTATGGAGGCTGCTCCTGCTACAATAGTAGTATCACCAGCACATATACTGATCACCCTCTTTTAAATGACACACACATTTCGGATGATTTACATTGTTTTGTGGTAACTGGAAATTTGAATTGAATTTCAAAATGACATCGATGATCAATTTCGGACTTCTACTCACCACACCCATTCAAATGACACCCATATTAATGATGGTTTGCACTGTTTTATGGTAACCGGAAGCCGTCATCTTGGTTTTCGAAAAGGCGTCAAAATCACTTTCTGTCTTCTACTGACTACCCACTTTAGTATGAATTATAACAAATGTACATACACACAGAACAAATATTGGTAAAGGTAAGAGTGTTCTGCTCTTAGCAAAAAACAAGCAACGCCTATTGAATGTGTTAGTTGTTTTTTTTTCCTAAAAACGAAAAACTCTTATTATTACCAACATTTTTGTTTTCTGTGCACACACATAAACACGTACATACACAAAATATTTCTTACTACGCCATTATTAAGTACCTTCTGTACTGTTAATCTCTTCGATGAAGATTCTGAATATGAAAAGAAATTTTTAACATATTCACTCTTTTAGAAAGTTTCGTTGAAGACTCGATATATTCAGCCAAGAATTTTAAAATATTGATACAAATAAGTGTATGAGGTTTATGTATTCATATAGAGACATGAATCAAAAAATCACATTTGAGTTCGGTCATCCTAGAAACAAGTCCGTGAAGAAACCATGGAAGAAACCTTACGAGAGTGGCTGGAAAGGGATGAAAGTGAAGTTGGTCGGCATCTCTGCATCTTAGCAACAATCGTTAGTAAACCAGTTACACAGTATAGGTCGGTCAGCGGTCTAGCAACGGGAGCTAGGGAGGAAAAATGCGAAGTCAGAATAAATCGGGATATCGTTGCCTGGAGAAATTTTACCGCCGACGATCTTTCCGTCAGAGTGCCGGACAGTGTAAGGAGAAGTACCGCTGTCGAGGAATTCTCAGCGCCATCAAGCACATTAATAGAAACAAGTAGCGCCAAGAAGGATAAGAAATCTTGCGAAGGTGTTTGTTAAGAGATGCAAATCATTATGGTCGTTCTGTGTCACAACAGGTGACGAAACTTTTTTAATTTATTACTCTCTTTTAAAGGATCCCTGGCGGCACAGTTCTCAACTGATTTGATATCCATTTACTCTAAATCGTAGGTCTAAGTAAGCTCAACAACTTTTCCAAAGTATGGCACTAAATGTTAACGCAGACGAAATATTCAGCCATAGCCCCAATTAGTCAGTATCCCATAAACTATGGGATTCCTATTACGCGGATTTCGTTTTCACACCCCCAGTTATTCGCGTAATACGAGACCCGACTGTATACTAGAAAACATAGCAGTATGGTTACTGCATAATATAAAAAAAAATTAAAAAAATCGGAGCAATTATTTCATGAAAAGTCTTACTTGGCAGCAGTTTCAACATCAATGTACTGCCTATGATCGCAAATCAGTCCCATACAGATAGGAAATCCCACAGAAATAGGACAAATATCGAACAGTGCAATCAATGACGTTTTAAGATCGCCAATGTTGTTCTCGTCTTCAAAATTAGAATTTGAAATCAAAAGATATAACTTCACAATAAATAATGAGAAATTCCAGTAGATACTTTGCAATTTATTCCACCAAACTAGCTCAATTTCGGGACTCGACAGAAGAGGAGTCCCTTAACGGGTTTTCATTTAAATGATCATTAGTTCAAAAGTTCGTTTGGACGCATTTACATACGATAAACTAAATGTACACTCAATACTCTCAAATTGTTTCTGTTTTGATCGTTATATGTTATCGAGTCTCACTTAGTACGAAAGCCACACATTTAGTAACACTTACATTTTGGAAGCATCAAATAGTGTAGCACTAGAGCTCCAAAGGATAATGTCGATACCTAGGAGTGGAAAGAAATGAACATTCAACCAAATAGTTTCGAAAATACTATATTATGTCGAATACAAATGCAACGTAATGAAACGTGTGATGTTTACGTTTTCGAAATGTTGTGTCATGATGAATTTGGAATATTTGGAACACGCCAACATATGGAAAATGTGTTATTTTTTTACGATTTTCAGTTCGATAAGATCTTCCTGTACAGTTGTTATGATCATATATTGTTCTTTCTATCCTGAATTAATCATACCCAAATGCGTATGAAAATACAAAACAAAGTAGTTTTGAATAAAACTTGTCAGTTTCAAACACAAAAATTAGTCACATTTTATTAGTTGATTATCTAAACGCTTGAATATAGTTTCCAACAGAGTTTTGCATAACTAATAATATAAATGTCTCTAATTCCTCCAAATTTTACTGCCAATGCCCCCAAATTCGTTTGGTTTCATGAAGAAAATTACATCCTTTTGGTTGTTTTTTAAGTCTCAGCATCGTTAGTTCATCACTATTTGCTTCAAATTATCATCGCTAATCCGGCGCTTGCTTAGTCCTGTCTCCTGTCACTAAGTTGGTGTCGGATTCTGATGAGACGAAGCCGAACTCAATAACTAATTCAAATTAATCAAAAAGAAACAGTTGCCGAAAGAAATCAGGAGAAGTGATGCATTTAATTCAATTTAATGATGCATCAAATTAGATTTAAGGGTACAATTTAATTGTTTTGCAATGATCTAATAATTTTGTCTCCATTTGGATTATGCATTTTATGTATTTGAAATGGTTCCTTTGTAAAGTTTTGCTTAGAAGTATTAAATAAATAGTGTTCAAAATATCTCGTGAAGAATTTGTACCAAAGTATTTTGGACACAACTAGATTTATGAGATATATGAGAGTTGCTTAAGCATCTTGTTTTAAGTTATTTTTCCAACCCTGTTATAAAAGCAGTTGAAGCAGCTTTCAAGTTCCATTAAAGCATAAGGAGAGGGGCGGGAATAGCGTTGTTGAAAAATCGATTGCCTAGTACGCTGCTTACGGTGCACATAGTAAAAAAGAGGTGAATGACCCGAACTTTAAAGTGCACCTTTCAAATAATATCCGAACATTTGATTGCTAGGACATTCTTGTTTGTTAGTTGATGTACAATGGAAAACAGCATAGCATCGTTTAGGCATAGATTTCGCTACTGTATCCCAGTAAAACCATTTAACAGTGATGTTAATTCAATCCTGTAACTATTTTGCGGTAAAATCACAAGGTTTTGCGTTTTGATGACACCACACAGGTTTCTGGAGTTATTTAGGCGGATTTTTAGAATAGTTTGGATTTTTGAAATATTATTTTTTACTGAAAGTAGCTAGAGAGTTTGAGTTTTCAGCGAAGTTGTAGAAAATCTTATCTTTAACAATTCAGCTGAATATACCAACTCTCTATCTACAACTATTCGTCTGTAGTGTGACGACCCTTTAAAAATAAGTTTTTAAATATATTTTAAGCAAATTAATTTTTAAATGATTCTTAGTGATTGCATTTGCATGAGACTGAATGGAAAACCTGAAAGACTCCTGATATTAGTGTAGCACTTTTTTTGTCCTATATGTTGAACTACCGATGATTTCGGATGCTCGGAACACAATAAGCGTGCATCCTTCCGGTGTTTACAAGCATTCTAATTGTAGTTTATGATGCAAGTTTCTTTAATATTATTGAATGAAAATTTAAATGATAGTTGAAAACGCTTGAGTGCCAATCCGAACGAGAGAGATGCTTCGAATTACATCGAAACTCTGACATACAAGCGATGAAATGCGTATAAATTGGCATTCTGGCTGCTTTGTTCCTGACATACAGTACCTAATGTCACAAAATTATCGAGAAAATAACTATTAAAACTGTTGAATCCTCTACCTCTACCTACAGAATCTCATTAATTTTATCGAATGAAACGTCTACCAATTTTCAATTAAAAATGTATCTTTACGTTGATATGACAATGCAAAGTATCGTTCACTCGTATGTTACAAACTAATCTCTTTACAAGCGCTATAAGGTTACATCACGTATTAGTAACTGATGGTTATATGCAAAAAAATCAGTCCAATAAAGTGCATCTCTTATTCGAGACAATAGTACAGCATATCGCTATCATCGTCCTTGGTCTCCAGTGAGCGATACTCCGACTCGGCCGAGTCACTGATGTCGTCCATCACGAGATCACCAGACGGTAGTGATAACAGTTCCGCGCTACCACCACAACCATCGATGGTGAGTGCCGGAGTTATTTCGGATTCTAGTGCAATGGTGGAATCTATTACGCTGCTATCGGTGCTGGTGTAGAGTGCAACGGTGGACAAAGCACCATCAATTACGTCAATGGCTTCGATCAGGTCGTGCAGCGGTGAAACCGATCGGTCAGGAATGGAAACGAGTGATGCGCCTGGCAGTGGAGCCTGTCGGAGGGCATTCTATTAGTGATGACAGTGGGTGGCGTTTCTGTGCTACAGCTGAAATGTGTTGTTAGTGCGAACAATGATATTCGTTGTAAGAAGTTCTCTATCCCACCGTAATGTTTACCAAACATTTAATACATATAATATTAGAATGAAACTAGCTTTAGTTAAGAAGAAAGATTGTAATCTGCTTAGTAAATGGATAAAAAATATCCCTCAATTTCACCATTAAAATTGATATGAATCGTAATCGCATGGTTTCATAGTAATCAAAAGCTTTTTTACTCAAAAATGGATAAAGTCTGCTTAACTAAGAACTCGAATAAATGTTTTATTCTGCAGCAACGCATTTAGTGCTCGGATTTAGAATGTTGTAACAGCGATTTATTTAGAAAATATACGTGCTTCACTGGTGAATCTGGTGTAAAGTGCTCAAACCGAAAGCTATTTTGTTTTACAATTTTGAAGACAAGGTAAAAAAGAGATTATAACTACTAGAGGGAGCAAATCGCTACGGTCTCCATGTAGTCACGGACTGAAACATGGGGTCTCGTTCTAGCATATTGTATCGCATTACTTTGACATGTGTGTACCCGGGGCAATATGTGTCAAACTAATGGGTCTAGCATATGTAAGAGCGAGATGATAAGTTATCAGTGTTAACAGCGAATTACGACCTCTAGTAGTTATAATCTCTTTTCAAGGTAACAATGGACCCCTTATGCAATTTAAAGATTTATTTAAACACAGATTATGCACGATTTTTTTTTGTTTCAGTCACCCAAAGCCACATATACGAGCGTTTCAAGAGTCGACGTCCAACCATTTCCACGTCGAGGAGCGCCACAGCGGATATGATAACTCTTGTCAAAACGATTAAATTTAAAGTTTTGACTTGTATTTACCCAATAAACCAAAAAAGATAGAAATGGTTTGAATTTCGGAAAATAGCTTCATTAAAACCGAAAGTTATTTAGTAAATTTTTCATATATAGTGCGACAGAATAATGAGCTACGGTATAAATAGAACTGGAATGCACTGATATAATAGTAAAACCGCATTTATAAGAGCTGAAAATCCTTGTTGCATGAGTTACAATAATTACATGAGAAGAGCACGTCATTGTTTATTTCTCGAGCTGCTATTGATGTACGGTTATCAAGCTTTGAGAGTGTATGTTTACTGTGACGGACTTCCGACTGGTATTCCCCTTTTCTAGAAATTTGCAGCTGTTTTCGATATAGGTAAGGGGTGCATTTTGTCCCGGGGGTGCGTTTTACCCCATCTTC
Source organism: Topomyia yanbarensis (assembly GCF_030247195.1). Classification (NCBI taxonomy): domain Eukaryota; kingdom Metazoa; phylum Arthropoda; class Insecta; order Diptera; family Culicidae; genus Topomyia; species Topomyia yanbarensis. Next base: position 189,339,450 of record NC_080671.1, on the reverse strand, counting down.
CCCTAATATGAACATCTTCTCTTTCGAATTTGTTAGTGAAAAGAAATAACCAAAGTGTGCGTGTAATTTTAATAATTAGGTTAGCGAAATCGAATACTTAATTTACGAATTTTTACGGCTTTCCCAGTCATGAAGAACATGCCGTTCAAATTTAGTGTTTAGATAACAGTATGGAGTGAGTGCTTATTCTGTATTTCTCATATAAAAACTTTCAACAATTGGGTCATTAAATGAGAAAAAAATGTCGTTTTTTATTACTTACATCGATAAAGCTGATTTTCGTGATTGCAACAATGTTTTTTTCCAACTTAGGAAACGTGAAAATAATATTAAAATTTAAAATGAAGAAATATGTTGACAGTCTGGATTTGACACTATAGGAAGGATTTGACATATCAAATTTCATGACAAATGATGCCGTGTCAGAAAAAATTAGGGCTTGTTTTCTCGGTTTTCCCAGAGGGTTATTTTTATTTGACACAAACACTAGAAAAACTCTAGAAAGAGAACTGCGGAGACTCCATTTTGGATCGATTGGATTCGCATTTAGCTGTCAAAAAACGAACCCAATCGAACATTGCCTATCCTTATAACATTGTACGTGTTGCCATACAATGCCGGGGCATACGTTGCCGAAAATGCTGTTTTTCTCTCCGCAGTTCTCTTACTATGAGTTTTTCTAATAAACACCATCCATTGCAAATAGTTTTTTTTTTCATTTTGGGTGTTGTCCTGATAGGCCAGATGTAAACAACCGCAGTTTTCCTATGTATGGTTGCCAAGTTTACATAAGATTTATTTTAAAAAAACAAAAAAAATCGTTTTTACGTATCATAACGGAATTTTTTTTGAAATAATGTTATATTATGTATATTGGACCTAAAATTTATCGAATGGAACGGAAAACTATATATAGCTTAATGACCCAATTCGTATTCCATGACAAAAAGTTTTTACAAATGGCAATCATAATAATGGCATCTAGCGAATTACTCTTAACCAGTGTAGCCATTAATCAAATTGTTCGCAATAAATACGTTATAAAACTGCGAATATAATTTCTTGCGCATTTTGTGCATTTTAAAGCCGCCATAAAGCAATTAATAAGGCAAAAAGGAATTTTTATTATTGTACTCAATTACACAATTGATTGGGGGTTTGAAGATAGCTTTTAGATATCAATAAAACCTGAATTATCTGGCAATAACTATTACTTTTATAAAGCCTATACACATTGTGGTGATTGTAATAAAACATTTATAAACTTAGTTAAAACCGAAAAGCATTAGATTTGTTGCTAGGGTTTGCTTTAATATAATAGGGAAAAAATGTTATTCAGTTTTCCTTGGTTGATCGACTGCCTACACACTAGAGTGCCCAGAAAAATAATTAATTTTTGAAAACTCAAACCACCTCTGAGTCGATTCCTAGTCCCACCAGGAGTACTTGCTCCAAATTTGAAGCAAATCGGACATGTTTAGCTACCGGACCAACGCGCCTGAAGTTTGTATGGGATTTTTCGACAATTTACATGGAGAAAACCCACTAACTCGCATTTTCGCCGCTAGGTGGCACTGTATGCATCGTATTATTACTGTAAGTGAAAATACAACTACAACTTTGTCGAAGACTGCTAATCAATCCGGTTGTGTTAAAAGAAGTTATTAAACTTTTAACAAAGTGATATCTGAATCAGTTTTGGATGGGGCCTAGCAGTGCAAGGTTGTGAATCATTACTCGACTCTCATCAACTATATATTTTTATGAAATACTCGTTAGGTTTAGTATGTTCAGAAGAATTATAGTAAGCAACACGAGTCATGTTTTGGTAAGAAAATTTTAGTTCTATCTGTTACCGCATAGAGGGCGCCAACACTATATTTTCATAGAAATGAGATAGAATATCGAGATGTTCAGAAGAATTATTGCAAAATGCCTGTTCTACAACTATGTGGAAGACACCTAATCTCTATCTCGTTCCGTTGAAAAGTTAGTATTGATGCCCTCTGCGCGATAAAATGTGGAACTAAAATTTTCTAACCAAAACATGACTCGAATTACTTACTATAATTCTTCTGATCATACTATTGAACTAAACTTAACGATTATTTCACGAAAATGTTTAGTTCGTGTGAATCGAGTACTAATACACAACCATGCACTGCTAGGCCCCATGCAAAACTGACTCAGACATCAATTCGTTAAAAGTTTAATAACTTCTTATCGGCATCTGTTAAGTCATCCTAAGTAGGCTTTAAGGTGAACCGATACCAACATCACAACAAAGGTTCGGTTATGTTCTGCTATGTTCGGGTTTCGTTCAGCATCTGTGTGCGGCTAGAACGTACTACCGATAGGAGATGGCACGCACACAAGCGTATCGTTCAGCAATCAGCTGACTGATTTTTGTACCACGTGTTTCATTTGTTTTGAAAAATAAAAAAGTACACTCAAGTTTTTTTTACGCGGTTTTTTTATGCGCGGTATTTTTTTACGCGGTTTTTTTACGCGGATTTTGAAATTTACGCGGTTTTCATTTACGCGGATTTTGAAATTTACGCGGTTTTCATTTACGCGGATTTTGAAATTTACGCGGTTTTCATTTACGCGGTTTTTGAAATTTACGCGGTTTTCATTTACGCGGTTTTTGAAATTTACGCGGTTTTCATTTACGCGGATTTTGGAATTTACGCGGTACCCATCAATGAGGTTCCCTTTATCGCGGATTCTTAAATTTAAGTGGTCTTCATTTACGCGGATTTTGAAATTTACGCGGTTTTCATTTACGCGGATTTTGAAATTTACGCGGTTTTCATTTACGCGGATTTTGAAATTTACGCGGTTTTCATTTACGCGGATTTTGAAATTTACGCGGTTTTCATTTACGCGGATTTTGAAATTTACGCGGTTTTCATTTACGCGGTTTTCATTTACGCGGCTCGTATCCCCCGCGTAAAAAAACCTGAGTGTACAAATTTCCCAAACGGATCAAAATTGATTTTGTCTTTCGCGCCAATGCAATGTTTTGATTTTGACGATGAAATAAAAAAGAAGACGCAGAAAAGACGGCAGCCATTTTAGCAGCCACCTTGTGACTCTATTCAGCATGTCCTTAAGAATTGGAAAGTTCTGTGGCAGAACCAGTTCACTTGTCAATAGATAAATCGTTATCATTTTTGTATACTATCAATTTAACCAAGAAACGGTGACAAAACTGTATATTGTATTTGAAATTCGATGAATTTCACAATGTTTCGCAAAATCACGACGAATTGGTGTAAATCGACTCATAGCTAAAATGGCACAAAATGGCGTTTCAGAATTGTATCGGCTGGAAAATGGCAGAGTTGTTCAATGTTGAAATAGGATACATCCAGATGGCGCACGCTGTAGAATTCGTATGCATAGAACTATTTTCAATATTGTACCAGGCTCGTTCTGAGACAAATTTTGTCTCAGAAAATTACATAATTAAAGCAAAACAAGACAATCCAACTTTTAATGATTCTGTGAAATTGTGCAGTTGTAATTGTGTCAACAAAAAATGAAATTAATAGAGCAGCTGAAATGAGGCTCGTCTACCCTATGTTTAACTATCTGACATGGTATAACAGATCACCATTATTTAACCGTTATGTATCTGGGGCTTTATTTATTTATTTATTTATCGCACGCATCAACAGGCCGCACTCGGCCCCAATGATGGAAACTTAAATTAATTACATTTAAAAAACTGCAGGAATCGCTTTCTTAAAGTTATCCGAGACAAATGAAAGTCGAACAGGTGCGACACACGATTGAAGAGGCGTTGTAATCCCGTGATAGCGGCATTAGCTGTTTGAATAGTTCGTCGAAACGGCACTCTCAGAAGAACGTTTCCGCGTAACGTTCTGGACCTTGCTTGGATGTTGACTCGCTCTAATAAATCTGGAGAATCGATGCGTCCTGACAGAAGATCAGAGATGAATAAGGCTCTTGCAGTTTCTCTACGGCGCTGAAGGGTATCGAGCTGGATGAGTTGACACCGACTCTCGTAGCTTGGTAGACGAAAAGGATCGCGCCAAGGCAGGCGTCGAAGAGCATACCGTATAAATTTTCGTTGAACGCCTTCAATTCGATCGCTGCTGTTCATGTAATTCGGGTTCCAGACTGACGAACAATACTCCAGCGTGGAGTGCACTAAAGAGCAGTAGAGGCTTTTGAGACAATAAATGTCTGTGAAGGATTTAGCCGTACGGAAGATGAAGCCCAGGCTTCGCGATGCTTTACCAACAACATACGAAATGTGATTCTTAAATGTAAGTTTCGAATCTAACAGCACTCCAAGATCCTTAACGCAGCTCACCCGGGAAACAAGAGCTCCAGACAAGTTATATTCAAACTCAATGGGATCCTTTTTTCTGGAGAACGATATCACAGAACATTTCGCCGGATTCAGATTCATTCGGTTGTTTTCACACCATCTGCTGAAAGTGTCAAATTGCTGCTGCAAATAAAGTGCGTCCGTTCGGCTCTTAATTCTGTTGAAAATTTTCAGGTCATCTGCATACGACAACCGTGGCCCTTTCAGCTGATAGTTTACATCGTTGAAATAGAGAGTGAATATCAAAGGTCCGAGATGACTTCCTTGCGGAATTCCAGACGTTGCGGAGAATAGTTTGGAGTATGCATCACCTATGTTCACACTGAGTTGACGGCCAACGAGATAGGATTGGAACCATCGCAGGAGTGATCCACTGAAGCCAAGTTTTTCCAATTTAGCGATTGCGATATCGTGATTGATTTTGTCAAAAGCTGCAGATAAGTCAGTATATATAACATCAGTTTGTTGATTCGCATCGAACCCTTCGGACACAAAAGAGGTTAGAGATAGTAGATTCGTCGACGTCGATCGATTCGGCATGAATCCATGTTGGTCTTTAGAAATATATTCCTTACAGTGAAAAAACACTGACTCCACCACGACTAACTCAAAGAGCTTGGAAATGGCACAGAGCGCAGAAATTCCTCTATAATTGTCAATGTTCCTCTTATCACCTTTTTTGTGGACAGGAAAGATGAAAGCTGCTTTCCACAATTGAGGAAAAATCGCGGTTGTCAGTGACATTTTGAATAGTTGACAGAGTGGTTCCACCAAACCAGATATACACTTTTTCAAAAACACAGCAGGGACACCATCTGGCCCGGGAGATGACGATGCTTTAAGCTTGGATGCTGCTGATACAATATCCGAGTGCTCTACACGAATCTCATTCACTGACCGTTCGAGTTGGGCCACGCCGCTAGCTGCAACGTCAATCTGCTGCGAGGACAATGTCTCACTGACGAACACACTCGCAAATTTAGAGGCGAACAATTTGCATATGGCTTGTGAATCATGACCAGCTTCGCCATTCAAAAACATTGCAGAAGGCAAGCCGGTTTCTTTCCGCTGGTCATTGACGTATCTCCAAAACGATTTAGGATCCGACTTAAGCTTACGTTGCATTTTTCGTTGATAGTTTGAAAAACAAAAACTGTTCAGTTTTTTAAAATCGTTATTGAGCCTTACATAATAAGCTCTCAGTGACAAGGTACGGCGTTTGGTAAACTTTCGTAATGCTGCTCTTTTCGCAGTTTTTAGCTGACGTAGCTCGGCTGTCTGCCAGGGGGATTGATCACTTCGTTGATTACACTTTGGGACATGACGATCGATAAGGTAGCTCATTATATGGCAGAACGTTTCAGCGGCGGAGTTCACATCATCCTTACTTAGCACAGAATCCCAGTTAATACTTTGTAAAATATTCAAAATGCTGCTATAGTCGGCCCGCTTATAATTGTAACACACGGTGGGCGCGTGGCTCGAAAACTTCATAGGCGGTACGTCCTGGAGTGTAAGATGAAGAGGCGGATGGTGGCGAACATACTTTACTAGCGGGGCGAGGGCGGTGGAAATATGCGGCGATTGATCTCTGGCATTAACGAAGCATAGATCTAAAATCCGGTCGTTCTCGTTCGTTGTGCTGTTAATCTGCAGAAGTGTAGCCGTGCTATAGCCATCCAGAAGAGTAATGCGGCCAGGATGAAAAACTGATTCGTCTGGGTCGGGTTGTAGAAATCCGTTATGAATGGAACGCCACTTTATTGTAGAAAGGTTGAAATCGCCGAGGATCATGATTTCGTCAGTGGGTTGCGCCATCGCAACAACAGAAGTCAATGATTCAGAATGAGAATCAACTAGTGCAGACTCGCGAATTTTATCGGGAGGGAAATAAACCACACATATATATAATGTTCGATTTCCCAATTTTATCGCTGCCCATACTTGTTCGATGCTGCTCCAAGCATCATTTGTTATATGTTGAACTTTTAATCCACGACGCACAGCGAGCAAAACACCGCCTCCGGAGGATTTGTGGCTGTTGAGAGGACTCCGGTCACATCTGAGAACCTCGTAGTCAGAGCAAATCACCTGGCTGGAAAGGGTCTGCTCATTTAGCCATGTTTCTGTCAATGCGATAATGTCGTAACAGCAGTCCGAGGTAGCTAGGCGATAGGTATTTGCACAGGAATTCATGCCACCCACATTTTGATAGTATAAGTGGATGGGCGACGATTTTAGGCACGGAAGGCTGACCGGCACTCCTTGATTCCGTCGTCTGGAATGCACACCGGGGCGACTGGAATGACTTCTAACAGCAGAAGGCGCGGGTGAACTGCATGAATTGGTAGCACCCGTGATGGAAGTTGGAGTGCTCCTCAGGAGGTTTCCAGCTGACGGCTGACATCGTTGACTTATTAATTGACAGTCGGAAGCATTCGAGCTAGAACAAGCAGTTCCATCAGGAAAAACGGTTGATTCATCAAAATTATTTTTAAAATACTTGCCAAAGAGGGCAATTTGGAAGTCCCCCTCTCCATTCCCAGACACAGGGCCGGGACGACTGAAGATACTGCTGACTGCGAGAGGCACGACTGTGCTGGGAGGATTGGGGGATTCCATATTGCTTTCTACGGTGCGTCCCGGTTGCCGTTGATCAACAGGCGAATTGTCGGTGCGTAGTCTAAAATAACTGCTATTTGCGATGGATTTATCCCAGTCGAGGTGTTTTCCGAAACCCCTGCTTCCCGTCATTAGTACGTTCTTGCCGAAAGTCGATGAACTCGCGGAAATACATCCCATCCGGCCAAGTTTCGGCATTGAGGGCCATTTCACGAAGTTTAGGGTCAACACCAATTTTGAAAGAAATGAAATTAAGCCCGCTCAAATTTGCGTCTTTTTTCACTAACTTCTTCACTTCGACCGGATCGTCCGTTGAAAGGCACTCCTTAACCATAGCACCAACCTCGTCTTCAGAAACGGTGGTGGCAATTCGCGACAAATAAATCCAGCATTTACTAGTAGCGGGTTGAACAGTGATTGTGGGTACCTTTGCTACATCACCCTTTTTCTTGCCACACGTTAGGCTGGGGACATCGGATTTAGAAAGAGATTTATTATCCTCGGTCTCGCGAGCACGTTTGGCTCCAGCTCTATTTGGAACGGGCCATGATATGGGAGTTGCAGGCAATGTCGTTGCGGATTCCACTGATTTTCTGGTTTTCTCCATTTCAGCCTTTAATGCTTCAAGCGCTGTTTTATGTGTGTCGGTCAACAAACGGAACGCTTCGCTCAATGCTGTAAAAGCTGCATTCACTGCGGAGGATTTCATCAAATCCACACAGCTGTCGCAGAGCCAGAATATATTCGCTGAGTCGTTAATCATGTCCAATTTTGGACGAGTGAGCGTTGAACACGATAGATGCATGATTCTGTCGCAGAATCCTTGGCATTTCAGCTGATTCAAAGTGGTTACCGGCTCGGAGCACTGCAGGCAGATCGAATCCATTGCGAATCGCCTACAGGTAGGCAACAGTAGCTACTTCGTGAATAAGCTTTCCCGATATGCATCCACGGTTTCACCACAAGGATTCTATCACTACCGACGACACTTTGGGAGAACAAAATGTTTGTCAATTGTCACCGCACGACCGAGAATCACAAATTATGAGTCAATTGATCAATAACTGCAGCTTAGGCGAGGGCACAAACTCTATTCTAAATGAAAAATCACTGAATATACACAAAAAAACGATCCAAAATACGCGAACAAAAATAAACAATCCGACGCGGTACCCGGATACCTTTTTAGGTTTCAATTAATGAAATTCCTATGTTTTATCCATAGCTGGAAATTGAAACTTTGTGACATCTGAGAACTTCACTAAGTCAAGCTTTTGGGTTAATAATATTGTTGATATAGGAAGAGGGGAGTTAGGAGGGGCTCCTGAATTTTTTTACTACGTAACTGGCCGACGTGAGTACCCGGGTACCCACAAAACTGAAATGCCAATAACCAAAGGTAATTTCCAACCGATTTTGATGCTTTTGGGTGTTTTGGATTCAGGAACTCATCCACTTTTAGACTTGGTAAAATGAATCGGGTTACTTCATTCGGTTCCCGGGAATCCGGATTTCCGGAAGCAGGTTCCAGTACTGGGATACTCTTTGTGAAATTCAAAGGAATACTAGCAATATGGGTATCAAAATTCTTGGAATTGCATCAGTAGGCTGTATCTCGTGGTTTCGGAAACATTTGGTGATTTGACCCCGGAACGGACATTCCGGAGTAGGTTCTCGTGGGGCCGTGAGTGGCCATTGCATTCCAATCCTATTTCTTAAATTGACACAGAGTCTCGTAACAATAAATAACAGACTTCCGAGACAATTTGAAGAGTTTTGATACTCATATTGCTAGGACATTATTAAAATTGATAAATCATACCCTAGTACTGGAACATTACCCCGGAAAATCCGGATTACCAAGCACCAGATCCATTTATCCGGTTCAATTTTACAAATCAAAAAGTGGACGAGTTCCTGAATCCAAAAAATCTAAAAGTGTCCAAATCGGATAAAGGAAGTCATAGTTATGAGCATTTCAACTTGTGGGTACCCGGGTACCCACGTTGGCCTGTTAAAGGTGTTTTTTTGGACACACAACAGTTAAACAAAGGAAATGTAGAGGGCTAGTGAGGCATACAGTTTTTGAATGTATTAGAAAACACAAACATGTTCGATTAGGGATGGAAAATCAAATCTTGTGTACAAAGCTCATTTTCGTAGTCCTATGCTTTTCCACTGGTGGTGCCAGTTGTTGGTTTGGAGGTACTGGGTACAATCCTCGCTCAGGGTGCACTGAGAAAGCCCTATAATCATTCAAATACACGAATGCTTTTTGATCACATTAATTCAAATAAAGCGAGTTTTATTGGATAAGTCGAAGTGTGTTTTGTTTAATATTGTAGATGTTGGGAGATTGGGATATTTAATCTCCTAAACCCGCTAATTTTAAGCTCCTAAACCCGCTAAGCTGTTATAACATAGAATTTAACTTTGAACTTAATTTTTTTCTAGATTTTCAAATTGTTCGGCTCTGCACCAAATATGAACTAGTCAAAGTACATTTTCCCAAACTCATTTCTATACAAACTTTAAACGCGAATCCGAGGAGCAACATATCGCTCCCGTAATTTGCACAGACATTTGGGACTATAAAAAGAATTCAAAAATTCCATGCAACCTCGACGCAAAATGATTTTTTTTTATTTTGATTATAGAGGTTTTAACCTTAGGGTCATTCGTCTCTTTGCCGGGTTAGAGAAATCTCTTTAGAAAAATCTCTAACCCAATGTGCGGGTTTGCAAGCAATGCATTTATACATGAGTTGTATTTGCAATTTAACCTTAAGGTGTCCGTCTAGCCGAAATTTCTGTTACTGTTTTTAAACAGCATTTTTAGAAACTATTACATTCAAAATTCATACGAGCAAAATATACCTTTTTGTTAAACTCATAGATTTTAATGCTCATTTTCCCTATTTTCGCAGATTGGTTGTAGAAAGTACAAAGGTTTGGTAAATTAATTCATTGTTTGAAATGATTAGAAAGAGGTGAAATATTTCAGAGCTGTAAAACAACCAATTATCGTAAACATACGCTATGCGCAAGATTTGCAATCCTTTCGTGAATACACAAAAAACGATATTTGTTCACAGTCCAACGGTGCGCAACTCGTCCCGCATGGCGATATTACTACTTCTTCTCCTAACCAAGGTAGGAATCAGAATATATTGGCTTAAATGGCACGTTCCCCGTATGTAGGTAGACAATTCAGAGCTTCCCCGTAAAAAAATGGCTAGGCGGATGAAAACACTCACAGAAAATAGAGCGGCAAATAACTTTTCCTATATTTGTCTCGTTTGCCATCCTGCCGAACTATTCAAAAAGGCAGCTGGTTTTCGAAGCACACTGAAAGAAGCTATTTTATTACGAGAAAAATCTTTCCAAGCATTTTCAATGTTCAGTTTTGAAAATAAAACAAGGTTATGTTGTTTTCTTTCATTAGCATCTACTTCTATTGTACTTTGGTATCAAAAACCCTCAGAGTTTTTTCTGTAATTGTTTAAATATTATTCTAAAAAATACAAAAATAAATGGCCTACTGTTCCTAAAATTCGGTCAAGCACAAATAGAGCGAACTAATTACATTCAATTGAGAGATTTAAAAAAAAACATATTTTTGATAAATACTAAAGCACAAAATTCTGTGTAGCTGCAATTAATCTCTCCTGTATTTGAACTCCGGCAAAATTTATAATTGCTACCCAAATTATTGTGATTTCTCCACTACATCCATGGATGATTGTATTCCATGTTAATGTGAATTTTAAATTATTATAAATTAAAAATTTCAAACGAAATCAAATTTTGAGCACAGTTTTCTCATAAAGCTTTTTTCGTAATGCAATAACACTAATATAACATGCGATCGACGGGACAAACCAAGACACGCAACACGATGCGCAACAACGCAACATGGACGACAATCAAACATAGAGAAAATGAAAGCCATGCAGCGAATGGAAAATGGACAGCATTAAGTAAAAGGACTTGTATGGTGAATAATATAAGCACGAATTTTGTTTTCTAAACAGTCAAAACTTTATTTGCAGTTGATTTGTTTCACGTTTTGTTACTTTTCTTATTAATTTTGTCTAAATATAACATAAAAGTGTAAGTCCTTTCCCTTAATAAACCATGTCTCACTATGTTTTCTCTCAGCTCCTGCCCTATCTATCATACACCTTCCCAGATTGGTAATTTTTAAAATAAACGCAAGCGAAAGAAGCAGCATATCCGTCGACTTTGCTCCCTCTCTCTCATTATCGGCATCTATCACTCGTCATCGTTGAGTAGGAGAAAAGCTCTCAACAGCATCAGCTGCCGAAATTATTTAGTTTAGTTGACGTTTTGATTTATTTTTTTGTTTGTTCGTAGGTGGCATCGAGCGAGACGAGAGCCAAAAAGAACGAAGAGAAAAAGAAAAAAAACAACTATGAAGCCAAAAAGCGAATTTCGATATTTTGTTACTGTGTGGCTTCCAAAAGAAACTTGGAAAGATATACACATCGAAAATAGAAAAATATATTATGTAACATTGTCACAACCTGCAGCCATTACAAAAAGCTCGGTTAAAATGTAGGATGAATTGAATCGCTTAGAACACAATCTCCAAAACACTACCTATAAAATGAATGCTCCCTGTATGAAAGCGCACTGATAAAGATGACATAAAGATGATTCACATGACTGCTATGACCAAACAAGTCTATGTGTCACAGTGATATTATTAAGCGTTACAAAAGCAAACCAATGGAAACTGTTATGAGGATACTACTCCAGAATAAGCGTCCCTATCTCTAGTGGCGGTACCAGCCTATGCAAATGTGTGACAGTGCATGTGGTTTGCTTGTGTGTGCGAAGGATGCGATTACTAATTGTACTTTTCACAAATAAAAATTTACCGTCGTATTACTATTGATGCTTCCGGACTGCGTTTCTTCGGCCAACTCGTCCTGCTCTTCTTCACAGACGCTTTGATAACGCAGCCGGTCCTGTTCGCCATCATCGACACTGGCACTAGCGCTTGCACTGTACGTAACTTCGTCATCGTCTGTCACGCTAATATTACGCTCCTTGTATGTACTTTTCTGCTGTTCAGCCACTCCCGAGTCGATCATGTCCCGACTGGCACTGGTCTTGATGATTGCCGAGTCCTCCATCAGCTGTGAGGTACTTTGTTCGGTTTGTGCGAACGAGTCGATCAGCAATCCGTGCGTACCAGCAGTTATACTCTGATCCGTAATGGTCGAAGACGAACGGCTCAATTCCGTCATTTTGCCTGAAATAGAAACGATGTTTTGTTTTATTTGTATTGAAATTTTTTATGTGTTGTGATACTGATAGGAAACAATATCAGGCTTTCTTTCTGCGTCTCCATGATAAAAAAGAACTGAGTCTTCAATACAAAACAGAACAAAAAATCGTAGTTAATTTCAGTAAGTACCATTTAGTACATTATGTATGATCAGTAGATACAGAAAGCTATAGATGAGGATTGTTACCAGATGTTTCTAGTTGGAATCATAAATCGTTTATTTTTTGGATTCGATAGCGTTTGCTTCACAGATTCACATTCAGTTCGGCCGCTATTGTTTCCTATTTCACGTCCTATAACTTTGCTCAATGAAGTAAATTTTCTTATCATCTTCAGGGGTTTAAAAACCAAACCAAAGTGGGGTGAGTGAGCCAGTCGTGGCATTAGCACCAGTTGTTCGCACTAGTGGATCCAGGGGGTGGGCGTAGCGTAGTTGGTAAATCGATTGCCTTGTACGCAGCGCACCTGAGTTCGAGTCCCGACCCCGCACATAGGGTTAGAAATTTTTCACAAGAGATTTTTCTAACCCGAAGAGGCGAATGACCTTATGGTTAAAACCTCTATAATCGAAATAAAAAAAAGCAACTCCGACCCCGAGAGATCGAATACACTTACATTACACACAACTCTTCATCCAGACTCGATCGCATATACGTCAGCGCAGGGCTTAGAAATCAGCTGAGAACAACAGCCGCCATGTCTGCTGTTTCTCAGACCACAAAACAGTCACAGTGAGAATATGCCTTCCTCTCCCCGACCGAGCACATGGTTGCGGGTTTTGGTCTCTCCGTCCCCATCTCTTGAGCACCGCAAATATCGACGAGTTCCAAATTCAATGGCAATATTGGACTCGCCAGCGCCGTAACTTTCCATCGTGGATGGATTGGTGGCTGTCGTGTGCCAAACCTAAAATAAAGTCATTTTTTCGATGGAAATCAAAAATCGCATTCAACATTTTCAATTGCGAGCAACAAAGTATTTACGGGTTACTACGGCAGGCATACGACAGCTACCAATACAATCGTGCAATGCTTCCCACCATCAACCGACTAAAAGCTGAAATGCTTTCACATCAGCGCCACTTCTCAGAGATGTTCGTGAGAATCAACGAAACACGTGTGGCGGGAGAACCTATCTCAACCTACCAGCTGGGGGAGCGAGAAAAACGAAGAACAATCATCGAACACCTACGTAATGAGAGAGACGAAATCATCGACAATTCAACTGCCATCCAGAACCACATGGTTCAATATTGTACTGACCTATACGCACGAGCCGATGTGGAAGAACCACAAAGCGACAGTCCCTTCCAATGCGAACGAGTCATCCCAGAGACCGTTGTCGAAAATGAAGCCACCATGAATGAAATCACGACTGTTGAAATACTAACCGCCATCCGCACCAGTGCCTCCAGAAAATCGCCAGGTCCTGATGGATTGCAGAAAGAATTCTACCTGCGAACTTTTGACGTCATCCACCGTGAATTAAACTTGGTATTGAACGAGGCTATCAGATCAAACATTCCAGCCCAGTTCGTCGATGGGGTAACCGTACTGGCGAAAAAACGAGGGGCAGGCGACACCGCTCGTGCGTACAGGCCAATAAGTCTATACGACTATAAAATTCTCTCTCGGATCCTCAAACAGCGTCTTGAAAACGTTCTTCGTTCCCACAGCGTGCTGACCGACGTGCAAAAGCGCTCAAACCCAAACAGGAATATTTTTCAAGCCACCCTGGCCTTGAAAGATAAGATCGCTCAACTAAAAGCCAACAAGCGAGGAGGAAAATTGGTTTCATTCGACCTCGACCTCGACCACGCGTTTGACCGAGTCAACCACAACTTTTTGTTTCACACCATGCGATCGCTGGGTTTCAACGCGGCTCTGGTAGAGCTACTTTCCCGCATAGCAGCAGCATCATCATCGAGGCTGCTAATCAATGGACACCTGTCGGCACCCTTCCCCATCCAGCGATCAGTTCGGCAGGGTGATCCTCTGGCCAGCCATCTTTTTGGAATCTGCCTGTAACCGCTTCTACGACGCCTAAAACAGGTGTGTGGAACGGATCTAATGGTTGCATATGCAGACGACATCAGCGCCATCGTCAGTACCGCAAACCAGCTGAACGAAAAGCGGGCTTTGTTCAAGCGATTCGAACGAGTCGCAGGCGCCCGCTTGAACGAATCAAAAACGACAGCAATTGATGTGGGGTTCACGGTAAATCAACTATTAGTACCGTGCATAAAAATCTTGGGTATAATTTTTACCAACTCGGTCAGGGAAATGACATCGCTAAACTGGGACATCCTCACGACGAATTTTGATCGCCAAGTATGGATGCACTCGCTGCGCATGCTGACCCTACACCAAAAAGTCACACTACTAAATACCTTTATTTCATCGAAGATGTGGTACATGGCAGCAAACTTACAACCGACAACAGTTCAAGTGGCTAAACTTACAGCTACCATGCGGTCCTAACTCTTCCGTGGCGCATGTGCGACGGTACCTATGCAGCAACTAGCACGCAGCAAAGATCACGGCGGTTTAAAACTACAACTGCCTGCAATAAAATGTAAAGCGCTGCTGATAAACCGCCACTTACAAGAGATTGAATCCCTCCCCCATTACTCTTCCTTCCTTTACCAAGCTAATCCACCGCGAGCAATTTCTCTTCCCTGCCTACAAACTATCCTAGCAAACATTCCAACACTTCCTATCCAAATTCGCCAAAGCCCAACCACCGATCTAATTACCCGCTTCTTCATTGAGCGCACCGACAGAGCCAAAGTGGAAATTTCCAACCCGGGAGCAAACTGGAGACGCATATGGAAGAATATATCCTCCCGTGCGCTTCTTCCCGAGCAACGCAGTATATTGTTCATGTGGGTAAACCAAAAAGTCCCACACAGACGACTACTACACACTATGAGGAGAACAGACGGTGAGAATTGCCTGTACTGTGTAGAACCAGTGGAAACCATACAGCACAAATTTTTCGAGTGCGACAGAGTACAAGAGGCTTACACACTACTACGAGAAAAAGTGCTGGTGGTGACCCGCGGACGGCGTTTACAAAACAACGAATTGATAAGACCTTCATTAGAACGATTTACGGCGACAACAAGAACAAAAGTCCCCAAACTTTTGTTTTGCTACATGTCCTTCATTCAGAACAACCTAGACGTTAGGGTGAATGCAAGTAATTTGGAATTAGAGTTTCAAATTCTTAATTAACACCAAAACAATTTATTTTGTGATAACATTTTATATAACTATAACAAAACCGACAAATAAACATATTTTACAAAAAAAAATTTGATTGTTCAATATACAATATTTTAGTATTGAACTAACAATATTATGTTCATTCCAACCAAATTTTTGATAATTTTGGTTTTGCCTAGTAGTAAATCAGTGTGTATTGAAAATGTTTGCGCGTGTTTATGTATCGTATTCTTCATTTGTTAATGAAAATTACTATTTATTAATAAAAAACAAAATATGTACATGCTTCAACAAATTTTGGAATTCCGGTTTCAACAAATTTCGCAGTCCAGTGACAACAAACTGAAGATTGTGGTAAGTGTCAATGCAATGTTAAAATAATTAATAACATTGGAAGTAACAAAACCTTTGAAACATTCAGAACAACCTCAAAATGCTGAAAATAAACAGTTGGCAAATTATGCTGACACGTTTTAAAATTTATAGTGAATTTAAAAATAAAGCAATAAAATTATTCAATTTTATATTTTTTATAACAAACATCAATAGTAAATATTTTCTTTTATATTCGTTGTTGTTTCAACAAAATCATATTGCTGGACCAATCGTGTTTACAACATTAGATCAATAATACTGGCAATCGTCGCAACAATAATATCGTTGATTCAACCAATGATGTGATTGAAATCTAGAAATACTTTCGTTATGCTTAACTAGTGCCATAACTGGTTCACTCACCTTATGAAAAAATAAAAATATCTACTACGATGTACCATAGAACTCATCAAAACAAAAACACGGGTTGCTATGTTTATTGAACTGCACTTTGTTGACGGCTTTTGAGAAAACAGACGTGTACCTCAATGTTCCACTCAATGTGGTAACGAGTGAAATCAGCGACGTTGGTGAAATGATTGTCCCAAGTAACCAATAAGCATTGAAACGTAGCCATATGAAACACTCTTAAACAGTCACTAAGCCATATATCCTGATATAATGCCAGTATTATGCCAGAAAAGGCGAAATATAGTGTTATTACTGTGCAGAGATTGACGGCCCGTTTGTGCGGTACTAATGCTATTATATAGCAACAGTGCACAAATGTCATGCTATTAGAAAGCTTGAATTGGTTGTCATTTTCCGCAATGTGGTTTTGCAACAATTTTTACGTTTCCTTTTCGGTATGATGAACAAAAAGGACAATTTAAAAATACTGTTCGGAACAACAATTGACTTCTTTCTAATGCATTGCAATGAATAACTTTATCGAAATTTCGTTCTCACACGATATGAATAATGTTTAATGAAAATTAACTTTAGTAAGTTTCGAACAGAGGTACATGCCATGAGGGATGAGGTAAGGTACCCTCATCCCTCACGGCATGTACGCAGCTTTTGTTGTCGAGGCTATATTGCATATGTTCGAATGAAATGAAATATACCGAATATATCCTTCAAGAGGAGTTGCACAACGAAAAACCCCACAGCATTGTAATAGCATTATATCATGCTATGCTGACCGGAAATGGATGTTTCACGTTCTATTCTATTCTATTCTAACCCTTACACAACCAGTATTGAAAAGCATCCAGGAAAACACTGCAGTTAGTCTGTGGTGTTTTTCCTGTCAATATTAATATTTGAAGCATATTTTCATATGTCGCAAATATTAAAACGGCCAGGCCTACTGTGCAGAGTTGGGTTTTGAAGTTGTTTCAAAATTAGACGGCAATTAAATTATTCATTTAAGGGAAGGAAGAAACGAGGACAACCGTACCGGCCGTTTCAGTTTAAAGGAAATATAATGTATCGTTGGGAGTGACTTGGCTAAGGTCACTCCGTTGGTCCTTTGGGATGGGACAAAATACATCTTGCCCTGGCTAATAAGCCTAGGTTGCAGCGCCTTTACTCACTCACTATCGTGCCGTTTCAGATAATAATATTAACAATAACTTAATATTTCCGAATAATTAGGAAGTAAGTGTAGATATTATCTTTTGACTAGAGACAGGCGATCCACGAACCTTATGGATATACTTCAGATAATGAAAATAAAAAACAATGAAAAACTTAGAAGGAATAAATCACCAGCCACTATACTGCCCATGATCGCAAATCAGTCCCATAAAGATAGGAAATCTCATAGAAAACGGAACAACTATGCGATCATGAGCAGCATAGAAAAAATGACAGTAATTTGAAAGTAGAAACAATATAATCAGAAGGATCTCATCGGTAATATTGCAGATACATCACACTGCGTTGTGGCCCTGTCGTAATATATTCGGACGTCGGCAGCGTCAGTTTTGCTGCTGGAACTTGCTAGCCGCAAAGTATATTGCAGCCACAGCTGGGGTCTCCATCCGTACCACGCACCAGCACGCTCAATCTGCTCAAATGCCTTTCTAGTCTCTTGTACGAAGACCGCTGAGGTCACTTCTGAACACATCCAGCAACGGTAGACCGGCGAACGTTCCGCTCACAAGAGCAGCACAATGACACCAAAATCGTTCCGGGAACTCTGAACTAGCTAGTAACTGTATAGTACTCCGTGTTCCACAACCGAGAATTCGACTCGGAAATGGATGTTCCACGTTCGTCGGTAAATTAATCATACCCTTAATTTATTCAATCCGATCTTCCCTAATCAATCGAATCGAATGCACGACTTGAACACCGTGAAAAGTGACCAACGAATCCTAGGAATGATTGCCCACTATTCTATCATATACGCCAGTTCTGCATACATTCTCTGACCCAGCTGTCACTAATACTGAGACGAACACATACACAAATAGACATACGAATAGCACATAACAATTGTGCACTAATACTAAAAACTTATATTTGTTTCCAAAAACAAATAAGCTTGATAACTGGGGCTATCACCTTTCATTTGAGTACTCACAATTGTTAGTATTATCTTTTTTACATTTTAACGACATTCAAATTAGCTAGAGATTACTGGGTAGGGAAAGTTATGAAAATTGGAGCCATAGTACTGAAGTGAGAGCAAGGATGTGAAGTAAACAGATCGGAAAACTAGAAGTGGCAGGGTCATTAGAACAGGCTTAATATCGTGCGGGCTTAATCTTTGTCTTCTATTAATGAGGGTCGAGCTGTTGGTTGTCACGGTAAAGATGGACACATTTTATTCAAATCGTATATTTGATAAGGCACGTTGCGTTAGCTTAAAGGTGCCAATTTTGTTTTGTTTTACATTTTAAATTGCTTAAAACTAGGGGATTACATATTGATTTTTTTTAAAATGAAACTAATGCGATTTTATAGCTATCTTATATATCTACACAAGGGGATAATATTGTTTTCGTAAGATTAGGGGGGTCATTTAGTTTTTGTGGCAATATGGTTTGACATTTTTATCAGTGAGATTATTGGAGCAAATAATGTTTAATTAAGGGGGACAATTTTTTACGACTAACTTAAAACTAGGCATAACTAGAGGGCATGATTGAATTTTGTAAAGATTCGTAATTATAGTTATTTTTGTGGGTAGTAGAGTTGGGCAATTTCAACGAGATTATATAATATAATAGTTAAAACTAGAAGAGACAAGAAGAGCAAAATGCTTCGTGATGATATTGGGGGGGGGGGGGGGGGGTAGGGGTGTTACTTCTGGGTATAAGAGTCAGGGGAGGGAGGGTAGACAAAGATGGCAGGGAGAGAAAATTATTTCAGTTTCAGGCATCGTGAGATCAACGGATGGATTACAAACTCGGGTGGCCTTCATCAGGGGAATCATGTACTGGGACGCCGGGTGGTCCTCCTCAAGATGGCAGGGGTTTTTCCAGACGATTTCGTAGTACGGCTCAGATGTGGATCGGCTACATTTCGAGTTAAGCGTGTTATGTTCGTGCCGTAGGTTCCGTGTTTGTTGGCTCATTCGATACAGATGGTTTGATACAGGTGGAAGAGCGTTCTGAGAATGATAAGGAGATAACAAGGGGCAGTTAGACTTGTATATTGATGGTTTTCACAAAGGTGTATATAAGGGACATATAGAGAACGTCGCGGCTTGCCAGCACATCTCGAACCGGGACGTTGGTTGGTCTTCCTCGGGCCCGCAGGGTATCCATTAGCCGAGACCTAGCGGAACTGTACTCGGTGCACGCCCAGACAATGTGCTCGATGTCGTGATAGCCGTCGCCACAAGCGCAGATACCACTATCCACGAGCCCAATACGCCGGAGATGTGCATCCAGCGTGTAATGGTTTGCCATGAGTCGGGACATCACACGAATGAAGTCACGACCCACATCCATCCCCTTGAACCAAGGTTTCGTCGATACCTTAGGGATTATCGAATGTAGCCACCTTCCCAGCTCTCCACTGCTCCACGAAGTTTGCCAACTTTCGAGGGTTCTCTAATGAGTAATACTGAAAAATTCGCTGAAGCAAATTGGTCTTTCGTAAACGTCTCCTTCTAAGGCACCCACCTTAGCTAAGGAGTCTGCCTTCTCATTGCCCGGAATGGAGCAATGAGAAGGGACCCATACCAAGGTAATCTGGAAAGAGTTGTCAGATAAAGCACTCAGTAGCTCCCGTATTTTCCCCAAAAAATACGAGGAGTGCTTGCCTTGTTTCATCGAGCGAATAGCGTCAATGGAACTGAGGCTATCCGAAACGATGAAGTAATGGTCTGCGGGTAATGTTTCAATGACTCCAAGGGTATACTGAATGGCAGCTAGTTCTGCGGCGTAAACTGAAGCAGGGTCACTGAGTTTGTAGGAGGCGGTGAACTTTTGATTGAAAATACCGAAGCCAGTGGATCCTTCGAGGTTTGATCCGTCAGTATAAAACATCTTAGAACAGTCGACTTCTCGGAATTTATTATAAAAAATGTTTGGAACCACTTGTGGGCGTATGTGGTCCGGAATTCCACTAATCTCGTCTTTCATGGATGTGTCGAAGAAAACAGTAGATTCAGAAGTATTTATGAAATGCACACGGTTGGGATTGTAAGAAGAAGGGTTAATATTCTGCGCCATGTAGTCAAAGTACAGGGACATGAAACGGGTCTGAGAATTGAGCTCAACAAGCCTTTCGAAATTTTCAATCACGACCGGGTTCAAGATATCGCATCGAATGAGCAATCGATATGAGAGTTCCCAAAATCGATTTTTCAACGGGAGAACGCCCGACAACACTTCGAGACTCATCGTATGGGTCGACTGCATGCACCCTAAGGCGATACGCAAACAGCGATACTGAATTCTTTCGAGTTTGATGAAATGTATGTTCGCGGCGGAGCGAAAGCAGAAGCATCCGTATTCCATTACCGACAGTATCGTTGTTTGATACAACCTAATTAGGTCTCCTGGGTGGGCACCCCACCATGTTCCGGTTATTGTACGAAGAAAGTTGATCCTTTGTTGGCATTTCTGTTTCAGATACCGAATATGGCATCCCCAAGTACCTTTCGAGTCGAACCAGACCCCTAGATATTTTACTGTGAAGACCTGAGCGATAGTTTGACCCATTAATAGAAGCTGTAGTTGTGCTGGTTCACGCTTCCTTGAAAATACAACTAGCTCAGTTTTCTCCGTGGAGAATTCGATACCCAGCTTAATAGCCCAAGCAGACAAATTGTCCAGGGTATTCTGTAATGGTCCTTGTAGATCGACAGCTTTGGGTCCCGTAACAGACACCACGCCATCGTCTGCAAGTTGCCTTAACGTGCAGGAATTGTCAAGACATTCATCAATGTCGTTGACATAGAAATTGTATAAAAGGGGGCTTAGACATGAGCCCTGGGGAAGGCCCATGTAGCTAAATCGTGATGTCGATAAGTCACCATGCGAAAAATGCATGTGCTTTTCCGACAACAAGTTTAGTAAAAAGTTGTTTAAAGTCGCTGAAAGACCATGCTGGTGCAGCTTCTCTGAAAGAATGTTGATCGAAACTGAATCAAAAGCCCCCTTAATATCTAGGAACACTGATGCCATCTGCTCTTTGCTAGCATAGGCCATTTGAATTTCAGTTGAGAGCAACGCAAGACAATCGTTCGTCCCTTTGCCTTTGCGAAAGCCAAATTGTGTATCTGACAGTAAGCCATTTGCTTCGACCCAATTGTCGAGGCGGGATAGGATCATTTTCTCGAACAACTTCCGGATACAGGATAGCATTGCGATCGGACGGTACGAATTGTGGTCGGAGGCTGGTTTTCCTGGTTTTTGGATGGCGATGACCTTCACTTGTCTCCAATCGAGTGGGACAATGTTAGCCTCGAGAAACTTATTAAATAAGTTCAACAAGCGTCTCTTGGCAGAGTCAGGCAGATTCTTCAACAAGTTGAATTTGATTCTGTCTGGCCCCGGAGCTTTATTGTTACACGACAAGAGAGCAAGTGAGAACTCCACCATCGAAAAAGGTGTTTCGTTCGCGCTATCGTGAGGAGACGCGGCGCGGTAAATCTTCTGTGCCGGGGCGGAATCCGGACAAACCTTCTTGGCGAAATCGAATATCCAACGGTTTGAATATTCCACGCTCTCATTAGTACTGTTTCGATTTCGCATACGTCGGGCTGTTCCCCAAAGAGTGCTCATCGATGTTTCTCTCGTTAATCCGTCGACGAACCGGCGCCAATAATCGCGTTTTTTGGCTTTCATCAAACTCTTCATTCGCTTGTCTAACGTCGCGTACTGTCGAAAACTGGCGGGTAACCCGTCGTTCCGGAAGGTCTTAAACGCGGCGGCCTTCTCTGCGTACACGTCTGAGCACTCTTTATCCCACCAGGGATTGGGAGAACGTTTTTGTATGTTCGCGCCGGGTACTGGCCTAGTCTGAGCTTGATTCGCGCTGTCGAGAATCAAGCCAGCCAAAAAGCTGTACTCTTCCTCCGGAGGAAGTTCTTGGGTAGATTCGATGTTGTCGGATATCGCGGCAGCATAGCTCTTCCAATCGATATTTCGTGTGAGGTCATACGAAATATTGATTGATTTCAATGGCCTTGAACCGTTATTGATTGAGACTACAATCGGCAGATGGTCGCTGCCGTGGGGATCAGGAATTACCTTCCACGTGCAATTTAACCGCAGCGATGTTGAGCAAAGGGACGCTGGAGGAGCAGGAATCCGTGTCATTTCACCCGTGTTTAAAATTGTCAAATTGACGTTATCGCAAAGATCCTGAATTAAGGAAGACCGGTTATCATCATAGAGGCAACCCCATGCTGTACCGTGAGAGTTAAAGTCTCCTAAAACTAGTCGCGGTGCTGGCAGGGATTCTAAGATGTGTTGTAGCCGTCGGTGCCCAACCGCGGTGTTGGGGGGAATATATATGGAAGCTATGCAAAGGCTTTTGCCTTTGGTTGTTACTTGACAAGCGACAACTTCAATACCTGTTATCGAGGGAAGGTTAATTCTGTAGAAGGAATAGCACTTTTTGATCCCCAAAAGCACTCCTCCATAGGGGGTGTCTCGATCCAGGCGAATAATATTAAAGTCGTGGAAGTTGAGTTCTATGTCGGAAGTTAACCAAGTTTCACATAATGAAAATGCATCGCAACTCAAATTATTTATTAAAATTTTGAAGGAATCGATTTTCGGGATGATACTTCTGCAATTCCACTGTAGAACAGTGATCAAATCCGTGACCTCGTTCGATGAGTTAGCCATCGAAGGATACAATCGCTGAGAGGAGGGGCCATTTAGCAGTCAACTGCTTCAAAAATGTTCTCACTGTAGGGAGAAAAGCTAACATAAGACTTTTAATAGGATCAGTAATATTGAAAGTTTTTATTATCCAGTCCACTATGTCTGAGAGTTTTATAATTCCAGTGCTGTGATTACTCTCGAACTGAAACAAAGGAACACTTGGGATTTTTGATGTTCCTGGAAGTGCTGGGAACTCCTTCTCTGAGCTTAATCCTCCGAGACCAGGAGCTAATTGCTTCGGTTTGGTTGCAACACTTCCAATAGATGTGACTTTCGGAGCCCCCTCAAGGGACACCTTCTGGCCTTTACAAGGAACTTTACGAGAGGAAGTGTTCCTCCTCTTCCTATAAATTCTAGGCACCCTAGTAGATGTTCCCTCTTGTGGGTTACCAGCCTCGCCCTCGTCAGGAGGCAAGTGAGTATAGATGTTTGCTGAGGATGGTGGCGTAGCATTCTTTAACATTTCTGCGAAAGAATGTTTGGATCGTCCCGCAAGGGAACGTTTCAGTTTATCCCCGCGTAGTTTGTACGCGGGACATGCCGAGATATCATGCAGACTCTCCGCACAGTAAGGACACTTTTCGGCTTGCCTACTGCACGAATCATCTAGATGATTCTCCCCGCATTTTCCACAGCGGGCCTTATTGCTACAATGGGTGGCTGTGTGACCCAGTTGTTTACACTTTGTGCAATTCATGACCCGCGGCACAAACAGACGCACAGGCAGACGAACCTTGTGCAAGAGGACGAAATTTGGCAAAGCGGTACCAGCGAAGGTCACCCGATAAGAGTTTGATTGGGGGTACGTTTTTGAAACATCCCCCGCAACTATTACTGAGTGCAAACGTTTGCACTCAAGTATTTTAACTGGCTGAAGTAAGCGGTCTCTGAATCGGCCAACCCCGTACTTCAGCAGATCCTCGCACGTCAAACTCTCATCGGTTACGACGCCTTCGGATTGTACTCTTACAGCCGGAATATACACGTTATAATCCCGCGTAAAGTGCTCACAGCAAGCAATATCGTTTGCCTGCTTTGAGTTGGCTAGCAACACCCTTATCTTGTCCGAGCGGACCTTTGAAATTTCGGTCACAGCCGAGAACCGTTCCGTCAGGTCTCTAGAAATCTGAAGAAGATTCAGTGATTTAGTCTTGGGCCGAAAGAAGACCACAAATGGACCAGTTGAGAGTTCTGGATAGCATTTGGGCCGGGGGGGAGCCTTAGAAGTTGAACCCGATTCAACTTCCATTTGACCATCCGGAGAGGGAACCATAGAAAACGTCAACGCACGGGGTCAGCGCCCGCGCAGACGGAAGAAAGCAATAAATGTGTTACAAAAGACAAAAACCACTTAGCTTTAAACTGGTGTCCAACGACGAACCGATCCAGCTTATACAGCTGGCTATTGTTTAATCCTCACACGCGAACAAAAGACTGAGGACCGAACCGAACTGGCAAAATAACCTTGAATGCGGATTAAAACTATTCTTTATCGCCTCACACAGCACTACGGACTAGAAAAAACAACCTCTGTCTCGATGGAGAGCTCGAAAACGAATGAAAGATGGACACATCTATCATTACCAGGACACATGTTAGTGAACTCGGGTGATTCGTAGTTATACTGCCTAAGCTCGACCCTCATTAACAGAAGACAAAGATTAAGCCCGCACGATATTACGCCTGTTCTAATGACCCTGCCACTTATAGTTTTCCGATTTGTTTACTTCACATCCTTGCTCTCACTTGAGTACTATGGCTCTAATTTCCATAACTTTCCCTACCCAGTCATCTCTAGCTAATTGAATATCGTTAAAATGTAAAAAAGAAAATGTGACTAACATAGTCGAAAAAAAGCTAGTTTTATCATTAGAACTGAAGTTATTGCAATTGATTTTATTGGATGCCGTTGAATTAGTGTTACCAAGAACAATTCTGGTTAATTGTGAAAAATTATGTTTTGATATAACTTCGTTGTTAATTTAGACATTCTTCGAATATCTTTTCCATGCAATTGGAGTATTATAAATATTCTAGAGAAATTGTATTGAGAAATTGAAAGGTGAAAATTGAGCAGCAGAAGATATCTTGAACAAAAATAGTTTTGGTACCTTGTTTGGAACCCTATATACCTATGGTAGAACAAAGTTGGTCAAGGGTTAAATTCCATCTAACGTTCACCTGACGACGACACCACGAGCACAAGTTTCCTAAAAAATTGTCGAAAAATCTCATGCAAAAAGCTGCAAGTTGGTTCGATTTATATGATTTAGTTAAAATTTAAAGCAGCAACTCTCGGTAGGCCGCCCCAAACTTACTTTTTCTGAATATTATACACAGAAAAATAAAAAATCCGAATATGTTCTTCTAATTTAAATTTAAGTACTTTTGAGTTCTGCATCTCAATCGCAATTATGAGTCTTGTCAAAAACATCGGCATAGTCGAGCTCTTCCGTACATTTTCAAGTTGTGTCAGCTATACTAAAAATTAAGTAAATTTAACTTAAATTGGAATACTTAACCCAAGGTTGAGTATAAAAAACTTAGCAATACTGTGGCAATGGAAACTACCTTCACCACGATTTACCTATAGTTACCTTACCTCTCTATAACACTCTGATAGATCTGGTTCTAAGAAAAGAATTTGAATATTATATGGAAATCTGATAGGAACAAAATCGATAACATGCGGCGTTCAACATGATTATCATATAAGTTTGATGTTGTGTTGCAAATGTCATATACCTGTCATTGGGAATGTCTTTAGTGCAAAGTTATTTGAATATCATATGATTTGAAAAATTCTATTCTGCTCAGCGTACTTATTCATTAATATATTTTTGACATAATGCACACAAGCAGTGATTTGAAATCAAAATTATAACATAAACAAACAAAAAGATGGTTAAAATGTAGATATACCATTCTAAAGAAAAGGGCACAAAATGGATATGTGGCATTGATAAAAAGCACATAGAATTAGGGAGAGCGAGACGCATATCGACCAAAAAATTGGTTTCTTTCGTTGCATCACAATATGATGGTAATGAGGAATAGCCCAAGGTTATGCAATATGATGACATTTTGTTTCATATTCGTCATCTTTCCCTATCCTATTGTGTTTGTATGAACCAATATGGTACCAAGTTTAAAAAAAAATATGCGTGAATTATGAGTGAAAAAATAAAGTGATTAAAAAATCAGTACATCATATCAACCTAGAAATATTTCTCGAAATAAACGACTTTAAAGTTTTGATCGTTATTTTCTGCTGTGAAAAAATAATATCTATTAGCGTACTCACGAAAAAAATGTTTAGGTTTAAGATCTGACGATTTTAATAATAGGACACTACACTTCATATTACCTACAATATTCAGTACAGCGTACTTTCCCGTATTCTGCAGACACTCACACTCAATGGACTAGGAACTACGAGTCCAGTAACGGTGAAGACATGACGAGACACGAATTTTGTAAAAAATACAACACGCTGACATACTCTCCCCCAGAGTGAGCTTTAGTGTTATAACAATTTTAAATATTATGGCTGTCATGAGTCATAAGTAAGGATCTAGAACTGACTCACTGAAAATGCCCTTACAGCCTATAATCGCAAATTGGTCCAATGTATATTGGAATCCTATGAAACAAGAAACAAATATGGCTTTATCCATTTATCAGTGCGGTTCAGAAAATGAAGACTTTAATTCCATACTGTGTGTCTTATATATAAAAGATAAATTTACTTAAATTCTCAATCATTTAAAATGTTCTTACTTACGTGTTCAGCACAGACAACTCGTAAGAGATAATATGGGACGGGATTGGCGAATACGAAAAAACTTCATATTAAATAAATGCAGCCAGTCAAAACTGTCAAATGTAACCAGTTCGTTTGACATATGTGACACAAGGAAAGGCTATGCGAGAAGTAAGATAAAATAACCAGAAAAAAGAATGGTAAAACATTTATCCGCTAGTATCGTCCCAGCGACTCAGCGAAGCAAAGTAGGTAAAACAGCAAACACTTGAATTGTTTTTTCATCGCCTTGTTGATTTACGGATGAGACTGACGGTAATAGTTGGTAATATGAATCCTCTGCCTTTCGAAGACCATGTTAAACCAAACAGGTTGAAATCGCGCAAATTTTGGTCGAACGAATTTGGTTCGATTGACTGTTTGATTTTGCTGTCGTTGCCGCGCATGTAAATCACGTTCATTCGAAAAACCATCAGTTGTAAGGCAGAATAAGGCTGAATTAGGTTGGGGTCACGAACAAGTGAAAATGCATAATACACAGATTACGGTCCAATCCAATCCATCTCTAGATCAAGAAAGGGACGAAGCTTCCCGGAGCTGATTGGCAATATGCATCAACCGAATAATTGTCGCTCACTTTTTTGATTAACAAAATTCTTCAAAATATTGTTTCGAATTAGTCTTTTATGTGTTGATTGAAGTAAGGAATACAGTGAAGTCCTGGTTTAAAAGAAAGAGGATTATTTGGGATATTGGTAAAAACAAATGAAAATCAAATATAAAAGAATTTGTGTACGCGGTAGTGGTTTACATTTCCCGACCGGTTGCAAACCAACCAGATAACAATATTCCATACTCATAACATTTTTTTATCGGGTGGTGTTGCACTAATTATTCTGGGAAATTTATCAACCACTCAGTGTTAGGAGCGATCCAGAAGACAAAACATGATACATTGCCATGATATCCAGTATCTATCTACTTGTTCGACCAGCACATGAAAAGTGGCACTACAGAAAAGAAATGTGTGTATGAACTTTCACGTTTTCGCGATCAATTCGTTTTTGCGTGTTTTCGAACAGTGTGCTATTGCATTACAAAACCAATATGGTAAAAAATCTTAATCTCGGATGTATCCAAATTGTTTAGTGGCAAAACGACGGGAAACCATACATAAATAACAGCTATTAGCGTTCAAAGACGTGACATTGATAGATTTTTGATTTTAGTGCGACACGTAACCCGATAGTAGAGTAAGACATTTTCGATGTCTAGAAATATCAGATTTTAGTGGTCTCATTTTGTCAGCCTAAAATGCATCATGGGGCTTTTAAAATTGTACTATTTGAATATGACATTGTTAGTTTATTCGGCATGGATTGGAATAGTTAACACAATAATAAAAAATAGAATAAAGAACGGTGAGCTTTGTAAATAATAAGAGGAATACTGGTGCAAATAAAAACCAACTATTAGTAACAAACGGCGATGTAACCAATATATTATTGTAATTTATTCCAATCAAGCGCGTTTGGCTAATAAATGTGAGTTTTGTATTTTTTCGTCCTGGTGTATTCTTCCTTGATAATAAATAAATAAATAAGTGTGCCTTAAACCAATCCAATGTCCAGGCACGCTTTTTTGCGCTTTACAGTGTAGGATAGTTGGAGAACTGATTCAATTTACTTATAAAAATATTAAACCTAATTCACAATTCATCACTACAAATGTTCAATCTTATCATTAATTAGTCATCTCTTTGTGTAAAATGGTACGTCTCTGGAAGTGTCGTTCTTTCTCTTTTCTGTTTTGATTATTTTTGTCTTGTGTTTCATGCTGCTCAACGTTTCCTTTATTTGCTGAATGTGTGAGGGACTGAAAACACAAGACCAAGATTACTATGTTTAGTTATGCATTTGCACATTTGTCCAGAATTTAACACAGTCTAGAATTTGAAACAGCACTTAAAATCTCTGCATCAATCGACGCACTTCAAAAATAGAAGAATCATCAACATGTAACGTAGGTACTTGGAACATTTCATTCTTGTCGATATTGAACATCATCACAACCGGTGATAACGATGGCAACACTTACTTTTTTCCTTCTTGTAGGAGTGCTTGTCGGGATCGACGTTTTTCGATGTACTACTGCTGACGCTGCCACTGTTCGACAAAGGTTTCACTTTAACTCGATAAAAACGAGTACCCCGTGATACCTTGTATCGGTTTTCGTCCTTCCGAGCATGACAGTAGTCCTTATCCACTACAGTACCAACACAATAAATAGTTTTTGGCACCACACCCGCCACTAACTGCGGCAGACTGAAGGCCGCGTAGCTATCCGCATGCAGGAAATATAACACAGGAGCATTCTGAAATGCAGAAGAAAATATTAGCATACGATATATAATGACGTAGTAGTATTATACTCTACGTGAACATTAAAACTTGATAACAATACAAATATATCTTTCGTTCACTACGCTGATTATTTAGCACCATAAAACGACAAAAGACAAAACACAAATCAATTACCTGAAAAATTGTGTACTGATCATAGGTAGCATTGTAAATGATCATCACAGTGTCTCCTTTAGAACAGGATTGAATAGAAACCGTTCCACACAATCGATTGTGCTGCTTATCCAGCTCTTTCGTTAATTGTTGATTTTCAAGTTCTAGCGCCTCGACGCGTTCTTTGATGTTGATTTGATTAGTGCACAACTCTGGATCCGTCAATGATTGGATGGTTTCCTTATATCGCTGGTTCTCCTTCAGTAAATGGGCCTCCTTATCTCGCAGCTCATCTAGCTGGCGATCTTTCTCCTCTAAAATTCTCTTATATACATCTTGACTCCCGGTCGGTGTACCCGGAGAACTACCCATCGAACGTTGCGATTGAGCGTATGGTGCCCTCAGTGTTTGAGAAGCTTCCCATCTTTGCCGTTCTTCTTCAACAGCAGTTTTGATTGCACGTTCCTTCTCGCGATTGAAATCTTCTCGCGTCTGTGCCAGTAATTGTTCGTGGCTAACAATATCGATCATATCCGGCCTTTCTATCTTTTCTAAACTCGTATCCGACGGTGACCGATCCATGCTCGTCATCAATTTGTACCTACATCGCAACGATTCGATCTCGGTTTTGTGCTTGTGTTCTAGCTGATCCACAGCTTCTTGAATAGCCTTCTTTTTGTCTACATCCACATCAGCTAGCTGTCTTTC
Source organism: Topomyia yanbarensis (assembly GCF_030247195.1). Taxonomy (NCBI): domain Eukaryota; kingdom Metazoa; phylum Arthropoda; class Insecta; order Diptera; family Culicidae; genus Topomyia; species Topomyia yanbarensis. The sequence goes on along the minus strand of NC_080671.1, from coordinate 189,309,259 downwards.
CAACTTACTAACAACCTCCTTCATTTCGTCAATCCTGTCGTTCAACTCTTTCTTCTCACTCTCGTACTTGGAAACCGTTTCGATATGGCTACCCTTCAAGGTGGAGTTATCCGATCGAAGTGACTGAATTTCGTCATCTTTCTGGTGGATACTTTTTCGGAGATCGTTCATTTCAAGCTCGTGATCAACAGTCAATTGTTGTATAGTTTCGCGTTCCCGGTTACGAGCTGCATCCTGCATAGCGACCCAGGATCGATGGATCGCCTCCAGTTGACTGCGGAATTCGGTCCGACTAGTCACATTTTCTGTCTTGAGCGCTGTCAACTGTCCACGCAAGAAAATGATCGATGACTGTGACAGCTGGTACACATTGCGCAGAATGGTTTTTAGTTTTTCCACCTCTAATCGTGTTGTACCGAGATTTTCCTGGAATGAAATAGATGTTTTTGAGTAACGAGAAATGAAACTTGTTATGTTTTACGGACTAATAGGACAGTAGCGTGTTGTCCTACGAGATGAATTTTGGAAAATTGGACGCATTAGCAACGTCTGACAGGTAAACTTCGGCTTTCGCAAGAATGGGAAAAAATTGCACATGTTAATATAATCGTTTGGTATCCTCTGGTTAGTCTAAGCCCAAGAAACATTTTCCTATCACCTCGTTTGCGTCATCGTAATCTTAAACAAATAAATTTTGAATTGAGAGTCCGCTGCTGTATTGTTCCTGATCTCTCTATTTATGTCTTTGAGTTCTGAAGCAGGTCAATTGACTGTACATATGGGTCATCATTCCACGCGAAGTGATCAAGGCACGTGTAATCGACCTTCACGGATTTGAGCCAAATTTGAAGGAATCGTACATCTAGGGCCAATATATAAAAACCCAAATTTTTGTGTCAATTGAACAACCCCTCGGGTCATAAGAGCACCCCCCGTTTTGACAAATTGTCAAAACCCTTGGTTTTCTTAAATATTAAAAATTAATAATACATATATTTTATTTTGAAAATTCTAGTTCAATCGTATTCCTCAGACATTTTTATATAAGAAACACTTAAAATATAATTTGAGCGAATCCTGAGATACACCGTTTTGAAGGGGAAAAAATCGCAATTTCCCATAAATCTACTTTTTCATATTCAATACAACAGACCACAGTTGCAATATGCAATATTAATTCGTAAAAGTGTAGCCGAGAAAGTGATAGAAACATTTCTGAAGAAAGTGCTATGCTAGAACGACTAGAATTTCTCTAAAATCTTTTGTTTTATTGTTCAATATGCCTCTGCTCGCATTGAGTGTCTATAACAAATACCAGAGAGATGACTCCACCATCTGGACATAAATATCGGCCCATCAACACATGGACGGGGACCAACGACTTCACTTCCCTCCTTAGGGAGACGTGGCCACCGGTGTCGTCAGACTCTAAAAAGTAATAGAAGTTCAATGCTCGATGGTTCGAAATAGAGTTACAAAAATATTTTGTACCAGCCAACACTCGACACTTTTGAAATTGTTGCTTAAAAAGAGGCCTACGTTTCGATCGCGATTTCGGTTTGATTTGATGTGAATTTATTGGCTGTATACCATTCCCCCGAAAGCCATTTCCCAGAAAACCATTGCCCAGAATTCCCTTCCCCAGAATTCCCTTCCCCAGAATGTACCATTCCCCAGAAAGACATTTCCCAGAATGTACCAATTCCTAGAAAACCATTATCCAAAATGTCCCATTCTCCAGAAAAGTTAATGTTTTTATTCATTATTTGTGGTTAAGCCAAAGGGTTGCGCATACCTAATTCAAGGAACTTTTGCGGTGTTAAGCTGCTGAGAATGTGCCGTCGAAAGTAGCGGCCTCTCGCAAGCAAACCTGTTATCCTCTCGTATAACCGGTTTACTCGAACGTAGGACTTGGTTCCTTCTTTCAAACATGAACAGCTCTTTGAATTTGTACGCCAAGTAACTCTTGCACGCAAATTTGTAATCTTTTCGTCTGCCCGGTTTATTCAAACATATATGGTGATTCCATCTTTGGAGCTTTGGTTAAATACATATTAAAATCGAACTGAATGCATATTTTGACAAATGGTGTCATGGGTTTCACAGCATTTATCTTTCTTTTGTATAGGGAATGTGTCGTAAGCAAATGTACGATCCACCCGATTGCTAGGTTTACTCAAACAAGTTGCACTAAATACATTCGAAAGTATTTTCATACCTTACGCCAAATGATACTTATATCACAGTGTTACAGACATAATACTCGACAACAATTATTCGTCAATGTTAGCGGTCATTTTGAATTGAATATATTTTTAGTTGAGACTGTTATCGCATTTGCGATTATGGCGCCACTGACATATGCGCAAGTATACGGGGTATATACCAATTGTTCCTGGGCCTGAGGGTTGACTAATTTGTAAATGAGTGGTTGGAACCGTGTAGAAAAGGTGTAGCTAGTGTTTCGGCCGAATTGGTGCAACGATATTCTAGCGGGGAGCCGCCGCTTTCGACGGCTAATCCTTGCCAGCTTAACATCATGCATCAGTTCCTTGACTTAGGTAATGTACAAAGTTTTGGTTTCGCCACAAACTTCGTGGAGAAATGGTGAACTAGGGAGGTGGCTAGAGTCGATAGTCCCTAAAGTATCGACGAAACCTTGGTTCAAGGGGATGGATGTGGGTCATGACTTCATTGCGTGCACCGAGTACAGTTCCGCCAGGTCTCGGCTAATGGACACCCTTCGGGCCCGAGGAAGACTACCCAACATCCAGGTTCGAAATGTTATGGCAAGCCGCGATCTGTCCCTACATCTTTCTAAAAACCATCAATATACAGATATAACAGGCCCTTTCATGTTTCTTATCATTATCAGAAATGCCCTCTGCGCCATACACCCAAGAAGGTTTGTCAAATGAGCCAACAAACACGTGACCTACAGCACAAACATCACACGCGCAACTCGTAGTCTTTCCGGTCCGCATCTGAGCCGTACTACGAAATCGTCTGGAGCAATCCCTGCCGACTCGAGGTGGACCACCCGGCGTTCCAGCACATAATTCTTCCTGATGAGGGCCACCCGAGTCTGTAACCTATGCGGTTGATCTTCAGATGCACGAAACTGAAAATTGATAATTTTCTCCCACCTGTCATCATTGTACACCCGCCCTCTCCTGACTCTTATACCAGAGTTAGAGTTATATCATCCCCTAGCCCCAAATATCTTCCCGAAGCATTTAACTCTTTCTTTTCTTTTCTAGTGTTAACTATTTTATTACATAACTTCGTTGAAAATGCCCTACTTCACCACCACTCACCAAATAACTCTAATTAATCTCCCTGAATCTTTACGAAATTCAATCACGCCCTCTAGTTATTCCTAATTTTAAGATAGTTGTAATAATAGTTAAAAAATATTAAGTACGAGTGAGTGATTCGTAGTTATGCTGCCTAAGCTCGACCCCCACCAACAGAATACAAAAGTTAATCCCGTACGATATTAAACCTGTTCTGAACACCCCCCACTTCTAGTTTTCAGATCTGTATACTTCACATCCTTGCTCTCAGTTGAGTACTATGGCTCTAAATTTTCATAACTTTCCCTAACCAGTAATCTCTAGCTAATTGAATTTCATTAAAATGTAAATAAATGATAAACAATAACAAAATCGAATAAACAATATTTACAACAGGTGACTAAATCATCGCATTGGGAACATCGTGTTCTAGATGTATATTGACAGATCCAAAGTGAAGATACTGGTGAACAAACGTTTGCATTCAGCATCAGTCGCAGCTGATGGGAAGAGGACATAGGGTGATGAGCCTATTTTGGCACCATTAGGGAGAGGGTCGCACTATTTTTTGAACAACTTTAAAAGAAGCCATATTATCTATAACCTTTCTCAGAATAAAGTGTCAGTGTACTGTTTCTTAAACATCTATATAATGCTTATTTAGCAGAATTGCCTCAATTTTCAGCATAAATGAAAATAAATGTTCCATTCTGTGCATCTATTCCCACCTCAACGATCCAATTATCGCCTCATGGGTGTGCCAATTTCCACCTCATCGAAAAACAATCTAGTTGAAACGCAATGCCTCATATTCCATTTGCGTCGATTCTAACTAGGTATCCAGATCATGGACGCCAACGAGTGATTTTTAAAACGAATCATTCTGCTTTTTTCAGCCGATCAAAACAAACGTAAACATCACGCACATCAATGAAACTCATCAGCTGTTAGTAGAAGAGCGCCCAGAATTGCGCACGCAGAAAAAAACCATTCGAAGGTTAGCAAGTGGAATGACAAGTTTCAAATCACACATTGCTGTCTCCCGATCCGAATTGTATGTGCAGATGAAAATAAAATATCTGCAATCAACAATTAGTTGAATAACTTGAAGTAATTGATTGCTTATACCTGAAATTGCATTACATTATATTTACAAGTTCATGTTTTGGTTTGGCCGCACTGGTGATTCTTTTCTGTATGATGGATGCAAAAAGTTGGTTTTGATTGTGGTAGTGTATCAGGAAAACATGCCAATAATAGGAACCCCCGTATTTAGTTTTATCCTATTATAACACTAGGCCTATTCTAGTGTTTGACGAGTGATTTTAAAGTGAAATTATCGTAAAAAGGTTCTCCAGCTAAAATAAAGGTATGTATCAGTGCAATGTTTAGTATATTTGTGCTGGAACAACGAGGTATGAGGCGGTAAATGCTGGCTCGTAAAAGTTTATTTTGCTAAGCGCCGTTGCATCCAGTTTCGGTTCACTACGTGAGTGAGGCGGATTAGGAGGTATTTCAATAAGGTGATTTTGTTTTAATTAAAAGTTGAATTTAGAGGATAGTTCTAAATACATATGTGCACAACAAATAAAGAATAAAACTTGAGCTTATTTTTTCTCACCTGTTTTAGCCAAATCGATAGTGTCATTATCTCATATGCTTGGTTCTAAACCAAGGGGTACGAAATAGGGTCACAATAGGCTCTACTGCCATAATAGGCACATCACCCAACTCAGACTCTTATAGGAAGACCTTCGCCGGTTCTGCTCTACCTAACTATCTCCGTTTTGGCAAGGTTCGTCTACCTGTTCACATTTTTGCGGTTCGTTGTGTGCAGGCATCACATTTATCCTCTCGCGGAGAGGATAAACAACGCTTTCCACCATTGATGATAACTTCGATCATGAATCGACCAAAGGGCCGAAGTCGCAATGATATCGAATCGAGAAAAATAGCTTTGAAAATTCGGTTCAGAAAATTAAATCATATTTTAACAGTGTATGCATACTGCGCCTTCAAATGTATTGAAACACTTTGAAACAATACTAGTTTTCGGAAGCATAACTAAAATGTTTTATATAACGCTTTCGTTGATAAAATTGAAAACAGATTATTTCGCCGAGTGTTATGAAATGTTGATTAGGCCATTTTTGAGTCGCCCTCTTGTTTTGACGACTCTCAATTTCGCCCTGCAGTGTCGCCAAAAAACAAAAATCAAATGTGGCTTTCGTCGTGCTCGCTGGAGGGGAAAATTTGTTATTCCCCCTGGTCGTAACAAGCACTTGGTTTTTGTTTAGGGCGATTCTGTTTACGGACCTTGTAAACAATTATGCTGTCAATTTCGCCTGTATACACTACCTTACAAATGCAGAGGCGTAACCCGCCTGGCTTTTTGTTTACAGTTGAAAGTCGGATCCGCCGTTTTGTTTTTTATTGATTTTCACGAAGTGTGAAATATTTATAAATGAGTTTTTATATTTTTTATAAAGCATTTTTACTCCTCTTTCAGATATTAATCAAATCTCTGTTTGTGTACATTTGTTAGTTTCGCCCATTTGTCGGTTCACGATCGACTTGTCGATTTGAAGCAAGGAGAGAATGCCTTATTCCTATTCAGTGTCTATCGTTAACATAGCATGCGTGCATTTTTTCCTATATTGTTGGAGGAACGATTCTAATTTTTTCTTCTTTCGTTTATCGCTTCCTTGGGCTTTGATTTTATCCTCCTTCCGTAAGAGATGAAAATTCTTTATCATCAATCTAGAGTTGACGATAAAGTCACATAACGCGCGGTATTGTGGACTAGCTAACGAATGGATTTTTTTGCTCATCTGATGGTACCAAGGCTTTGCTTATCTTTGCATATTTTAATGTCATTTTTGATGGCTGTGCACCGGAGCAGTTTGCCAATGGAAACTGTAGTGTTTTTCACTTCTGCTCAAAAGTGCACAAGAAGTACAAAACCAGTGCGCGTAACTACACGGGTACCCATTAATTCATATTTTCCAATCTTCCGGGAGAGAGGATAAACTGTTCTCCAAGAAAATGGGCTGCTGATAAAATCAACTTTCGCATGGATGGCAAAAATATTTATCGCTTGCTTTAGACAGGAGGATAAGATACTTGGTAGTTACCATGGGGAAATAACATGCGAGCGACCTAGCTGTATCTTACGTGTGAGTGATAATTTTAACCACTGGTTGTGAGAAATGCGGTGGGAATCATGTGGATTATTCCTGTGGAAGGGATGTTGTAAAGTGTCTCTACCATGGGGAAAATCCACATGGTCTCCCGAAATGTCATGCGTACAAACAGCGCAAGAAGAAACTGTAGCATTCCCTTCATGGACGCTCTAAGCGATGTATTGCAGAAACGCTAAAGATAGCAACGCCACTGGTGTCTAAATACATTTTTACTAAATCGTCTAGTGACGAATGCGACTCTGATGACCCCCAGGAGGGAATATCTTGTGCTGTGCCTGTCCTTATTTTAAAGGACATGTCCTGAATTTCGATGATTTTGGAAAGCGTCCTTACCTCAAATGTCCTTAGTTTTAGTCGGTGGTATATTTGAAATCAATCAGATTAAGTTCGTTCAATCGAACAAAACTAAATCGCAATTTTAGTTGGTCACTTACCTACAGTACATTTGATTTATTATGGTCAGATTAATGATTCAATAGCATTGATTCAGTTTATTGGTTAAAGTAATATTTCAAACTAACTGTTTCTTATCTTATTGAGTGTTGGCAGAAAAAAACGATTTTGTCCACTAATTCGAATTTTTGCCAACTATCTTTTACTAGCAAAGGATTATATTTCTCAGCGTAGTCATCTCGGTCTATTCATAGATTTGTTCAAGTTAAATGACTTAAGCCATTTGCTGAAGTGCATGAAACTTTCGTTTTATGATGACCTCAAACTATTTCATCTTATCAAGTATGCGAAAGATGCAAAAGTCTTGGTGTCCCAGTTGGATGTATTCACCAATTGATGCTACGCCAATAAGACGATGTTAAATACTTCCAAGTGTTCGGTTATATTTTTTACTCGCAAACACTCGAAAGTTAAATTCGACTACAATATTTTACAAATCTTTGTCAAACGTCTGTTAAAGATTTGGGAGTCTTAGATCCTTAGATCCCGAGTAAAACTTCAAGCAGCACATTAAGCACACTATTTCTAAGGCCTCTTAGCTTCTAAAATTCGTTTTTGAGTCACTAAAAACTGTACCAATATACATTGTTTAACCCATTATAACCCAGGGGTTTCAAAAAGTGAGCCAAATGCAGTGATATCTTCAATTCCACCAAAAAATGTATCAAGGATTATGGGAAAAATAAAATCACCGCTTAAAATGGTTTTGAGAATGAAAATATCTCGTGCAAAAAAATTCGTACGCATAAATAAAAACAACAAATTTTAAGTTGTTTGACATATTTCTTCGGATTTTCTGATAGACAACACTTCTTTTACACCTGTAGAAACGTTTTGTCACATAATGGAATTATTAGCACGAATTCCAACAATAAAATTCAATTAAATGTATTGCTTACTTTTCAGCCGCCATTTGCCCCAACTATACATGGTTCAAAAATGTAAACAAAATTATAAAAAATGGCAGTTGTCTTGTTTCACAATGAAACATGAGGTGCAATGATCCCATTAGTGCAATAAAAAAGCAGTTAGATGCCAAAATTCTGTAGTAAATACGCGTAAACCGATGGATAGTTCTGCGTATGAAATTTCATACGCTAGGATATAATGGGTTAAAAGTACTCTATTATGTTTCGTTCCGTTCTACACTCGAATACGGTAAGTCTGGGTATCTTATAACCAAAATGATATTCAACGCATTGAAGCTATTCAGCACAATTTTCTTTTCATGCTTCGTCAACTTCCTTGGAGAGATCCACGGAACCTACCTTTGTCCCGTAATGCTGTCAAGAAATCATTTGTGGACTCATTATCTTGTTAGCTTTAGTCTAGTACTAGTTCCTAGTTATTAAGATTATGTTGTTAGTTTTTATTCTAGCTAAAAATAACGAAATGTATCATTTGGATGTTTGTTATCTGTTGATATAAAAGATGAGGAAATTTTGTACCTGCTGGAGAGAGTTAAAGCAAAATTCAGCTCCAGCGAATTTTTCCCTGCTCCCAAATAAATAAATATACAAAAATTATCTTCGGTAAATCGCTTACTCACTTCATGGACTGTACTTTAACCAATAAGTTGTATACTTTAGGAAAAATTTTGGTTTTTGAAAATGGAAATGTAAATGGTAGGTTTCTTCGTACTAATATCCATTAAAAATTCAAATGTAATGCGGGATGCCACGCGATAGCCAATCGACTTTATATTTTGAACAGTTCTTTAGGGCTCCAAAATAACAAAAAAAAATCGCTGTTCTGAAAAAAAAAAACATATTGCGAATCTTTTCTAAAAACCATTTAACAAATCACATTTTGCTCAAAGATGAGTAAAATTTGTTAGTTTCGGTCAAGATTCAAGATGTCCTTATTTTGCTCTCGATCCATTTGGTAACCCTAGCCTGAAGCAATAGAAAAAGAAGGAACATTTCCTCTCCCTAGCTTCGTTGTAAAGGCCAGAAGGTGTCTCTTCAAGGTTCTGCAAAAATATCTGCTCGAGGAAGTGCTGGTGTAAAACCGAAGTAGTAGCACATCAAAAACCCAAAATGTTCCCATGTCTCACCAACAAAAAGAAACCAGCGCTGGCTTAATAAAATTCTTTGACTTTGTGAGCCGTATTCTTACAGCTTTCAATATTTCTGACCCTCTTAAATGCATCTTGATAAGCGTTCTCCCGTAGTAAAAGCATTCCTGACAGCAAAATGGCCCCTTCTTCGAGCAATTGTATCCTTCGATGGCTAATACATCGAACGAGTTCGCGGATTTGATCAATGTTCAACAGTGGAATTGCAGATGTATTATCCCAACGTAAATCTAAAAGATCATAATGTCGTTCAGAAATGAGACACGAAAATTTCACAAAAAAAACTAAAAAAGTGTATGATATGTTTGAACGATTTTCATAAAGTCCTTCTACATCATCCTGGGAAATTACCCACCAACCCATTTTTATGAAATTATCCGAAAAAACTAGAAAGTCCATGTAGACATCATAGAGAGGGAGGGGGGTAGTGAGGCAAGAATTGTCCACGTTTGTCCAAGGAGGGGGAGGAGGAGGTTAAAACGATGGTTTTTTTGTCCCCATGATATATGAACGGCCGTTAAAGAAGGAAAATATAACAAAAAAAGCCCGTGGACATTTCCAATACCCCCACCCCATTTCCATGGACAAGGGTGGACTTTATCGTAAACCCTACCCTCCCCTAAATTGTCCACGAGGTATATGGATGTCCCTCTAAGTATTGATTAGTGTCGTGAAGAATGCTTTAATTCCACCAGTGAGTGCGGTAGAAAATGAAAAACACGAGTGTCGACCAACTAACGCCAAACAATCGTTTACTTGTGTAGAACGTCTTTCGAAGCAAAGGTCGTATTTCCTTGAGTTCCAAATTGCGTTGTCGAAACGCGAGCATTCGCACGCATGCGGGAGTAATTTTAATATATTTGTTGTGGCTTTTATATAGAATTATTTACTCATTGCCTGACAAGATATTCAAATGTTGTACTACATTTTAAAAATGTTGTTGAAAGTGAGGAACTGTCAAATATCTGTAACTAAGATCTTGAGTAATGAATATCATTCGAAGTCTCAAATCGATATCTTCAATCCAGCGTTTAGTTGCCAGTTGCCGTAGAGGTCACTAAACGACTCCAATATACTAGGGAAAATAGAAATCTGTTGGTGAATTCGACATAGTATATTGCCAGAGAATGTGCATAAACATCCAAATCTTGCTGAGAATCGATCGAATGCCAACAGACTATATCAAGGTAGTCTACATCACAAATGTAATCCTGATACTGATGCAGACGCGATTACTAATTAGTGAGTTAGGTGACTTGTGATGTTGCAATCGCACAATGCCTTTTTATTGAAACGTCAAAAGAAGTGAAGTGCTTTGTTTGCTAACGAATCCCAAATCAATCTTATGAACAACTAACCAACACAGAACGTGAAAATGCTGATCTAGCTTCTCCAAAGAAAACTAGAACATTATTTTTTAAGCAAAATATCAAATGGTCTAGTCAATAGCAGCTCAAAAGGGACAAAACTATACCGATGGAAACGTGTCTAAAGTACCTGCAGCAGCAGAATGATGGTTCCCTCATCATAACTGCCCCTGGGATGGCATTTGTTTAAACAATCCGCAATATTCTGTTTGATTTCTTGCTGCTGCATGAGTAGCTGTCGCTGGTACTGCTCAGCTGCGGCACTCGTGGTACTTGAAGGCAGCGATTCGTCGATGTAGAATTCCGAATTGATAAATTCACCTTCCTCGGCAGAACCAAACTCGAGCATCCGGCCCCGCGAGTTTGACCGTTCTATCGACGAAGCCAATGTCTGGACACTTGCGGAGGCGCCTTTATTAGTAGAACAAGGCAGCGAAGGTAAAACACTACCACTGCCATCGATCAAGTCGTGCGCAGCACCTTTTCCTGGCGAATTCGGAGAAGCCGACCTAGTACCAGGATATGGCACACTTTCGTCTGAACTAATCCTATCTCTAATTTCATTACTTGAGTACAAAAATGTGTTAGTTGGCTGCGTTTGAATAGAATTTGACTGCTCAGTGATTGCAGTGTTAGTAAAAGAGCTAGGATTAGTAGTGGTAGTATTTTTGTTTGTTCGCACCTCTGTCAGTGTTTCTGCGCACGCCTTCATCACTGGTTCAGTTGACGTGGCCATACTGCAAGTTTCCACCTTCGGGCGAGATTTATGTCTACGATCTATCGGGCTTTGTCCCACTTTCTCAAACTCTTCGGTGTCGGTTTCCGATTCACATCCCCTGTAAATTTGATATGCAATTATTCCGAGATTACAACATTAGATTCACGGTCATACTTTTCATCTTCTTTCGGTGGCGGTTGTGCTGTATTAGCTAATTCTGAATCGTTATCGACATTAGCGGAAGGTACCACCGCTTCACCCTCTTTATCATCTGAACGAAGCTCTTGCAGGGCACTGGTTTTGCTCTGTATCGATCTAGATGAAAAGAAGTCTATCACAGAGTCTATGTTCGGTAGTTGGATTTTCTCCGTGAGCTCAGGCAGGAAACGGGAAAGCTCATGTAAATCTGCAAATGATAATTATGGTAAATAGTTGGTCATGTTAGCTACTGTATTGGAGAAATTGGACTACCTTGCTTGTTTAACCCCGGTAGACTAGAATCGAAAATTGGTGGGGCTTGAATAGCGTACGCAGGCGGCATGTCGTCCATACCAGGAAATAAGGTGCTCAGAAAGTGGCCCTCGAATTGCGAGGTGAAGTCGTGCCGTCGCATGACTTCCTCGTTGTGGATTGTCATGAGCCGGCATGCTAAATCGGAAGCCCACTGAAAACAAATATTGTTACGAATACATGGTTTAATTCAATCGCTTCGAAACTGACAAAAACTTACTCTTAGAAAAGAACTTGAAAACATTCTTCGACGAACCACTTCCGTCACGGCACTAACGTACATACAGGGAGCCATATGAATTTGCTCGATTATTCCCAAATGTTTCTGCAGACGCTTCAAGCAGGTGTGGTAGAACAACAAGCTGTTATCAATTTCATACACTTTGGTTTCAACGTGGATGATGTACCTGTATAAACAAATTTATGAAATATGTAACCCGATACTACATAAATGCAACAACCTACCGTAAACGATGAGATAGATTGATACCCAGTTCATCCTTTGCCTTGGCACAGCGACGCCGAATGTCACGTAAACGATTATGATTGTTTAGCATCACAACCAGCTGGCTGCGGTGTGATTCACAAAGATCTGGCAGGATAGACGTATCATTCAGCGTATTCGCCCGATTCTGATTTTGCTGGAATGACTGAGCCAGCTCGTTTTGATCTTGTACAACCTTTTTCGCGTCAAACATCAGTCGCTCTAGTCCACAGAGACGTTCTTCTAGGCCTTTGATTTCCTTCATGTCTTCCTATATAGTGAAAAGTAACGAAAATTAATTGAAACAATCAACTTGAACCACTCGATAAAGTTTACCCTTTGAGACAGCTCTACTGCTTTATCGATGCTTTCCTTGAGTGGCGTCATAGTGGCTTTTTCAAATTGTTCCATCCCGCGAAGGCATTCTTCTGCCATACGTTTCAAAGTTCGTTGCCCTTCAGAAGCAGATATCCAGTCTAGTACTGAAATACATTTCACCTTGTCTTTCTCAGACATTCCCGCTTCTTCAGTAGGTGCGTCTGCATTTAAATCTTGGGAGGCTTTTTCTTCAGTTGATGCAGCGAGTAATTTCTCTGCGAGTGCTGCAGTTTCGCTTCCAGCGCTGACACTATTTCGCTCATGATTACTCGCTGTTTTACTGCTCACGGTGGATGAGCTCGTGATGATATTACTAGCATCAGCGTAAACTTCGTCGAAAGTGCCGTACGGACGTGATTCTGCATTTTCCATTAACGTCGATAGAATGGGAATCTCAGACAGCTGCTTTAAGTCCTTGTCAAAGCTAAAATGATGGTGCTGATAAAATAAAATTCAAACGAGAACTAAATATAATCAAATTACTTGGACAAAATCTCCACATTTTCTGTGGAACGCTGCCGGTGTTCGTCGTACCGCCGGTAGAAATCGGCGACACGCTCTTGAAACTCGCTCACTACGTCCTCCATGTTGGCTACGACAGCTGCCCATCCCTGCTGTTGCAAGTGTTGCTCATGCACCAACGTTTCGCAGGTTTTAGCCTCTTCCTTGGCCATCTCACAAACCTGCTGGGCTAGCAGGGCCCGGGTCACAACCGTACCGTACGTAGCCGGTAACTCGAGGCACTTATCCACCTGCAGTTTCAAATCATTATCTACGAGGAAAAGTGTAACAGTTTCGATTAATGTGGTTTTTCATTAATAAAACGTGCACCGCACTAAGGTAGCAAATATAATAGCGTTTTCGTTTTTACCTGGTGCTACACCGGTGTAGAACAAAAAAAAAGAGAAAGACTGATTACACCCTAGTTTTAATAAATGTAGCACCGACTACATCGGTGTAGTGCACTATCAAAAACGAAAATACCATAAGCGATTTTGTAACATTTTCCCGAAAACTACTCCCCAGATAATAAAGATGCCGATGCTTCTTCCCCAAAAATTTATTTTATATGGACAAGCGACTCGAAGACGAAGCTTTTTGTAGAACGTTTCTGGAAAAAACACGATTTGCGATGTTAACTGCCATTCAAAAACTACTTAACCGATTTATGTCAAACTTTGCTTCTCTAATCTTCCGGCCATCACATCACATGGTTTGGTATATATGGTTCATAAATGAAGTCGCGTATTGACAGTTGAGGAAAAGCCATGAATTACCGAGAGAAAAACTAAAAATTTGAGACGTATGAGTGGAGCGGAGCTAATAAAACCAACAACAATTTTTAGACTTTTTCAGTAAGACATTGTTTATGAACGGACCCCAAACAAACAATATTCCATAGCGAATATCACATAACATCGATGGCATAGCAGTGGGATTAAGGCCAAGTTTCCCCTGGCTCGTGTAAAACTGAGAAGCAACATCAATTTCGACACAGAGAACAGACTTTCATCTCAAGCGTAAAAGTTGAATAAAAGGCACATCCAAAAGTAACTGAAATGTTACCACCAGAGGTGGTTCTGCCGTCATTCAGTTTAGTGCGTGAGTTTTACTGAATTTATATTCAAGTGATCGTTATAATTATGGGATATGCCAGTATAGTAAATGTTTGTTCAAATGACAAAACAGGTATTTTGAATTTGTTTGTTCAAAACTAGATGTCTGTTCTATGAGATTTAGGTGTAACAAAAACTTACTTTTTTTCTGATTATCAAACAAATCAATCATTAATATACACTAGAACAGGAATAATGACTGGCAGAATACATAGTTACAGGGAAATTAGTATTCGTGGACATTACGGTTATCAGCGCTCTTTGATTTAGTTAATAGTCGATTGATCCGCTTCAGACCTAGGGGCAAGGATGCAAAATGCCTACCTTTTCTGCGGCTGTATTTTTTCTGCCTACATTCTCATTTCTCTTTTGACGCTGCTGTCGTTCGCTATTGCAGGGCGCCCAATGCTGTACGGCAGTCTGTAAGCAAAGCAGTAACATGACAAAGAAATACTGCCCCCAGTACAGCCACCAGACGCGGGCGGTACAGCTTCTCTTTCCTTATTTTACACTTTTTAATATTTTTAATCTATTCAATATTTTCAATCAAAAACGACTACAATAAATGCGGTTCGTTTACGCCACGACCGGCATCATCGCTTTCGTGTGTGGGCCTCTCCCTTTGACTATGCAGAGAAAAATGTACAAAGCGTGAGAACAAACTTTACTACGCCACACTCTCACCGAGCAGTCGGAGTACAGCAGCAAAACAAAAATGTATTCTACTGCTCTACGGGAAAATGTACTCGGTATGGCTACCGTTCTGGCATGAGCTGTAGTGATGTGTCGCTGTAGCGGGCTGTACGGCTTGTGCAAATGTAAATATACCGAAAAAAATGTAGTTTGCCAGTACCTTTGGCATCCCTTCCTAGGGGACCCAAGAGGAGATCAGGAACAATGCAGAAGCGGAATCAATGCGAAATTTTAATTGCATCACTAACACGCGTTGATAGGAGCTTGATACATTGGACTAGACAAAATAGAGGACTTGACGTTACACACTTCGAGACAAACAGGCGCAAAATTTAGTCCCGAGGACCGGTGTTTACTTGGCACATAGTTGCTAATTCGTCCGATTTTGCAAATTTTAACTCGCGGGACGGCCCGAAATCCCTTAAGCTATAAGGTGCAGTCCTATGAACCCGCTAAAAAACTTTTTTGAAGCGCAATTGAGCCAGCCTTCAGAACTATCATTAGTTCGATTGTGACAATTCAGCATTGGATCATTATTTCAAAAGAGATTTACTAAGATCACAATACTTCGTTTCCGTAGTTCCAAAACAAGCAGCTCTGCCCGTTTGAATACTCCATGTAGAGGGCTCTAAGTAAGCGTATTGCTACGCATTTGCTTGCTGGCTGACAACAATGTTCGATTTTAATTTTAGTTTTAATTCATCGGCAAACAAATTTTCTTCACTTCCGGGACATCGAAAGATAGAAGATGTTTAGGTGTGTTCACAAGTAGTGTTTTTAATTTTAAGCTAGTGCCATGGTTCTGAACAGGGTTGCCACTATTTTTCAAACAAAACCTGGCAGTTCAGCTAAAAATGTCTGGCAAAATCTGACACTTGACAGCGACCTCAAAGTCATCGAAATTTGGCATACATTTTAGTTTTCATAGAATGTGCATCAATCGATTTTTGTAAAATTTGGGACATAATTACCCAAATTTCCAAAATGTGTATGTAGCAGCTTCTAAAACTTAAAAATCTGGCAAAATGAGAGTTTTGTCTTTTTGTCTGTAAGCTACCAAAACCTTTGCCTGTGCCAGATAAATCTGGCATAATGGCATCCCTGGTTCTGAAGAGAAGTCGAAAAGTAAATACCTAGACTAATTAAGACGAGTATGCTGCAAATTAAACTTAGCATCATCAGATTCCATTTTTTAAGCCACGCAAAAGGTAAACGTCTCCATGAGTTATCTAAAAAAATAACCCGTCGTCAACTGATCGAGACCACGCCTCTTTGTTGTCTTATTTTAGGTGGCATACAATAAAACACGATGGTTTTTAAAAGCGCACATAGAACATGAAAAAAACTCTTTTTGTATTAAAGTAAAAACTACATCTTTTTCAATTTTTATTCTGTGTTTCTGGGATTTTCCGGGAATTGATCGTATCATTTCCCGAATCACGATAAACTGAAGACTCCCGTGAAATGAAAACTCTAGTGTCTACTGCTGGTTTACCAATGTTGTTTAAACAGGTGTGGCAGATCACACGGTTTGCTAACGTTCGAAACCAAAAATACGTTAACAATCCAGAAGCATATCTGGTCGACGTCATAGCGTTCACACGATTCAATGAGAGCTGAACGAACGATATGACGAAAGCAAGTTGATTTATTCTGATATCACTAACATCAGTCAGGAGAGATTCATCTTATGGATGCTAAAGCGCCATCTTATCCATACCTGTATATACTACATTGCTGCTATACAGGTAACTAAATTGTGCCACGCTCACTGGAATTTCCTATAAAAAATAGACAATTGCGCAGAAAGGTAATGTAGGAAATCCCACAGAACAGTTTTTCTATACGGGATTTCCTATGCTGTAGAGCGGCGGTTAATAAGAATATGCATCTTTGAAAAAAAAAAAAAGGATGAGTCTACATTCTTTTCTAAAATAAGACAACAAAGAGGCGTGGTCCCGATCAGTTGACGACGGGTTATTTTTTTTAGATAACTCATGGAGACTTTTTGTGTGGCTTAAAAAATGGAATCTGATGATGCTAAGTTTAATTTGCAGCATACTGAAGGCATTTGAATGGCTTTTCTTGGATTCTTTTGAAAATTGTGGAAATTACGAGTATTTGCTTCCAGTTACTGTACAAAATTGTAGTTCGTGGTGAAGTGCATTTACGAATTTATTCATTTCAAATCTACGATAGAATGATTCAGATGCACCAGCGTGTTTGTATAGTGATAGAGATTCTATCACATTTGTCCGAAAGCCATTTACCCGAATAACATTTGCCCGAATGTCACTTAAACCCGAATGTCATTAACCCGTATGCCGCGTACACTCTTCAGAATGTCACGAAAAACCCCGAAATGCAAATTGAAAAATTGCATTTATTAAGCTGAAATACAATTTTTATTACATTTCTTAGTATAAGAAGAAATTAACACTAAAGTTATACCAGTCAAATAGTTAATTCAATCACCTGGAGTATGATTTAACTAGTGTTTCCAGTTTTAGTTCCCTCCGTGATTTTTTTTTCAGATCTTTTAGCTGTTGTTTCCGCTTGCAGTGTATGTAAAACGTCCGTACTAGCGGTTTTTCCCTTCGAGCTGCAGTTGCTTCAACACACCATAGAATGTAGGATTTCCACGGTTTAACAAACCGTTCCATTTATTGCGCCAGCCTTCCACATTATTGAAGGTCCTAGGAATCTTTTTCGGCACATTTTCGAAAACTCACCACAAAGTGGGGTGAAAGAGTGGTCATCGAGAAACCTTTTGGTTAGCTTATTTCCTACCAAAAATATAATTTCCACTAGTGTACAGCTGGATGTATTCTTTTTCAACATTGAACAACTCCGTCATTTTTCAGCCGATTTTCGCAAATAAACAAGTTTTTTAGGATATTGTATGCAATTTATTATAAGCAAGGTTTAGAATACAACGTTGATTAAATGACCGCCCCTATTTGAGACACACAAAGCAGCTCTTTTGCGGGCATTTTGCATGACAAGCATTTCGGGCTTAATCGCAGCAATTTCAGCTCATATATAAGCTTTGAGTTCGTCAAGGTTCTTAGGTTTGCTAGCACCGATCGCATTCGTTGAAAAAAATCGAGTAGACGATGGATGATCAATCGATTGCAAACATTGCGAACATTATTAGACAGTCCATGAGACTTTCTGATCTTCTAGTTATTTATTGTTTATCTTTTCTGGCGTAACGTGAGTGGGCAACTTCCGACAGAATCGTCGACTAGATCCAACAACAAAGGAGTGGGACCAATGCTGTAAAAATGTAGAATCGTATGGCGTTACATTGAAGTATCGATACTACGACTACAATTATATCGAAAGTATCAGTACTTGCTTTCGATGCCAGTATCGATTCTACGTATCGGGAGCCTTTGGACAACTTTACCTCAATTCTACGAATGCCATTGGAAAATGTTGATGAGGCAAGAAGTCCTTAAGGCAACTCCTTATTTGTTAATAAGTTGCATTCGGTGAGCTTTCGAATATTTTGCCTGATGACCAAGTTGTTTTAGTTTTCTGAAAAAAGCTTTCGTTTAGAAGCATTCGTGAAGGGCAGCACCGGGCATAATTCTTCTAGCAAAGTTAATAACAGCTGTCTCGAAATCCAATGTTATGTAGTGGAGGTCGAATTCACAGCGACGTTTACTAGCTATTTCTATAAGCGCACAGAATGCTGTATCATATCGAAGACTACATATTAAGAAGACTGATATCTCTTTCCTTCGCTCATACAAACGAGAAGCGACAGAGGTTACAGCACCTCTATTGGAGGAAGGTAAAAGTGTATATATGTGTTTGTGCATCACTATGGGAAGTACTACCTTTACCCGAAAGTGGCGTTGTTGTTACTGTCTCCAGATTCTCGACGGAGTTTCCAGTCTTCTTGATATGCAGTCTTCGATCATATGTACCTCATTCTTTTTCGGTAATAACATATACGCTAATGGACGACAAATTTCTTCGTCAACGCTTCCGCGGACGGTAAAGAGCTGCGCAAATCAACAACATAGATCTGTGCTGAATATTCCATCCATTATGCACATTGTTGCCTGTGGTAGTAGTTGCTATACCAGTTAAATGTTGCGTCGACGAAAAAATCAGAATAGCACCATAATCAGTCAATTTTGATTTTTGAAAAAACTTCTCCGTCCAATATTTTACTGTAACGTTCATCGATGTTTCAAATCATCACATTCCTGTAGTTCGCGACGTGGCCGACGTTGAATAATACGCCGTTGTTCATGTTTACTGATTGTTGACAGAACCTATAATCAGTTAGGCATAAGAAATTATATGGTTGTAGACCAGTTGCAATATGCTTTGAAAGACATTTGGCATAACGGTCGTTTCGAACGATGGTCAATGTTTACTGCCTATAATCGCAAATCAGTCCCATAAAGATAAAAATCCCTTAGAATATGCGATCATGGGCAGTTTATGGTACGAAAAAAACTTGTCACAATGTGCATTCATTTCGATTTCAGTACAGATTCATAGAAATGGTTGAAAGAAGGAATCAACCCATAATTTAGCATAAACCGGGCAAATGAGTGGATCACTCGTTTATTTGCGAGAGCTATGGGGTATAGATTTCAATAACTGCTCTTAGTCAAAAAAATAATCAACCCTTATTTTTAGTAAGCGTAAGTTTGCTTGTGAGAGCTATTTGGTATGCAGATTCAAAGAACTGCTCATGATTGAAAGAAGGAATCAACTCCTAAGTTTGAGTAAACCGGGAAAACAAGTGGATTACCAGTTTACTTGCGAGGGCTATTTGGTATACAAATTTTAATAACTGCTCAAGTTCGAAAGAAGAAATCAACTCTTATGTTTCTAGCAACCGACGATTGATGTTAATTCCGCGAACGAATATTGTTCCAGTCAATACCCAGAGTCGGTGACGGGAATGATGGGGAATGCATCAATGATTAAGACAAAGGTATGCTCAAAACTGTTTTCTAGGCGTCAAACTCCTTTTGAGATTTAGCTGGCGGTGGCTTAAGCGATGGAGATGACGATGATGATGTCGCTAATAATTTTCTTATTCTACGTAGTTTCCGAACTCACAATGGCGGTATTGGTATAGAGCATGATGATGATGGGTGCATGGTGATGTTTGATTTTTAATGGCACTGATATGAGCAACACGATGCGATATGCAATTCTTCGATTGCAAAACCCCGAAAAATAGATTCACTATCCGATATTTTATGAACTAACCAAAGCAACAAAAGCTGATAAAATGCCTACCGAACCATGCTAGCTTGTTGGACACCAGTATTTATATTTTCTTTTCCTTTTGTTGGAATTTAAACAATAGTAAATGGTCTTATAAGCAGCATGGATTTGATTTTATATTATGTTTGAGTAAATGCGGTATTCGGACTAATGGTATTCGGGCAAGTGGTCTATTCAGGTTTATGACGTTCGGGTAAATGGTCCATTCTGGTTAATGACATTTGGGTGAATGGTCCATTCGGGTAAATAGCTTTCGGGCAAACGACATTCGGGTAAATGACTTTCGGGTGGATGTGAACCATATTAGAACAAGGGAAAAGCAATTGGGATTGTTTGCAAACAAACCAGATTAGTGGTACATTTGGATTGAAAAACATGCGAAACCTCACAATAAACGAGTGCATAAAGGTAATAACGTATAATCAATAACGAAGAACTGCTCTTTTTATTCCTACTGCAAAGGACACGAGGATCACGAATTAATTAACCTTAATGTAATTTACCGGTACAGAAGACTCGGCCATGTAATATATTTTTTGAAAGAAAAACTGTGGTGTATTCCGAAGTAGGATGTCGACTGTATGCAGTTTTATCACATATGGAATGTTGTAAATACTGCTTACTGAACTTGAAAATAACACTTAACTGGACGTATCCACATTAGAGTGGGACATGGTTAAATGAAAAAATAAAATTTTGCTCCGAGTAACTTTTTAGGTCTTATTTAGCTCCTAGAACAACACTGCAAATTTTTAGCTTGATCGGTGAAACTATATTTTTGCGCCCACTGCTTAATGTTTACATGGGATTTTGTATGGGGAAATCATCTTTTGCAAAATAATTCTTCCAAGAGTCGCCCGTTACCTACTAAAAATAAATAGATGTCTGATTTTAATAAAAAATTTGTCTAGAAAACAAAGTCTAGAAGACCGCGAAACGTTTTGATGCTTGTGGAAAAAGTTATTAAGCAAAAACCGATTAATGCCCTGAATATTGATGAAAATTTTACTTTTCACAGCATCACTTATATACAATTTTTTTAACTTTCTCGTATTATGTACAAAAGAAGCCTCAATTTATCCCTCAACATTCTTGCGGAGTGGCCAAACAGTGTAGATAAATGATTTGGACACATTAAGAGAAGATCAAAACAAAATTTCGTATAATTGGAAAACCAACAACTGTGGTGCTAGAAAAAATGAATATTTTATCAATCGTCAGAGCATCAATTAGTTTTTGCTTAATAACTTTTTGCTCAAGCGTCAGATCGTTTCGTGGTTTTCGAGACTTTGTTTCTTTGTTAAATTTTCTATAAAAGCCAAATAACGATTTATTTTTAGGAAATAATGGGCGACTCCTGGAGGAATTATTTTTTGAAAGTTAATTTTTCCGTGCAAAATCCCAGCTTTAAACAGTGGGCGCAAAAATATAGTTTCAGGGATCGGGCTAAGAATTTGCACAGTTGTTCTAGGATCCAAATGGTACCTAAAAAGTTGTTCGGAACTGGAATCTAATTTTTGTCGCGCTCCAATCCACATACTACGTAAGTCCCGTCAATAACAAAATTCAATTTATAAATATATTATATTGGCATATTTCAACTATTTCGTAAATAACAGCGTAATATCAGGCCAAATGTAAGTAGTAAGCCGGATCCACGACTCATTCACACCCGATTTCAGTTAGCATTGTCCGAAACAATTTTAGCTCTAGAGCTGAGAGAAGAGATCTCCAAAAATCATATGGTAGTACAAACAAACAATGATCGAATCGACAACATATAATTGTTTTCATTTATTTTCCACATTGTGTAAATCAAATAATGTTCTACTATTTGTCGACGCCACTAGCCATATAATAAGTTGTTTCTCATTGAATTACTATTACATTATGAATCTTTTTAAAAACCGTAGATGAAAACTTGATATGTTGAAATAAACCATATTGTGAAGTGATGCTTCATCATTTTTATCATATGGAACTCTATACTCGAAGCTGAATGGTCTTGAAACAGCTCTAACTTATCATCTAGATTGTTACATTTGCTCACAGTTTCGAAATAAAAAAATAATTAATCCTTGAACCAGTTCTCGATAAACATGTGAAAAGGACATAATGCAAATGAGTGTCTCTCTGTGTTTACTTTCTCTTTCGATTATTATAGCGTCATTCTTTTCCCGAGTTCCGAAAAGTAGTAAAAATAATGGGATTCAGGTATCCCAGGAATAGCAAAATCCCGGAATTTCCGGGAAATAAATTCCCGAGTTTGAAGCTCTAGTATACAAATGATACATATATTCATAAAACAAGAGTTTGGCTATAACATCATTTTAGATGTTTAAAAGATGAGTGCATATCCTGCGTCATCATCCTCTACGTACCTATTGAAATGTTGAATACCCATCACCATTTTTTCTACTTTCCTACAAGTGACACGTAACTTACCAGCCTCTATACTAGGCCACGGTTGTGGCTGATTCTTAGCATCCAGCAAACTCGTACTGAACATGTAGATCGGATTAGTGTCCGTCCCGGCCGTATAGTTGCACACTCGGTTGTTGTCCAGCAACATCTCACCGCCACTAACGAGCAGCACAATACTGCTACTCGGTATACCATGATGTCGATCAATGGTTTCCTTTAGCGAACGGACACTGGAGGATACAAAAAAGATAGTTTCACTTTTTAATAAACTATCTTAATAATACGACTTACTTCTCAAGTGCTTTGCTCATCTCAAACGTCAGCATCCGTCCAATATCGACATGAAAAACGTACAACATCTTTGCAGTTCAGTTTTGTCTTTCGTTACAGTTCCGAAAGATGACACGATTCGGTCAATAGGCCTTCAACTAACAGAAACTACCACGAAACGTTTTGAGGCATTGAAGGCGTTTGCAACGCGATGGTTTCACGCAGATGGTGCTCGTTGAAGTTGTTGTTACGCCGTTCCCAGATAGAATACAGTCGCGTGCATTTATTTCTACAAGACGTTGTAGCTAGACAGGATGCCACTGGGCCACCTCTTGAGGCCTTAATGTAGAATGAGGTTAAAACGCGATGACCACTTATCTTCCATCCGGTGAATAGCACTAGTGAGTAATGGTAGCGGTGAAGAAAAGGGGAACGACGAAACTGCCTGTATCTATTCCTCTTTCTATTTTTGTTGTCGGCGGTAATCCCTAAATTTTCTACCTCTCACTTTCTGCTGCTATAGGCTGTACATTATCACTATCTGTACAAAGCAGCCATGGAGAAGCACACGAATGTGTTTGTATATTTGCAGTTTTCGTCCCCTACATATATTGGTGCTTTTTTGGTACCTGTAAAAAAGAAACAAACTACATTACTCACTACTGTAGTAGCTGTCATATAGTGCAAAGTACAATGTTGTACTTTGTCTTAATACCAAAATCAATATGCATAGCCACCGAACTATTTCCAACAAATAGACCCATAATAACATCGAACGATCCGCTTCTGTACAACGTATAGCGAAGAAGCATGATTTCAAAACATCCCGGCCCAATTAAAACTGAACAATACCGGACATAGGATATCACGTTTATCAGCTTTACCTTCAAGTAAATAGAGACACGTATAGTCTCCATTCCACGAACAAAACTCCAGACTCACCGTTAATTGTCGTTCGATACTATTTCCTGTAAGAAGTTCACACGGCTAGCCGGCTTGCCAACTTCTAAGACGTCAATCACCTCCGCTGACTGCGCGGGTTGTTGTTCATCATGATGATGTTGATGATGATACCATTCAGCCTCGCTAGCAGACAACAAAAATCATATGCTTCACACGCGCAAGATTTTTGTTTTTCCATGTATTCTCACACGCAGTGCAACGGTGTAGGAAGATGAGGTAAGGTAGGTTTGCTCATAACTCACAAAACGCACTCCGGCGTTTTGTCTTCCTTTGTTCAAACTCACTGGAGCAGGTACAACTGAACGATTACCGGCGGTGCATCGTAATGGCAAAGGATAAAAAATAACTACAAAACGGACTATTTATCGCCAAGGGTCTCACCAATGCATACGCGCTAGATGCACCCGTACACGAGTATGTACGTACACACCTAACTTGCACTAATCTGATTCCTTGCAATACGGTAATCAAATGAAGCACACACCACGATAGATTGAGACCGAAGAGTCTATTTATGGTAGAACTGATAAGCGTTTTATCGCTGACCCATATGTTTGATTCATGCTTCTTTTCAACGGGTAGACGGGGTAGAACATAACACCGGTGCGTGGAACGAGTGCTTTCAAGGACTACTGAAACCATTTCCTTATTTCTGTACTATTGCTTGTTATTAATTGCCATAAGCGGGTCTAGTCTTTTTAATATACGAGGGAGCAAGACTAATTGTTGTAATATAATTTCTTAATTATAGTGTCAAGACAGAATCGTGTATTATCTCACCTAATCATGGATAACAGGGTTTCCAAGTTGGTCAATTCTAATACAAGCGAATCCGTGTTCTACTAACTAGTGCGAGTATGATTTTTTCAAATATCCTTCGTTTTAGCGTCATTTATCGTAGAAAAAGCTTATGAACCTTAGTGATTTTTTTTTTCGAGGGTTGTCCTACTGGAGCTGTAGAGCTAGGTTCTCGGAAGGGCTCCCCGTCAAAATCACATACTACAATTGCAGACGCGATGGCTTCCACTAAAACACTGCTTTAGGCTAATTGAAGCGGGTCGTGTAGACCGGTACAGTTCAGGTATGTGCGGGCGTAGAGACTTCGCGATCGTGTGTATCATCACGAGGGGCTCGAGCATTTGTCCGTTAACGTGCTCGATCACATGTGCGTTTGTATGTCGCGTCTGCTAACGTGTATGTTACTTCGTGCATAAATTCTATTTTAAAACCGTGTGCCTTTCGCATATTCGCGTGTGTTCTAGAAGGATCGCGCGCGGACCGTGAATCTGATACTTATTTTTTCGTCAACGGATCAGATTCTAGAAGTGGGTTCTTCCATATCACTAGAGTTCCGAGTCATGTCGCAGTAGAACGTGTGGTCTAGTGGATATGAGCATTATTTTTTGATTAGTCCAACTGGATGTATGGACCTATGTTGGTAGAATGAAGAGCAAAGATTTCCGGACGTGACCGATTCATGATCTCGCGCGTTTGCAGGTTCGCGTTTGAGACCGCGTTTGTAACTTCGTATGTACTAAAACGTTCACATAATTACCGAAGTGTTATCAAGTATGCGCGATCGCGGGCATAGGTATGTGTGGATGATCGCGAAGGGCTTAAGCGTTCGTATGTCGACGTGTTTGTCGCGTGTGCTCGCGTGTATGTGACTTCGCTTGTTAAATTCGATTTTGAAACCCTGCGGCCATTAACATATTCGCGGACCGTCATTCATTTAGTTTTCGGTGTACGGATCACATTCTGATAGGGAGTGAGTTACCCCATATCACTAGAGTTCAGGGTTGTTAATCGATAATTAATCGTCATCGTCGATAACGTTAACCACCCGTCAACGTCATCGGAAACTCCGTTAACGATAATGTATCGTCGCCTTCATCGTCATCGTCGATAATTGTATCGTCGTTTTCATCGTCATCGTCAGTTCATCGGTTATCGCGATACATTTTGCGTTACTTTCCCGTTTATTGGGGTTGAAGTTGATGCGGTTAACTTTCAATTGTTTAGAATTAAATAACTATTGAAGGACACGTTGTTGGCAGTTGAAAATCAATAGTTTTGGAAATTTTCTATGCACAGGGGGGGGGGGGGGGGGGGTCCGACGATATGTCAAAATGGAGTTTTTTGTCAACTTTTCGGGAGAGTTTTATAATGAAGGGAAAGTTATTGGCAGTTGACAATCAATAGTTTTGGACATTTTCAATACACAGGGGGTTCGACGATGTGTCAAAATGGATTTTTTCAACTATTGAGGAAAGTTTGTTATATTGAAGAAGTTATTGGTAAGTGAAAATCAATAGTTTTGGGCATTTTCAATGTACCGTCGGTGCATCAAAATAGATTTTTTTTTAACTTTTCGCGAACTTTTTATATTCAAGGGAAATCGATAGTTTTAGACATTTTCAATTCACACCAGGATCCAAATTGGCAAAAAGGTGAAAGAAATTCTTTGAACCACGAAAAACATTTTTAGTTATAGTGTCTTCAGCAAAGTTTATTTATATTTTTTGCATTTAAAAAGTATTAGTTGGGTGATTAATTCCTCTAAAGCTGAGAAGAAAGTTTTTGCTTATGTTTATGAAAATAAAAAAAAACTTTCTTTGGCAAAGTTGTTGAGAATATCTTAAGTATTAACTTCGCTGAAGAGACTATGTGTCTATCTGTCGATTTTAATTTACATTTGTGGAGATTTTTTTGATATACCCCTGAAAATTGTTTTTTTTTCAAAATACTTTTCCTGGTAATTTTGTAGAATTTCAAAATGTTCCAAGATGTTGCTCAGCATAAGAAAATACAGAATTTTTATAATGTAAGTTTATTTGTATCTCTTACAACTTAGAAGTTATCGAATGTTTTAGTGCCCAAAAAGCAATATTTTGGTATGGAAGCCGCATGGAATATTTTAACTGCTCCGGTTTATTAAAAAGAAAGAAAAAAAATATGTTAGTCCAGGTGTTTGCGTTTCGACTTCGTCTCTTCAGAACCAGCAAAAATATGTGCCGATTTCGTCAATGCCATCGTTTTATCAGCCTATAATTCGCCAAGGGGCTGATAAAAACGGGTCTTCACTGTATTCAAAAAACGAATAAAACTCTATTCTGAGGCAGTACATAGATTACACTACAAATTTAAGGGTAAAAGAAGGAAGCATGAAGCATCTTGCTACATAGTGGAGCGAAGAAACGGAGGAGGGGGCTAAAAGCTTCTTAACTAGAAAAGGAAATCAAACATTGGAAATATGTATATTCTCCTTTTCAAAATCCGAACTCTTCTGGTTTAAATCAAAATTATAATAAAATCTGTTAATCACCACACGACTTAAATGTGTAGTGTAATTTGTGAATGGCCTAATAATAGTGGTTTAGTAGTTTTTTCAATATATGTTTTTGCGTGCTAAAAATTACTAATCGCACAATAGCTCAAAATTTGTTTTCTTCATGGTCAAAACAATTTTGATCACCTTTTTGCCGCTTGGAAACACTGTGCACCTGGGACTCTTCTGTGCACCAACTTACTCGAAAAGTTGAAAAAATTCAATTTTGACTCATCATCGGACCCTTCTGCGTATTGAAATGTCCAAAATTATTGATTTTCAATTGCCAACAACTTTCCCTTCAACATAATACATTTTCCCGAAAAGTTGAAATAATTTCATTTTGACGCATCGTCAGACCCCGCTGTGCATAGAAAATGTCCAAAACTATTGATTTTCAACTGCCAACAACATGTCCTTCAATAGGTATTTATTTCTAAACAATTGAAAGTTAACCGCATCAACTTCAACTCCAATAAACTAGAAAGTAACGCAAAATGTATCGCGATAACCGATGAACCGACGATGACGATGAAAGCGACGATACAATTATCGACGATGGCGATGAAGGCGACGATACGTTATCGTTAACGGAATTTCCGATGACGATACATTATCGTTAACGAGTAACGTCGATAAATTATCGTGAAAAATGTATCGCATTAACAACCCTGCTAGAGTTCCCGTTATGTCGCCATGGAACGTTTTGTCTAGTGGATATGGGAGTTATTTTTTCTTAATTTTTCCATTTTGTTTTTTTTTATTAATTAATATGGACCTAGACTGTTGGTACCGAGGATAGAGACTTCCGGACGATGCCGACTCATGATGGCGCGAGCGCGGGAGTTTGAATGTTGACGCTTGAGATCGCGTTGGTAAGTTTATGTGTGATTAGACGTTCACCTTATCACCGGGGTGTAATCATGTTTGCGAGTTCGTGGGCGTAGGTTGCTTGGAAAA
The DNA here is from genome assembly GCF_030247195.1 of Topomyia yanbarensis. Lineage (NCBI taxonomy): Eukaryota > Metazoa > Arthropoda > Insecta > Diptera > Culicidae > Topomyia > Topomyia yanbarensis. The sequence continues at coordinate 189,281,254 of NC_080671.1, read as the reverse complement.
TCGCGAGGGGCTCTAACGTTTGGGAGCGGGCCATTTGGCATAAAGTCATTTGGCATAAGATCATTTGGCATAATGGACAATTAGCATAACGGCTATTTGGCATAATGGTCACTTGGCATAATGGACATTTGGCATAATGGTTATTTGGCATAATGGTCATTTGGCATAATTTTGAGAATTGATTACACTGAAGGTCATTTGGCATAACGGACATTTGGCATAATGGACAATTGACATAATGGACATTTGGCATAATGGACATTTGGCATAGTTTTGCTAAGCGATCTCACTGAAAGTCATTTGGCATAGCATACGAATGTGTGTTATCATTTGTGGATTTCGTCACGTTTCTCAAACGATGATTTATTGAATGAACTTACATATAGCACTTCGGGCGAAGCAAGTGCAATGTGGCTTTGCCGCACAACCGAGACCAAGGATCCGAAGCGGCGCAAAGCCGCTGAGGATCCGCTGGACGAGGTGGCCGCATCCGCCGTCGGAAGCGGCGGCCCCTCGCAAGCAAACCTGTGATCCACTCGTTTGCCCGGATAACTCCAACATAGGGGCTATAAATTAGTTTAAGTCCGACGGAGCGACAGCGATGTCGGACAGCACGCGACTTGAAGCGATGTGGCGTAGCCGCACTAGTCGTAAATGTTGTTCAATTAATTGGTAAAGAATAATCTAATTAATTTTAATTCAAGTTCAATTTAAGTACTATTGGTAAACCAACTTATTTAAAGTCATTTGAATATTTAGGTAGTTGCCGTTATGCTCAAACATGTGATCAACATGTCAGCTGCTAACAACTGCATAACTAACTTTCCCTCGAACGATGAACGTTATTGTCAACATGCAATCAAAATACATAATATATACAAGAAAGGATATACTCAAAAAACATCCTGGTAATGAATAACTTTATCACTACATATACCTATGCCAAACGACCGTTATGCTAAATTACTGTTCTCCTTAACATAAAAATATGTGTACGGAGACCTTCAGCAGTAGCACGGTTTAAATTTATGGCGAATTACCTGCCCTCTCGAACAGTTTTAAATTATGTGTTTCCCCTGTAATTGAAAAAATGGCAAATGACCTCCAGTGTGATCACTTCTCAAAATTATGCCAAATGTCCGATACAGTAATGTTTCGATTATATCACTATGCGTTTATATCAATACTCGTTTATATCACCCTCGATTATATCACGGTTTTGCTTCGATTATATCACGCTTTTTGAAAAATAGAAAAAGCATACTACATTTTGATCCAGTTAAGCCAAATGTTGTGTCCTGGCACTTTTGATATATTTTTACAATGAATTTGATTATTTACATGTAGGGTAATGAGCCTATTAGTGGGTTTCGGACTATTTCGTTAAGGGTTTATGTATGACGAGGTCGGTCAAGAAGTCGAACTTTTTGTTCTTTCATCTTAAAGTATAAATTCTTAAGAAAGTATCTCAAATTTTTATAGAGGTCTAAGCAGTAAAAGCAAAGTTATAGCACTGTTCAGTGGGCGGAGGGCGTGGCGAAAAACTTTAAACGTGAATAATCTCGAAATCATGTTTTACCAAAAACGTTGTTGTAATCACTATTGTCGAAATATCTTTCGACCGATTCCAATTTTTGTTCGAAATTCTTCGTAACTCATTTGCCGTATCCTAAAGCGGGTGCCTGGCGTACCGGATAAAAAATTCGACTTCTTTTTTATTCGCTTAATTGTTAGTTATCCGCAGGAAAATCTAACAACATAATGAGTAAAACAAAATACGCAAAATATGGTAGGTATGCCGAGATATGCATTTTCTCTTGAATTGATGTGAATACTTTTCTTTTGGAAATATAACAACAAGAATTGGAGATGGAACTATTTTTATGAATGTTGATATAACAAGGAATGAATCGTAGTCTCTTCGAATACATTGATTTTAATAGTCAAGATATTTGGCAAAAACTTTATCGTGCCAGATTCCTTCAAGTTTAGTTTTGGGTAGTTCAACAATTTTAAGAAAAGGTACTGGATACGTAAAATGAAGTTGTGTGGGGAAAAATATCCGCTGATGCCATACCATTTAACTCAATGCGTTGAACAAAGATGGCAGACGCTGCTGTAACCAACGGCTTCAAATAGGTAGTGTGATAATGGAAGCATGTCCAAAATAGGCTCATTACCCTACTGTGATTAATTCTTTTTGACTAACTTTAACTTTTATGGCTTTTTGTTTATAGAAATGCATGGGTTAATGCTTAAATGTATTTTTTTGTTTTGTTTTGAATATATCACGCTTCAAATATATCACGCTAAAATACAGAACAACCGTGATATAATCGAATCATTACTGCGTTGCGTTGCGTTGCGTAAGCACGGTATACTTCGTAGATTGCAGACTGATGACTCTCATTTCCAGCCAGACTACTTGAGGAGCATTGTTTGGGAATAACAATTGATCCAGTCCAAGCGAGAATTTCGCCTGAGAGCCACCATTGCGGGCCACGACCATCTTTACCGTAACTTGGGATGAGAAAGGAAGTGTTGATGTGGTACTTACTTAACGGAAGGCCCCGACTCAGTGACACTCCCATAAGTACCACGGATTGGGTAGTGGGTGGGTTGTTAGTCAGGATTCGCTTCAAGCAAGCGATGCGACTGAGAATATACTTTCGTGCATAAGATGTTTGAATAGTTTATTGACTGAAGGATACGTAAATGTTCTAGGCGTTTAAACTCTGGGTAATCGTCTATCGAAATTTTTTCATCGAAAACAACTTGAACTCCGAACAGCCGGCTGTCGGGAGTGTTGTCGACAATGTAAAATGGACCGCAAACAATGAGTTTAAAAGTGGTATTGTGGAACATTCATAAATTATGTCACGCAAAGATTACCCAACACTAACTAAGTCTCTGTCATATTACCACGTTATTTTTATCCTTGGTCTAATACGAATCAAATGATTTTAGTTTTTCCTTCATTTTGTAGTAGCACATTAATGCCGCTACTTGCAAAAGTGTTCATGTTCCATGGAATTTCCTATATACATGGCGCAATCGTGCGTAAAACGGCCGATTGCGTCAAAGCACATGACGTGCTTCCCTCCCATTCATGTCATAATTAGTCATATCTCTTCCTCCTAATAGCGTGGCAGAATTTATAAATCGTCCTTAAGCATATTGTGATCCCGTAACTTGAAATTTTCCACCTCGTTCGAGTAAATGCTGCGTTCCTAAACGATATTAATGATGCACGAATCAAACACCCCCCGTTTCCAAATAGTACGTACTTATTCTCAGCTCAGTATAATTAACTGATGAGTTAATGGACTAAAAGTAAACCATTATATATGACTATAAAAATTTGTTTTTTATGTTGAAATGATTGCCGCAAATTGGTAATTGGATTTGAATTGATCTTGCGAATTGTCAATTCTCCATCCTCAACATAATTCAAAAGTCATACACTCAGACAAGACCATGCGTATTTCCTACACGCATTAAAGACCCAGTGGATTCGTTACCTAGTTGGTCAAATAAACACTAAACAAACAAATAACTTAGTTTGCTCAGTCTAAAGAAATGTCAGCTCGATTAGCATCAACCGGCGGATACGTGTTCCCTTACAATGCCATCAAATGAAAGTACATTTAAAATTACATACGACAAAATACGTGCAATTCAGAATATAACGAAATGAAGATTGCTTAATGATTTGCATTTAAAAAAGACCGGAAAAATTAGTTGCATAACCAAGGTGGTTCATTTTCAAAGATAGCACTGCTGATGAATCACTTTATAAAAATAGGTGATAAGGGACGCGGACGAAAATAGCTGACCACCGCCGTGATATAATCGAATCATTACTGTATGTCAAAAGTCCGTTATGCCTAATGACCGTTATGCCAAATGTCCGTTATGCCAAATGATCTTCAATGTGATCAATTCTCAAAATTATGCCAAATTTACGTTATGCCAAATGACCTTCAGTGTAATCAATTCTCAAAATTATGCCAAATGACCATTATGCCAAATAACCTTGTGCCAAATGATCTTATGCCAAATGACTATGCCAATTAACCCAGACCCCCAACGTTTGTACGCTGACGTGATTTTGTAACATATTTGCGTGTGTATGGTCGCGCGAACCGTGAGTCTGATATCAAATTTTCGATGTGCGGTTATAATTCTGGCAGAGAGTGGTTCCCGGTCATGCAGCCATGAGACGTGTTGTCTAGTAGGTATGAGCGTATATTGATCCAGCTAAAGACATGGACCTAGGCTTCCAGGATCAAGGATAAACTTCCGGACGTGACCGTTTCGTAATCGCGTGCGGAGGGCATTTTTGTAGGTTCCCGCTTGAAACCGCGTTTGAGAAAGTGAGATTATTAAGACGTTCACTATCACCATCATTGCTGACCTAGCTGAAAGCGGATGTAGAATGGGAGTATAGGACTCGAAAAGAAGAAATAAAAGCCAACATATGAGAGACGTAATAGATTAGACAGGTACAAGATACAGCCGAAGTTATGGTCATCACATGTAAGATCTATTAGTATTTCAGACCATTAGTAGGGTTGAATAGCCAACCACCACACATAGCACATCCTTTCTCAATTATCTATTTGTTACTGGTTCATTTTTGGTTATGAGCGGGTAAATAGAGGAAAGGTATAGAACAGAAAAAGGCTCATATCAGCTCTCCTCGATACACCACTATCGAGGCGTATTGTAATCAACATCTTGAAGCGGGCTTCTTATATAAATCAAATCCTGAGTAGTCATAATGATTGGTGGATTATTAACATGTGAACTAATTAGCCTCTAGTAGTAGAACTTGGTGCAACTAGAAACTAAAAAGAGCGAAAGTCGCTATTGAACTCTATTGAATCCATTGTGGCGTGATGATGTTTGCAATACCGTCAATCCCATCAACCTGCTAGAGGGGATATTCTTAAACTAATGTATTTCGCAAAAAAATTATCTCCATTTTTAAGCTACGGGTCATACAAGTGTTATTTTTAACATATTGCACGTGGGCAGCCCCACGTTTCTGATGTTATGAAACTGGACATAAAAAAAGCCACATTTTGTTTTTCAATAAACATTCCACTTCGCTAACAGAAGATTTTGAAATCAATCAATATTGAACGGGCAAAACCACTTCAGATAATTTAGAATCAGGATTCTTTATTTTCGAGCCTCGCGTTTCTTGCTGTAGGATAAAAAATAACAATTCTTTTGTTGGTCGAGTGTATGGCGCTGCGATTCATAATCTAACTTTGTGTTTTAATCTACCTAGCGGTGCAATTGTGCCTTTCTCAAACATGAACACGAGAATGTTTCCGTTGTTTATATTCATTAAAGGTTTCAAATGCATATATTGCATTTTATTATTATACATGACATGACAAATATACAAGAAAAGAAATCATTATTCGAGTTCTAAAATTTTGTAAAAGAAAAAACAGACACGGTAATATTGAACTGAAAAAAGGTGCAAAATCGGCAAAGTCCCAAAAAGTCGATCTTCATAAAATTTTTTTTTTGTTATAACATAAAATCTCGATTCGATTTCTAAAATTTCATGGGGTCCACCCTTTGAAAAAAAATTTTGAGTTCCGGCTTATATGGGAATTTCATATGTGACCGGACGGTTCAGTGTATATTTCCGGAACCATATAAGCGATCCGTACGAAATTTCATGGAAATTTTATCTGTGGGTATATTATAGCTATCATTTGGAAGTTTGTGAAAATCGGCCCAACCATTTCCGAGAAACTGATATGAGTTTGCTAGTTTTGAAAGATGGCCGCTTTTCCCGGGCACTTCCGGAACCATTTATGGTGGTCAATGCAGTCAATGAAAGTTTGTTTGGCCGTCGGTGACCTAGAACTGCAAATTTAAGTTATTTGAGACATTTTAGCGAAATTTTTAACTTTTTTGCTTTCATCGGAGTTTCGGTTTGAATCACAATTTGCTATGTGATCGCACGCCACAATCCGTAACCGGAAGTCGGATCGGGATAAAATTTAATAGCCATTTATGGGGACGCAACATCTTTCATTTGAGACTAAGTTTGGTTGGTTCGGTCTAGCCATCTCCGAGAAACCGATGTAATTTCTGAATTTGGATACTTCCGCCGAGGCTTCCGGAACCGATGATGGTGGTCAATGTGACCAAAGAGACTTTGAATGGCTGTTAGTGACCTAGTACTACAAATCGAAGTAGTTGTAGTCACATTTTGGAAAAATTTTCACCATTATACATTCATTGCAGAATTTATTAAATTCGACATGTTCTGCGTGATCGTACTCATCACCCTGTAATTCCGGAACCGGAAATCGGATCCATAAGAAATTCAATAGCAGCCTATGGGAACGTTGAACATTTCATTTGGGACTAAGTTTGTGAAAATCGGTTCAGCCATCTCTGAGAAAAGTGAGTGAGATTGTGTTCGCGTACACACACAGACGCACATACACACCCACATACATACACACATACATACACACACAGACATTTGCCGAACTCGTCGAGCTGAATCGAATGGTATATGTCACTCGGCCCTCCGGGCCTCCATTAAAAAGTCGGGTTTCAGAGCAATTGCGATACCTTTCTATTGAGAAAGGCAAAAATGTTTTCCCGTAGTTTGTTACGTAATAAGGGAGGGGGGTATAGAGAAATTTGTGACATTTTCTTACATGATGGAAAGGGAGTCAATTTTAGGCATTTTTTTGCGTTACGTAATTTATGAATGGTCCCCAAAGTTGGAACTCAAAAAAGCCAAAAAAATGAATATTCTAAAAGTACATGCTTTTAAAAATATCTGTGCGAAATTTCATCCATAACAGAACACTAGATTTTAAATTACAGCCGTTTGCAGCGCGCTGGTTCTTCTACGTATGAAATGGACACAAAACTTTAAACGCAATTATCTCGGAATGAAGCTTTTTGAAAAGTACCGTTGCGGTGCATGTGCTATTTCAAAAACGATTCATCAGACCATCATTTTTTAATTGTTTGTATTTACGTTCTTGTGTGCTGTAACGGTTCCTTTTTCGGTTTTGTTTAAAATTTTGAACGCCACAAAGCTCAATTTTTTGGTCAATGTGCTGTTTTCTGCAAGAAAATTTTTTTTTATTGAGAAACCGATCCGTTCAAATACGCCACAATAAATTTTTCTTCAATGATCTTTTTAGTTATTGGATTTCAGGCTTGGAGAGCGTTCACCGCAAATCCCTTAATTCACACACTGAAAAATAGTGGAAAAATAAGTGTCCTACTCTTGCCAAAAAAACGATTGTATACTATTCCCCCGAAAATCATTCCCCAGAAAGTCATTCCCCAGAATTCCACCCCCCAGAATGTCATCCCCCAGAATATACTATTCCCCAGAAAGTCATTCCCCGGAATGTACCATTCCCCAGAACTCCATTCCCTAGAATGCACCATTTCCCAGAAAGTCATTCCCCAGAAAAGTTTTACTTTCCATCGAACGACATTCCCACTTACATCGAACGACATTCTTCTCTTTCGATTCGGTCACATTTGAAATGATTTGCATTGTATTGAAACCGGAAGTTAAGATGACATTATTTATTCCGAATTAAAATAAAGAATTTGCAATTCATGTTGTGTTTAATATTGGAATGAAAATTTGGTTCTACGACTTTACCATTCGAAAGAAACTACAATACCAAAGTGTTTTCCCCAAAAATAACTGTTCTCCAGAAAGCAACAATTCCTACAAAACAATATTCCAGCATATACTCTTTCTCGGAAAAGCCTCATCTAGAATAAACCAATGCATAAACATGTAAGATGAGGAAAACGCCCATATTGCTTTGAATTGGAAACAATCTTTCAGAATGTTAACCATTTTACTGCCCTCAAAGAGTCCACTGCTAGCAATATTAGACAATAGCAGTATTTTTACGTTTCATTTGATAATATAAACATACAAGTTGCCATTTGGCAAAAACCATAAAAAGTGGGAGCCCGTTTCCGAGGATCAAAAAGAATGAAACAGTCTTATGTAAATAAGGTTATGTGGTGAAACCAAAACTTTGTACATTACATAAATCAAAAAACTGATGCGGTGTTAAACTGCTAAGGATGAGCCGCAGAAACCAGTGACTCCTCGCAAACAAGCCAGTTATTCATTCGTATACCCGATTTACTCGAACACAGGAATTAATTCCTTCTTCCAAACATGAGCAGTTCTTTGAATCTTTATGCCAAATAACTCTTGCAGGCACGCCTGTGATCTTTTCGTCTCCCCTGTTTATTTAAACTTAGGTGTTGATTCCTTCTTTCGAGCTTTCCTTCAATTTATATAAAAATCAAAAGGAGTGCACTTGCATTGGTAATGTTTCGTACGTTAATGTACGATCCACCCGATTGCTCGGTTTACTCAAACATGTGGCACTAAATACACTCGAAAGTAAATGGTAAATTATTCCTATACTACACGACTCTTATGACAAATATCCAACTACCATATATTGTCTTATGTCAAACGATATTATGCCAAGCAAGGTAATCTTGTTCAGAAGCTAGGGCAATTTTTATAGTTTTATGTTTCACTGTCAGTACTGATTATTTTCATTTGAATACATTTTCTAAAAGAGTTTTCCTTCCTTTCCTTTGAGTTTCCTTTTTTGAAATATTTGTTTTGATATTGAACTTTTGAACTTGCGCAATGTTTATGTAGTCTTTCGAGATAGTGACTACGATCGAAGTTTCTTATTTTGATCGTATTCATATGACGGCCATATCAGACTTTCTGGTTGACGGCCCCGGTTACCAAGAAAATGCCGCCAGATTATTCATACAGATCTCTACGACGTTACCAATGGGTCCGGTTAGTCTTCCGCTTGAAACCGTTGACCACCCTTTTTGTCATCGTTGCGGCTTCCGGATTTCGGCTTCTTCCCAATCCAGACCTTTTGCCTATAACCCATACCTGAAACTCTTTAATTACGTTGGTGAAAGTTGAAATGGACATTTTTAACAATCTAGCTAATTTGGAGTTTGTGAAAAGCGCGAGCAAAGATTTGATAGGTTACTTTTCATTTGAAGATTATTTTATGAACTGTTACCAATGTAAAACAAGGTTTTTTTTTTAATAACCAGAAGATCTGGGTTGTAGAGAATCGAAAGCCGAAAGCCGCAGCGACGACAAAAAGGGTTGCTATTGGTTTCTAGCGGAATTCAAAACGCTCCGATGTCACAAACAGGCGGGGAGTGTCATTGGAGTTCTTTATGAAATATCCAGTTTGGAAGGCTTTCTGTATATGTAGCTTTAAAGGCGGAATTTGCGTTGTAACCGGGACCGTCAAGCAGGAACGTTTTCAATCATTTTGCCATTCGAATACGATAAATGGAACGCATCAAATAAGAAGCTTTGATCCGTGTCACTATCTCTAAAATCTGAAAAATAAACTTTCAAAACTCAACTCAAAATGACATTTCATGTTTTAAAGAAGGGGATTTGTTTTATAAAATGTATTCATATTACAAACTATCAGTACCAACAGTGCAACACAACACTTGAAGAATTGTCCCAACTTTTGAGCAAGACTATCCTGTTCGGCATGAAGTCTTTTGGCACAACATCATCTGACATACTACATTATTTAGTAGTTGGCCATTTGGCATAACGGTCGTGTAGTATAAGCACAGACCAACAGACATAACACTATGATGAATTCCCTACAAAATATCGTTCCACTAATTTGGCCAAACCACTAGCTACACCTTTTATTCACGGTTTCAACTGCTCATTTACAAATTAGTTAACCCTCAGGCCCAGAAACAATTGGTATATCCCCCGTATGCTTTCGCATATGTCAGTGGCACCATAATCGCAAATGCTATAACAGTCCCAACTAAAAATATATTCAATTCAAAATGACCGCTAACATTGGCGAATAATTGTTGTCGAGTATTATGTCTGTAACTCTGTGGTATAAGTACCATTTGGCGTAAGGTATGAAAATACCGAATGTATTTAGTGCAAACTGTTTGAATAAACCGAGCAAGCGGGTATATCGTACATTGGCGTACGAAGCATTCCCAATACAAAATAAAGATAAATGATCTAAAAACACACCAAACCGTTTGTGAAAATGTGCCTTCATTTCGATTTGAATATAGATTCAAGGAAAGCTCGAAAGAAAAAATCAAAACCTATGTTTGAATAAATCGAGCAGACGAAAATATCACAAGTTTGCTTGCAAGGGTTACTTGGCATACAAATTCAAAGAACTGCTCATGTTTGAAAGAAGGAACCAAGTCCTATGTTCGAGTAAACAGGCCGCCGCTTTCGATGGCACATCCACAGCAGCTTAACACCGCATAAGTTCCTTGAATTAGGTAAGCGCAAACCTTTGGCTTTACCACAATAAATGAATAAAACATTTACTTTTCTGGGGAATGGGGCATTCTGGATAATGGTTTTCTAGGGAATGGTACATTCTGGGAAATGTCTTCCTGGCGAATGGTACATTCTGGGCAAGGGAATTCTGGGGAATAGCTTTCTGGGAAATGGCTTTCGGGGAAATGGTATACAACCAAAAAAACAGGTTACAGTTAGGTTGAAAGTAAAACTTTTAAACTAATCAAGAATAATAATCAAAATGAACATTTTACTTTTAAGCTATTGAAGAATAATAAGGAGCGGGAAGGAGAAAATCCGATGTCCAACTTTTCAGCGCTAAGATAAGTCGCAAATGCACAAATAGCGTGAGAATAATTTTCCAGATAAAATTTATCCGATTTGTACCTTCTTATCGTTGAAATCGACAAAAGAGTCACAATATACACTTCATTTGCCAAGAAAACCGACAAGTAAGTATGATAGACTTCTTTTGTCGTATTTTAGAATAGCGCCAGCAAGTCTGATAGAGCAAAATGGATACCGTAATAAACTCATTCGCTCATTCAACGGCGGATTTATCTATCCGGAGAAATAATGCGTTGTGCAGTGAAAACCCGTTTTAATCAGCCCCTAATTTTGTCAGCTTTTCGACCGGATTTCATCAACAATCCATAAATAACGTAGTTAACGCGAACTGAGAATTTAAATATTTGTGAGATTTAGAATATCCGTACGTGCAAGCAGTTTTTTCATACCCAGACACGAAAAAGTTGATTTTGTAGAAACTGCATCTCCGATTTTCAGCAATGCCTGCATATTTGTTAGGTGCTATTTCGATCGATGTGACTGAAATTGATATACAGCCTTTATCAGCTCCCGATTTTGTCAGCTTTTTTGAGCCGATTTTATCTGTCTCATAAGAAAATCCGCTTGATGGCTTCTAGCAAACGAACCAAACCAAATTCGAGCAAATTCTTTCTTGAGTCTATTTTTTATCTTGGAGATGCAGACTATGCAAAAACAGGTTTTTTCAATTTTGCGCTGTGTGACACCCTTAAACGAAATATATACTAAAATAATTAGAAAGGGTTACGAGGTTATGTCTAGGGACTAAAGAATATTGTAACAGTTTCGTATTTTAAAAAAGAGAAACAATATATTCCGATGGTGTCAATGTCTCCGTTTTGTCAGCCTAAAATTCACCAAGTGACTGGGAGGTGTGAAGTATGTTTTTCAATATTTACAGACACTACTCAACTAAGAGCAAGGAGCTAAAGGTAGAAAGTTTAGAAATGCGTGGAATAGAGTCATATGAGCAAGCTCAGAGCGATCTGGCTACTTAACATTTTGTCTTCCACCGCAAGAGGCAGGATATTTTGGTATTTGAAATGCGAATCATCTGAGTGTGCGGCACACCCGGACAAGCGTAAAGTGACAGTACTTCATGCTGTCGAAACCGACCAAAAAGTTAGGTTACGGAAAATTTCCACATTGAGCACTTTTACGACATTAAAACTCTTGAATGAGTTTAGTGTCCCTAACAAATTGCCTGCCAGAGTGTTTTATTTGATCGACTATTGTGTTTGCCTCAGCAGCTAGTCACATGAGTTGTTTATTTACATAGTGTCGACAGCTTTCATCCAAAGCTGTGTATATGGACCCCCATAATGATACATGATAACCGTTACAACAGTTAAAAATTGTCTCAATAGTTGTTAATAAAAAAGGGCTGATCAAAACGGATCTTCATGCAATACCATGGAGATAGTGGCTTGAAAACCTCTTCCGGGTAAAGGTAGTACTTTTCATAGTGATACACTGCCTATAATCGCAAGTCAGTCCCATGTAGATATGGAATCCCATAGAACATGGGACTGACTTGCGATTATGAGCAGTACACGTACACACAATTACTTTTACATTGAACTTGCTACCTTCGTACAATAGAGATGCTGTAACTTCTGTCGCTTCTCATTTATGTGGGGGAAGAAAAGAGATAACTGTCTTCTTTATATGTAGTCTTCGGTAACATTAAGAACCTCTCTTTTCTACTTCCTCATTCAATTATTACAACGTTACTATAAAACTTACTACCAATTTTCCAACACATATCTAAAGACAATGGTTTTCTTTAGAATATTATTCGAAGAGTTTGGAGGTAAACATTAAAGTGGCCGTGTAATGATCAGAATAGAAAGTGAATTTAGGTGTTTGAATCATGAGCAATACATAGTGTATGAAAATTGCGATACCGCAACTACGGCAGATTACAGTGTATAGTACGATAGCCGGAAGAGAGACTAACTAAAGTTATTTTCAGCACATAACCTGGACAAGATTGGTCAACCGAGCAAGATGCATGGTTAGACAGAGCAAAAAGGCTAACCATTGCAGCCCTATATCAAGTAAACTGGTCACGATTCAGGACACCCGGAATCGCCCACGATGATTAATAATTAGAGTATCGTATCAAAACTGAAGATTAATATCTCTTTACGTTAATAAATCGTTCTTGAAGTTGCCTTTCTGAACAAAGCCTTATTCTCTTTAATATGTTTCTGGAAATTTTTAGGAAGTTTTCAGAGAAATGTTACTGCAGTACATTAAAACTACAGACAAAAAATTTAGACTAAGCTGGATGCGTCTGAAGGAACTCATTCCTCTGTTCTTATCGACACTAAACCAAAATCTAACGAAAACAATTCAAAATATTGCATCATTGTAATTATAAGTAAACCATCGAACTCGAGCCATCTGCTTATCAAAATCTAAACAATAAAGACAACAGTTACCAAAAATAAACACAACTTCGCATTGCTTTCCAAGCTGTAAAACAACTCAAACCGCACGTTTCCGGAGAAGTGTTTACATGAAAATGAATGCGATAGATCTCACATTTTCGTCGTCACCGATCACTTATATTCATCATCGCTAGCATTACTAGAGTACTTACGGTCATCAGCTGTTTCTCGTGCCGATTGAGCACAGCGCCCAACACAACTTCTACTTTCCTATTTACTTTCCAAACGAGACACGGTCGCAAGTTTTCTGCGACACCAAACACCACGTCTACGGCTAGTCGATCCTTTGTTCGTGCACTCTTTTCTCCGTTCGACGGTCGATGACGATTATATTGCATTGCCTGCCCACAACCGACAATCATGACAAATTCGCGAAGACGGAATTATTTGTAAACATCGAACGTCAGCGGTTCGTTTTTGCTCAGGCTGTTACCATTCACTAGTGGAGGGATTTTGTTGCAATCGCGCAGTTCCGAAATCGACGTTTTTTTTTGCTTTTGCTAATTGTACAAATGTTAGTTTGCTGTTTGCAATTACGATTCAAGCAAACAGTGGCTCATAGTAACGTGCATTTTGGAAAAATACAACTCGCATTCAATTTTAAACAGCAGCGAAACACAAAATTTCGTTAAATTTCAATGTTTTTATGTTGTGACAACTGTAGAGAAACTCAAGATTTTTACTATTTTGTTTGCAGGAGGACGCAAACAACTGGTTGATTTTCCAAGTATACGACAATTTGGATTTTCAGGCGATCTAATTAATCAATTACCGATTGTAACTCGTTTTTATGCCTACAATCTGTCCACTCATTCATACAAATTCAACAACACTCTCGATTCCAATAATAATCACGAACGAGACGCTGATGGCGTTTCGCCCCTAATGATGATATGGAGCAAACACTAAGCACGAGCGAGACAGCAACCGAAACACAGCAAGAGGGCAACACGCAAAAACGACGAAGGAAGCAGGAAGCACCATCACAGACCGTTCTGAGGTTGAAAAAATGAATTTTTCACCTCACGAATTTCGAACATTAAACACCCATTCGACCTCACCAACTGTCGCAAAACATTCCCCAACACGCTAGCTAACAATTCACACTAAAATTAAACCGAAAACTCTCACCTTCGGAAGGAAATTTTTCTTCGTTTTACGCGCAGCGAAATATCAGACTTTTGCTTTTCAAAATGGATAGCAAGAAAAATAAAATTATTATGAAGCAGCTTGTGAACGCAGTCGATCAACCAAACGCGAACAAAGAAAGAAAGAGAACTAATGCAAAGCTCTTCAGCGTGGGAACGAGAAAGCAATGAACCAAAACAGCTGACAGCCCAGTTTGCTCGTTTGGATGCAGAGTTGCTAGCCAATTTTGTAGATAGTTAGATATGGTTCATTCAAAGTCCCTCTATAATATAAATTATAAGGACTTTTTGGTTCATTATTTAAGAAAAGGGATAATAATTATTTTGGCAATTTATGTGAGTTAATAAGGTTAAATCAAATATAAATATGTATTTGGTTAAATACTGTTTAAAAATGAGAACTTCAATTAACCTATACATTGCAATGCAATAATCAATGTCGAAAATGACTTCAGGTTATTTTCTTTTAACCCTCGAAGAGCAAGAGGTTTGAGAGGTCTGGCTATTTATCAATTTGGAATTTGGAATGGACTTGTAATTAGAAATAGAAATCATCGAGCGTTTACATGCTTTCCATTCTCCAACTGATAAAACGATTTAAAAAATCATTTGAGTTCACTGGGCCTTACGAGCGATGCTTCTTGAAATTATAATTCCAGCTTACTATTTTGAATGTTAATTAGCAAATTCGTAAAATCGGTATATGAATCTGTGTTGTGTATCATATATCTGTATTCTCTACAGGAAACACATATATACGTTTAAACATGAGAAAATAAAAGCAAATTTGTGAAAAATGGCAGCTCTGTTTGAAAGGAATATCGATGGTTGACTGTCAGATCAAATGTCATCGCAATGAGCACAGCCCTATTGAATCGATGAAATAACTCCCAGTCAACTTTTCCTGCTTAAAAGCGAGCTGCCAGCGGATTCAGGCGTAAAACAAATAAACCCACACTGCAAAAAACTTTACCCATTTTATATATTCAAATTGTCCATTTTTGGAAGTTATCAAAAGAATAGATACTTTGTTGTTTCTAACAATGGGCACTTTTTATCCATTTCACAACAACTCAATGAAGTAATGCCAATGGGTACATTGATCCTGATAATGGGTGTAAAATCCTTCAAGAAAAATTATTCGAGCGAATCAACTTGCAATCTATGGATCGTACCGGAACCTGCAAATTATCGGCTCGTCGCCAAAACCGTGGCGGAATCGAAACATTTCGGCAATGCTCCGAAAACAACGGCAGTTTAAACAATATTGCAAATATGAGGCGCTTCGGCAATTTGGAATGTTTTGGAAACCAACAACGATATTCTAACCAGTGACCGGTTTTATTTAGTTTTGTGGTTTTAGAATATCCATATTGAGATTTGTATACTCCTATCAGAGCGAAATAATGTGAAATGGATGTTTTATGTATTTATATTTAAATTCAGAAATAATTCAATTTTAATATTTTTCATTCTGGGGCGATTTTGGTGAATGGATATTTTTACGCATTTTGTTGTAACGATTTCGCACTGTCAAACGCAAGGCGGCTTATGAATGAAAAGTGGCAATATGGAATTGAACAAAATATTCCCAATATTCAGAATAACAATTATTGTTTCCTTTAATAAAAATCACGAAAACCAGTTTGATTTCTCGACAAACATATGATTAGTGCTCAAAAGCTAGCTGTCAAAATTCACTTTGAGGGGAAATTCCGAACGAGCTGTTATATGCCCAGCACAGCCATTGATAGAAAACAAAAGAAAAAAGTTTTCTCTTTCGTTGACTGTGCTTGGGTAAAATAGTTTCTACAAAATTCCTCCACAAAGTGGATTTTGACACTAAGCTTTTGAGTCCTAATCAAATGCTTGTCGTGATTTTGTCTCCTGAAGCAGGCCACCCCATTTATTGAAGCATGAATTCACTTCAGTGATGTGTTTTAATACATAGGGTAGATCATATCGTATAGGGGAGACCGGGGAAAGTCAATACGATTTCATATTTTAAGCTAAAATTCAAAAGATTGTCCTTTTTTCAGAATACTAATTGCACTAAATTGTAGCTTACATCCTCTCTACAAAAAACTGACTTTATGCAATTTCGAGAAAATGCTATTTCCATCTGTATTTGTTTTTTTATCAACTTACCCCGGACCCTGGGTCGATTGATACACCACACAGGGTAAGTTAATACTAAAAGAAAATTCATGGTAATTGGGTCATTAAATGAAAAAAATCTTTTTTTTTATTACATACATCGATAAAGCTGATTTTCGTGATTACAACAATGTTTTTTTCCAACTCAGGAAACGTGAAAATAAAATTTAAATTTAAAATAAAGAAATATGTCGACAGTCTTGATTTGACACTATCAGCAGCATTTGACATACCGAATTTAACGACAACCCAGTTAAGCTCAGCCGGAAATGAACCGGAATTCTGGCTGGTTCCAGTTCGTATTCCGGCTCCAGTGACACAACCGATTCTAGTTAGAATCGGTTGTTGCACTGGAGCCGGAATACGAACTGGAACCAGCCAGAATTCCAGTTCATTTCCGGCTGAACTTTACTGGGAAATGATACGCTGTTAGAAAAAATGAATACATGTTTTCCCGGTTTTCCAAGGGTTATTTTTATTTGACATAAACACCATCCAATGCATATGGTTTTTTTTCATTTTGGGTGATGTCTTGATAGGCAAGATGTAAACAATCGCAGTTTTCCTATGTATGGTTGTCTATGTTTACATAACATTTATTTAAAAAATAAAAAAAAAATCGTTTGCCTTTCTCATATAAAGAAAGGCTATGCAATCACTCCAAAAATCGATTTCCTAACCGAGTGTCATATCCCATTCGATTCAGTTCGTCGAGATCGCAAAATGTCTGTGTGTGTATGGATGTGTGTGTGTCAAATAATGTCACTCAATATTCTCAAAGATGGCTGAACGGATTTGCACAAACTTAGTTTCAAATGAACGGAATAACGCTCCCATAAGACGCTATTGAATTTTAAGTTGATCGGACTTTCGGTTCCGGTGTTACGGGCTGAAGAGTGTGGCCACACAGCACTGATGGCCAATCGAATTAGTTTTCACCACATTGGTTTTCCACCAAACTCTTAACCGATTTTTGCAAACTTGAATTCAAATGAAAGATATAATACTCCCAATGACTGCTATTGAATTTCATTCAGTTCTGACTTTTAGCTCCGGAGTTACAGGTTGGTTATTGCGGTCACATAGTAATTTCTCATATGAATCGGTACAATCGTAATACCTCATAGGTTTAAAATCTATTTAAATGAACTTTAAATTACTTCGATTTGCAGACCTAAATCACTGATGGCGAATCAAAGATTATTGGAATATATTGTCCACTATCAATAATTCCGGAAGTTCCGGGTTCCGGGCATATTTTAGATTGAAAGCAGTGATGACTGAACCAATTTTCACTAACCTAGTCCCAAATGGATGGTATAATCTGAAGTTTGGTGTTGAACGTCCCATCTACTCCTCCACCTCCTACCTCTCAACCACCCTTCTCTTTCTCTCACCACCTCCCTCAAACCAACCTCCCACCTGCATTCCCTTCATCCACCCCATACACTAAAATAAGTTAGATGATTCCCGATGCCTTCTCCCTCTCCCACTAATTATATCCCATTCCTTCTCCACGAGAAAGTTAACATGAAGACAAAATTGAAGTAACGCTGATTAAGCTATATAAATATTATATTTTTGTTTGTTTCAAGTATGTCAGTGTCGACATGTTGCTTATCAGCTTCATGACAGTCGTGCACTTATATATGCTTATAAATTGTGATAAGAATGTAATAGACATTTCCACATTGTTATATTGAGCGTATCCAGGTATTAATTCATAGTTTAGATAAATGAGAAAGGCATAATTGCACCACTAGGTGGATTAAAACAGGTTTTTACGTATTAAAACGATTTATTTTTTTAGATGATGTTGCATTATGTATATTAGACCTAAATTTATCGAATGGAACGGAAAAATATATATAGCTTCATGACCAAATTTACGGCTACCAGTTCATGCATAGACTTTCTGTTCAGTGTATGATTTAGTTATACCACAGATAACAGACGTTTAGGCTTGATTTGAATCGTGTGATACCCGCAGCTGGAATTCCGAATAAATCAGACGTCTGAAACACGTTTGGCAAACGTTTGTAGATGGCGCAGTGATCGATACAATGTAGTTATAGTGGAGCTGTCAAACACGTGTAGCAAACAGTTGCGCAGATGGCAATACTGAATTTCCAACGTCTTTCAATTTGAAAGTTTACACAGGTTTTTGAAGAAATTTTGTTCTGGCCTACCGTTTGTTATCTGTGGTTATACCTAGACTCCATATATTACATACTCCCAATTCGAACATTTCATGTAAGGATGCTAAAAAAACTAACTAATTGTTGTTTCATAACAATGGATTTCTCTTCAACAATTCTCTAAGCTAAAAAGATCAAGCGTCCTGGATTACGCAAAACTCTTGAATTTCTCGGACTTGTCCTGCATGACCACCCGAATAGAAATGTACAGTAACAAAACCTTGATTTTCACTGTGACAGTACAGTATTTTTACAACAATTTACAGTAAGTTTTAGTGTTATGCTACAATACAAAAACAATAAACTTTAACGTTTTTATAGTAAATTTCAATGTAAAATAGACTTTTACAGTGAAAAAGGGGGGTGGTTATTTATCTTAACATTAAAAAAATCAGTTTTTCTCCATACATTTTTTTCTCGAAAACAGTAAAATTTAATGTGAATGCACTGTATCAGTTTTTTGCTGAACAGTGAAATTTATTGTTACATGAAATTTTATTGTAAATCTACTGTGAGAACTTGGCATCGAACAATGTTGAAACAGTAATAACTATAATATTTATTATTTTATTATTGTTTGTAGGGTAAATGCTATTGTAAAATTCTATCCGGGCAAGCGTCCCGAAAAGTTTTACGCATTTTCCAATATGCCAATTTTTATAACAAAACACCCATTCATATTGTGCAATACACTCAAAAAATGATTCAAACAACGTGCGGAACGTGCAATTTATTTATGTCGGAACCGACAGCATAAGTCATTAAATTCACTTTACGCTTGTCCGGGCATGCCGAAGACTCAGGTGATTCGCGTTTAATGTCAAAAGATCCTGACTCCTGCGTTGCAGAAGACAAAGAGTTAAGTAGCCGGGAAACTCTGAGCTTGTTCATTGACCCTACTCCACGCATTTCTAAACTTTCTTACTTCAAATCCTTGCTCTTCCTTGAGTACTATGGCTCTTAATAGTTGAAAAATACTTCACCTTCCAGTTCCTTGCTAATAATATGTCGTTACAATATAAAAAAGGAAAAAGATTGACTCACTATAAGTCGTTAACGTTAAAAGGAAAAAACGGTTAATGTTAATCACGTCACACAAAAATCCCACCTAAAACATCAGTCTATCTCTTTTAGTATTAGTTAGCAGTAATATGGCTCATACCGGCTTGAACCTCCGTTCGAACCGGTCACAAATCTTGATAGCTCCTGGTTTACCTAGAGTTTTTCAACAGCAACAGTCTTTCTCAAGACTACCTATATTTTTTCGACAATTAGTCTTTCTCAAAAGTACCTACTTTTTCTACTCATTCAGTCTTTTTCAAGACTAAAACATTTTTCAAGAACAATTCAGCGTAAAGAAATACTTAATTCTTCCAACATGCCTGGGTCCTCCCAGAAAGGCCGTGTGCCAAATATTAAAAATGAACGAGAAAGGGTGGCTTCTCCACCCGCAGCAACTCATTCGATGTTTTATCCGAATGTGAAGATAACGAAATTTCTAAATTTCCTCGCATTGTGCACAATTCCAATGAGAAGAAAAAGCAATCACCTCCGTCGATAACAGTGATGATTTCCGACTTCAAGGCCTTTCGAACTGAGCTTTCGACGTTCCTTCCGGACGTGAAAGTCTCTTTTCAGATTGGCAGAAGAGGAGAATGTCGAGTTACAACGGAGGAATTGAATGGCCACAAACGACTACTCCAGTATCATACGGAGAAGTTATATAAATTTTATCCATATGATTTCAAGACAGATAGACCATTCAAGGCTGTCTTGAAAGGGCTACCACAAGGTAAAAGTTTGGATGAAATATCCAACGAATTGAAAAAATTCCTTGGCTTTTCTTCTTCACAAGTTATTCTTATGAAGAGAAAGGCTAGCGGCGATAACATGTCAGTACGCTCTGGAATTATCCAGGAGCTCTATTTAATTTATTTTACCCGTAATGAGGTTAATAATTTAAAAAAGCACGTTTTATGTTCCACGTGCGAGTAAAGTGGGAACATTATAGACAACATGGGGGCAGAATTCAAAATCTGACCCAGTGTCGTAGATGCCAAGGCTTTGGGCATGGCACAAAAAATTGTCATTTGGATTCCAAATGTATGATCTGTGGTGATAAATCTCACACGAAAGATACTTGTCCGGTGAAAAAAACCACCAAAAGTTTCAAATGCGCTAATTGTAGCGAAAATCATAAATCGAATTTCTGGGGTTGTCCAGTTCGAGAAAAAATTATAAATTTTCGTTCTAGACAACAAAAACAACAAATAAAAAATGTACCTACATCTTCAGGTACACTTCAAGAAAACACGTCCAAACGTGTTAATCCGATTCAAAATAGATTAAAAACTTCTTCTACCTCCGTCATACCATCCTACAATGGTGTGTCATCTTATGCTTCAGTGGTAGGTCACAAGGCCACAATAACGGCTACCGTTACCACGCCTACAAACTCGTTTGTACCCAACGCTTCCTTTAGTCCATTGCATGTAGGTAGCATAACAGAAGAAAAATTAAAGTACTTGCAAGACTCTATGTTACCTATAATGATTGCTATGTTAAATTCTACCTGCACGTTTGAAGTTTTTCAAGCGGGGTGGGAATTGGGAGTAATGAAATTAAAGTTTAACAAAGACTTTAAATAATCATTTAAATTTATTAAATTGGAATGCTCGCTCATTAAAAACGTGCGAAAACAAATTTTTCAACTTCTTGAGGATACATAATGTGCATATAGCCGTTACGACCGAAACTTTTTTAAAACCAAATATTAAATTGAAGAGTTACTCTAATTTTGTTATTCATCGATTTTATCAAATTGTTGGATTCGGCGGAGGAATCGCAATAGCGGTATCGAAGTTGAAACTGATCTTGGTATCATTTTTATTGCTGCAGCCTATTTGCCTTTTCAGTGCACTGGCGAGCAAATTAATTTCTTGAAAGGAGACTTACAAAAACTTACAAGAAATCGGTCGAAATTCTTCATAATCGGTGATTTTAACGCCAAACACCGAGCCTGGAATAATGCTCAAAGCAATTCCAACGGTAAACTACTTTTTAATGATTGCTCTGCTGGTTATTATTCAATTTTGTTCCCGAATGGTCCTACGTGCTATTCGTCTGTAAGGAATCCATCAACAATTGATTTGGTTTTGACAGATCAAAGTCGCCTTTGTAGCGAATTGATTACACATGCTGACTTTGATTCTGATCATCTTCCAGTAACTTTTTCACTTTCCCGAGAAGCTGTTTCCAATCCCATTAGCGCAGTGTTCAGTTATCACAAAGCGAATTGGGAAAGGTACAAAACTTATATTGAGAACAATTTTAATCATGACCTTGATTTACAAAATAAAGCTGACATTGATACGGCATTACAAAATTTAAGCAATTCTACAGTTGATGCTAGAAATTTATCAGTACCAACAACACAGAAAAAAAATTTAATACTCCTATTATTGACGACGATCTTCAACTTCTGATTCGCTTGAAGAATGTTCGAAGACGTCAAGACGTTCTCGTGATCCTGCTATGAAATGTATCTATCAGGATCTACAAAAATAAATTAAGCATAGATTCACACTCTTAAGAAATGAAAGTTTTGCGAAAGAGGTTGAACAAATCAAGCCAAATTCTAAACCTTTCTGGAAACTTTCTAAGGTTATTAAGAAACCTCAGAAACCAATTCCAGCTTTGAAGGAAGGTGACCATATACTTCTTACAAACGAAGAAAAAGCTCAAAAACTTGCTCAGCAGTTTGAAAGTGTTTATAATTTTAATCTCAAGGTTGTGAGTCCTATTGAAACAGAAGTCTTACAAAAATATAAAAAACGTGTCTCTAGACGATATTGTTGAAACAAACTACGATGAGATCAAATCCATCATGAAAAAGTTAAAAATATGAAAGCTCCAGGTTATGATGGAATTTTCAACATTCTTCTTAAAAACCTTCCCGAAATCACCATGAGATATTTGGTCAAAATATTCAACAAATGTTTTGAATTAGCATACTTCCATGAAAGATTGAAAGGTGCCAAGGTTATTTCTATTTTGAAGCCAGACAAAAACCCAGCAGAAGCATTTAGCTATCGACCGATTAGTTTACTCTCTTCTATTAGTAAATTATTTGAAGAAATCATCCTAACTAGAATGATGTCACATATCAATGAGAATTCTATTTTTCTTCCTGAGCAGTTTGGATTTCGTATTGGACATTCAACTGCTCATCAACTTGTGAGAGTAACTAACATAATAAAGAAGAATATCTCAGAGGGCTGTTCCACTGGAGTTGCTCTTCTAGACAACGAAAAAGGTTTCGACAGTGTTTGGCACAAAGAATTAATTGCCAAAATTTGGGATTTCAATTTTCCAATTTACACAATAAAGATAATTAAAAATTATCTTACTAACTTTACCCTACAGGTTTCTTATCAGAATTGTAAATTTATTAAGCTACCCGTTAAAGCAGGCGTCCCTCAAGGATCAAGCGTCGCACCAATCCTATACAATATTTTTACCTCTGATCTTCCAAATCTACCTACAGGCTGTAAAAAGTCACTTTTCTGTGATGATACTAGCATATCAGCCACTTGTAGGAGTCTTCGTATTATCTGCAGTCGACTGCAACGAAGCTTGAATATTTTCAATGATTACCTGAAAAAATGGAAAATTTCCACTAATGCGGCAAAAACACAATTGATTGTGTTTCCGCATAAGCCAAGAGCTTTTTCTCTTAAACCAAATAATAACCATATTATTAAATTAAATGGTTTGAATTGAACGTGGTAAGATCAAGTTAAATACTTGGGTTTGATTTACGATAAAAAACTTACTTTTAAGGATCACATTGAAGGAATCCAAACAAAATGCAAAAAATATATAAAATGTTTATACCCTCTTATAAATAGGAATTCTAGGCTCTGCCTAAAGAACAAACTATTAATTTATAAACAAATATTGAGACCGGCAATGCTATATGCAGTGCCTTTCTAAGCACATTGTTGTGCTACTAGGAAGAAAACGCTTCAAAGGATTCAGAATAAAATTCTGAAAATGATTTTGAAGCGTCCTCTCTGGTTAAGCACAAATGAGTTGCACAAACTCGCAAACATAGAAACATTACAAATTATGACGAACAGTATTATAAGCAACTTCAATTGCAACGATTAGCTCTGTTTATAGTTTATAAGTTTGTTTATAAGATTTGTTTAGCTCCTTATTCACAAGACAAGTAGGTTTAAAACATCCTGCAAAAAAATACTTAACTGCGAAAGCATATTATATCTTAATAATAATTAACTGAATCATGTAAACAATAGGGAGGAAAAATCTCCACTTGTTGCTGAACACCCAATATACTAAATTAGATATGTAATGCAAACAAAACAATATAATCAAATAGAAAATAATATATAAAAAAGTAATATGGCTAATTTCGTAACGTGTGAACATGCAATGTAAGTAGCACTGATAATCCTTCAAAGGAAATACATTTAAAAAATCGAAATTTATGAAACGCAACCCTTTTATATTTTTTACTGCTACCTAAGGCTCTCGACAATATGGAAAAATGGATTGCAATATGTTTTATGTCTTTATTTTTTGTCCCGATTTTTCAATATTCTCTTGGTCAAGTCTCCCCAGGCCTTGGTCAAGTCCCCCCGCAGTGGGGAGACTTGACCAAATAAATCGTCCACGGAAAGACTTTTATAACTTTTGCAAAAATAAATTATAAATTCTGCAAAAAATCAAGAACACGAATCACCTTTGCACATCATATCTCGATGAGTTTTGAAGAATTGAAAACTTTTTTAGAAAGTTATGCTGGTTTACTGGAAACCTGGTCGAATCTCCCCATGTTCCCCTACATAACTTAAAATTCAATTGTAAATGAGATTTTATATTACATGGAAGAACCGAATATTTCCTTTGGCAAGCTTCCACACCGCTACCTTCAATAATGAAGCTGCTCATTTCGAATATATTTTCGAAACAGACTAACCTATTTTTGCTAAGTGCATCAACCATCGACTGTTCGATAAATACCAAATAGACTAATTTCCACATAGTTGCTAATTGTATTAAATTAATGCCAAGAGATAATTAAAATAATAGAATAGGTTTAAAAGTATAGCAGAGAGCATGGTGTTTCATCATGTTATAGAATTTTGTTGCTGTTAGGGGACCACTAATAATTTATGTTTTAAGGGGAGAGTCTATAGCAAATTGTAACATATGGGAGCAGGAGAGTTGGCTAGAACATAACGTAGAACGCAGCGTTTTCTGAAGACTATAAGACATTAGTCCTCAGATAAGACGATAGTTTTGATAGAATAAAATTCATTCGTGAATTATATTGCAAGATCTTGAAAAAAGTTATAAATTTTTAATGCGACTGTGGTCGTATCCTGCACACAACCGCTTCATTTTTTTTTCTATGGACGGTGAAACGTTTCACAGTTTTAAAACACGAATAAACATCGATTGGAATATTCCCAGCTTCTTGCTAGTGGTACGGTGAGAGAGATTTGGAATTTCTAGGTACGTTCGCAAATTTTGTATACGCCGCTGATGTTCGTCCGTCTCAATTTTCTCAACGATTGCACAAGTGCAGGTGAAACTTACACCATGTAAGCAATACACATGGAACTAGTTTCACCTAAAAAATCAATAGAAAATATCTAATGAAACAAAAAATTACAGCAATTTGAAAGTGATGCAATTTGATTGCGTACACCCTTTAAGCATAAAGATAACTGCACACCCGGATAGAAATTTACAGCAGCATTTACCCCATAAACAATCATAAAACAATGGATATTATGGTCATCATTGTTCCACGCATCGCAGTAGATTTACAATACAATCGCATGTAACAATTAATTTCATTGTCCAGCGAAAAAATGGTACAGTAAAACTACAATAAATATTACTGTCTCGGAGAAAAAAATCTATGGGAAAAAACCAATTTTTTTAATGTTAAGATGCAAAACCACCCCCTTTTTTACTGCAAAAGTCTACTTTACATTGCATACCCATAAAGTTTATTGTTTTTATATTTTGGCGTAACATTACACTTTACTGTAAATTATTGTAAAATTACTGTACTGTCACAGTGAAAATTACAGTTTTGTTATTGTACATTTCTACTCGGGTATTCATCAAATGCGGACACAGTTTTTATTAGCCATATTCTTTTAAAAGGCATTGCTATGCATATTACAAGTCACACATTCACAGTCACTCAATTTTCCCGATCATAATGTAAAGATATCGAAACCAGAAGTAGGGGAGACTGAGGAGACTCGATCCCCGGGGAGACTTGATCCCATCATTGTAACTCAAAGGCGGATCAGAATACATTAATCGAATATACTAGAGAGTTGCGTAGTTTTATCTAAACATAAGTTTCTTTAACACAAAAAAATAAATTGGACATGTGTTACCGAATTTTTACCGATTTAAAGAAAAAAATCTCAGAAGAACTGAAGAAGATTTATTTTCCAAATTTTCAAACTTTTATACAATTGATAAAATTACCCACTGCATACTATACTTTTGCATACAGAAATACAGGAAAATGTCAATTATATGAATACGTTATGATTGAGCTGATTTTTTTGTTCAACTATATTTGTACTAAAATTTTCTGAAATAGATGCTATGGGTTCACTTGATCCCTTCAAATTCGTGGAGATTTGATCCCCTTCGCAATGCTCCATGCACACCACTGAAAATAACCAAATTCACACCAGAACAATTGAAGTCATTGTTGCCATAAAATAACAAAAAAACTGTCAAAAATGAACGCTTCATCATACAAAAACTTAACTGTAAATGTTTACTACAGCATACGTAGCAACCATGCATCCCACATTTGACGTTCCTCAACCATAATAACGACAGCTTTCAAATCATTGCACAGAGATTTGGGGAATTCGTAATAAAAATCAGGTGAGAGATGGGTAATATGTAGTAACAAAAATAGTAATATCCAATCACGACAATTTAATCAATACCACAATACATTTATAACATTGAATGGGGTTAGGTACCTATTTTTGCCCTATTAGGGAGGGTACCACATTATTTCTTTATTAATTTTATTATTTCAGCTTCTTTGCTTTGTTATTAGGAACCTTTTTTTTATTTCGATTATGGAGGTTCTAGCCTTAAGGTCATTCGCCTCTTTTTAAGAGCCAATATAATAATAAAATTGTCTTGAGAATGGTGAAAATCTTCTGTTTGAGCGCAGCAAAAACTCTAATCGAGTACCCCAATTATCGCAACACCATTTGAGCCAATGCGTTGAGCAAAGATGGCAGACGCTGTTCTAACCAAAGGCTTCCGATGGGTAGGATGATAATAGAAACAGGGTAAAAATAGGCTTATTACCCTACATGCTCTTTTAAACACGTTTTCAAAAAATAATCAAGTGTCCCCAAATTAGGGATCGAGTCTCCACTAATCAAATAATTTTCCATTTTTTGTTGTTTTCCAAAAATGCTCATAGCTCATGTCCAGTATAATATTTCCATGTAATTTTTTTATGATTATCAGTCAACCCTAGAAACAATATAAAACTACAAAAAATACATAGTTTCATTCCACGGAGTAGGATTGAAAAATAAAAAAGGGGATCAAGTCTCCTCAGTCTCCCCAAACTAATAAAGAAAGTTTATGCACAGAAAGTTGAAAACCTGATCATAGCAAACCATAGTGAAAAGATTAATGATAAAACACCTCCAGAGATCGGCCAAATGGTTTAAACACACTTTGAAATATTTTTAGTATTTAGTATTTTTAACTGAGCTTTCAACAGCTGAACTTTTGGCAATATCGGATGCATTTTCTTAAGTGGGCATCTTTTATTCACGGGCGCGAGCACTAAATATTAAACTAAATAACACTCTGCAAAACACACAAAAATTGAAAATGACAAATAATTCTCATGGATAACCGAAATTCGGCTGTTCGGTAAATTTTGACGTATTTTCTGTCAAATAAATCATGTCTAGAATAAAACATTATCAGAAGAAAATATTACGAATTTATTATAGTTACAACATGGGTTTCGAAATTTTTATTCCTGATACGTGCAATCAACATCTGCAATTGCCCAAAACAGGTAAACTTCATTTTAGCTTTGATGACACCCCAATACAATTAGATTGGTGTGGTTTCCCGGCAATTTGAGGGTGGGATCCCTTTCTCAATGATGTCTAATGTCTATGTCATCGATGTACCGCTGTTACACATTGTTACTGTAGTAGCAACTGGCCAAATCAGGCCAAAACTTGACGAGACATGTGATGAAAATCGGAATCTTTTGTCCACAGCTACAAGTTCCCTACCAGATCATCAGCTTACCGACAAACTTATCCACAAAAACTAATTTATGAATATATCTTGGAATTATCTTGGCGATATCTGGCAACATAAAACTTCTACCCATGAAGCAGTTTCAAGTCAAATTTGGTATACGTTTTATCTATAGATTTTCAACGTATAGGATAATAACAAAACCACAGTTTATAGAGAACAATTACGCAAAGAGTGAAGCCAAAAAAACCTATCGAGCACAATTGGGATCTTTTCCGATACCGCGCGTTGTTTTTCGCATGCCGGGTAACATAAAAAATCAAATATTTTAAAAACCTTATGTTTGCTCAAAAATTTTTTTCTTGGAATTCAAAGCTGATAATATATGCAACATTTTACAACTTAAACGGAATAAATATTGCGTGAAGAAACCATTTAAACCCGCATTTTATTGAAAAATTGTTTAAAAAATAGTAGAAATAGTTAACATTTGTTAAACCTTTTTTCGACATTTTCAAGACTAAACATTTGTTAAACCACCAGTGAAGTTTGGTGCAATTCGAAATTAAACTCTTGCTGTAGAAAATATTATAATAAAAATGTGTATAAATTGTCAATTAACTAAAACTATTATAAATATTTCGAATAACGACAAAATATTTCATGAAGATGTTTAGGGGTACCCAAACAAAATAAAAACATGTTTTTCAAAATTCACTACTTTGTGAAAAATGGGGGGGCACTTCAGAAATTTTTACTCAGTGTCAAACCAGGAGTAAGCAGAAGCTAGCTTTTTTGCTCCGGAGCAACTTTGAGCTGTAAGAGAGTACTGGAACAAACCTATCCCGGTCAGATCACCTCAAATTGTGGCATCAAAAATGTATTTTATTTGTACGTACACCCCCTAGCCCTAAATAGTGAGCATGAGCGCATTTATTATCTCAAAATCCCTATGCTGTCACCTAATCAAAGGGATGCTCCCATCTGTATAGATATCAGATTTCCGACACTTCCTTGCCAGTGGAAAATTTGATCTATTTGCTCAGCTTGTGTCAAACATCGATTGAATTCGTTGAACAAATATTTGTGCTTGCTCTTGTACTTATGTAGCTTAATGTAATCAAACGTTTTGTTTGAGCATGGGATTAAAGTAGAATTAGGCTACCGAACAAATTACTCCCCGGACTAATAGTGTTTCCGGGTGGAAATTGCAACTTTCAACGATGACCACAACACACAAATTAAAGGATGCGGAAGCGCAGGAAAATATACCCCGGACAAATCGTAACATACAAAGGAATACAAGAACAAAAGAACATTGTGATATCGTCACGTATCATTTCTTATAATCTAAATGTTTCCCGTCCTCTCAGACACCCTATAGATTTCCAAGAGATTTTGCTTGGCTGCAGGAGGGATAGATTCAAAGAAAACGCGAAAAACACGCAACAATAACGCTGCAAATGAACCCATCATTAAACGTAGTACTTGAGGACGTGTACCACAAGCTCAACGTCTCAGAGTCTCTCACCCTAACTGGAAGAGCGCATTTATCGTGCGGTATAAAGAAAAAGGGGTGAGCAAAACTATGCTGCTACTTGTATAGGCTCAACTAAGTGTTTTTAAATTTGCTTTTGTTGTGCGTAAAATGTTCAGGTTCACATCAACGGCATGAAAGGATCAGGATAATCGAATCTACCCGGCCGTCAGCCTCAAACTGCTGGTGACAGGATGAGGCGCGGTGGAAAGCGAGAACAACACACCAAACATGGCCAAAGTGTTAATTTAATCAGCCCGTGTGTGAGAAGCGCAGGGATAGCGAGCGATGGTGATCGTTTATTATGCCGCTTTATCGATGGAAAATTGGTGCGACAAATCTGCAACATAGTGCTGCGGCCGAACGGAAAATCGACGGGTAATCTAGTGACGCGGTGATTTTCTGGTGGGATTTTGACGTGAGAAGTAATAATTATCTTGATGATAATCTGACGTTTTAAAATATTTCAATTTTTTGCGTATTTATTTTATCCGCCATACAGTGAAAAATCGAAGGGAATGTGAATGACCGCGTTGAAAGGAAACTGATGTTTCGCCCATTTGGTGGAAACGAGTGCCACTCAAGCAACGGTAATAGCGGAGAAACAGATTAAAGGTGAAACAAAACCGAAGAAATGAGGTACAGCATCGTTTTTATGCATGAGTACACTGGGCCAAGGCCAGGACCATGGGATTTTGTGGATTATTCTAAATGCCAAGTTCCAAAAAATAGTCGCGATCCATTGTTTATAGTGTTTTATTTCAGCGTGTGGGTAAGAATAGATCGACAGCAACTCGGAATCGCATTATCTCTTGCGATCAAGACGCTTATAAAGCATTGGACAACCAAGCTGCAGTGTTTTAAAACGTCATTTTCGTGCTCAAAATTAATAGCGTCTGAACCATTAACTTTAGAAGTATAGTTTGTTCGGAAATGTTATTGTTTT
Organism: Topomyia yanbarensis; assembly: GCF_030247195.1. Taxonomy (NCBI): domain Eukaryota; kingdom Metazoa; phylum Arthropoda; class Insecta; order Diptera; family Culicidae; genus Topomyia; species Topomyia yanbarensis. Next base: position 189,250,762 of record NC_080671.1, on the reverse strand, counting down.
TATGATTGCGCATCTACAGGAATATATCGTTCAATGATTAATTTACTTATAAGTAACATATGAAATTTATTTTCTGAACTAATTAAGATAGAGAATTTATGTCTTCAGCAAAGTTGTGGTACATGTTACTACAAAAGAAATTACTGAAAACATGATATATCAAACATGTTATGGAACATTTTATATGGAAGACCACTTAAAATAAGTTTTTCGTGATAACTTTTTAGCCTATATCCTACGTTCTTGGAATCTTTCACAAAGTTATTTGTGGATCGAATCACATAACTAACTTCATACCTGTTGGATTTAAAAGGATATTCCAAATTTTTGATATTTTTAGGGTAACTTTCACCTTAAATAATCCGTTAAGGAGCAAAAAGACCCTATTATGGAAGGTTCCACACTAATACATTAATCACACGGCCCACAATCGGTGGGATGCATATAAATTAGTATGAGCATCTCTGCTTCATATACCACAATATTCCTTTAAATAGTCGCAGTGGAAATCAAGGCTCTACAGCTTTAAAAAAATCTCTGCTTCATTCCTCAGAATCAATACAATAACAAAAAATACCTGAGAATGGTGAAATACTGCTGTTTCAGAGCAACGAAAACTCAAATCGAGTGCCCCATTTAGCGCAGTACCATTTGCGTTGAATAAAGATGACAGATGCTGCTCTAACCAATAGCGCGAAAATGGGCTCAGCACCCAACGAGATTGTTTTTGACCGATTGAATGCTCTACAATATTCCTGAATTTGTTTTTGTATGTATTGTATAATGATTTAATAAAATGAGCATGCCCAATTTATACCTGATATGGCTTGCTACATGAGTTTACATCCCAACTTGCTTGGTGTCCTCTAGTTGTTGTGCAATATATGTTGGAAATGAAATGTACAGCTTTCTAATCAACAATGGTTAGAGAGGCACAAATCAATCTCCAGCATAAACGTACAGCAACTATGAATTTATCTCGACTTATGCAGAAAAGTAAAGCTTCCATAGCATTGGTTCAAGAATTGTACTTCCATAAAGGAAATTTCTTTATTAGAAAGTTACTTAACACTGCCTTCACTGCTTATAACAAGACTGGCATGACTAATCCACGTGAAATGCCTCGTGCTTGCATTCTTGAAAATAAGACTATTGATGCGTATCTCACACCGGAGCTCACAACTCGCGATACCTGTGCTTAGATAGATCTGTGATATAGATTGTTCAGTTAACCTACGCCACGAGAAAGAAGAAAGGAGATGTCTGATGATTTCAAAAGCGTTGTATCATATGGTAGTAGAAATGAGATCCCCTCATTATGGGCAGTGATGCAAATGCTCATCACATCCTTTCGAGCAGCTCAGGCATCAACCTGAGAGGCTCTGAAGTGATGGAGTAAATCTACATATTCTGAACATAGCAAACCGACCAATTTTTGCGAGGTCTGAGAGAGGGGAGGTGTTAGACATAACGCTTTGATCTGAAAGAGTTTAGCAAGAGCTGGCAAATTGGCAGGATTCATTATACAAAACCACTTCCACAGGCTTCGGATCGATCATTATTAGAGTTCAGTTAGTTAGTAGAGTTAGTTCAGTTGAATTTGCATTCCATTTAATTTGAATACAAGTGACTTTTTGAAAAGCTTATCGGAGGCTAAAACCTAAAATATAGCATAGACTAAAACCTATTATTATATATTTTTCGATCATCTTGATGTCACCCTTCAAGTGGTAACAGATCATAATCCAAAATCTACAAACTGGCACCTCTTTGGAAAAATTGGCGATTAAATTTCTTGTATATGTTTCAACAATTAGTCAACTAGACGGTTTAGATGACGTCGTGGATACGACAAACTAATTCATACTAGCATCCTACGAAGACGCTTGTCAATTTCGTGCTGTCAAATCAAGTAGGGGAACTCTCTGCTGGAGTGCTGAGCTTGAAAGAGTTTAGAAGGACATGAGTAGTGCTTGGAATCGGCGTCAGCGTGATGACTCCAGGGTTTTAGGTCAGCTCGTAGTGCATATAAGAAATGTCTTAGATCTGCAGAGCGGACTGACTGGCAAAATTTATGCACCAATGTTTCTAGTCTGAACGAGGCTAGCAGGTTAAATAAAATTACCTCAAAATCGAAAGATTTTCAGATGAACTCCTTAAAAACCAGAGGTGGTCTTTTCGGCATTTTTCAGGTTGCTTCAATCCAGAGCTGAACAATGTTCACAGATCTCATTCTGGTGGTTTGGACTTGTGGGCGTAAGTACGCACCTGGATTGCCACTGAATCGGTCAAGTGGGCAGTTAATATCTTTACTCCATAAAAATCGTCTGGAAAAGATGAACTCTTTCCAGTGCTGCTGCAAAAGCAATTTGATATTCTCAAACATGTCTTGATAATGATTGCGCTTTCCAATCTTGCTACCGGGAATATCCCAAAAGCATGGCGAGAGATAACTGTTAGATTTATTCTTAAAGGGGGCGCTCAAATTCAGAATCACGAAAGCGTGGATGGGCTTCGGACAGTGCAGACGAACTTTTGGAAAGACTTGAGGTCTCAAACCTAAATACATCTATTGGATTTACACGACAATTGTACGACCAATACTGTCATACGGATGCCTTTTGTGGTGGCAGAGGGGAAAGGTGATGATGGTCCAATCAAAGCTAAACCATCTATAAAGATTAGCGCGTATGGTGCTTTCACAACTCCGACTGCTGCCCTTGAGGCCCTTCTAAATATCAAACCAATATACACATACACCTCAAGCAAGAAGCACTATCATGTACATACAGATTTGGAAACAATAACCATGTTCATCTTGCTACCAGTCATCCGCGACTGTTGTCACAAATGGTTACATGGGGTGAAGATATTTTTGCTCCCAGCGATATTACACTCACATGTAGTTTTCCTTACATAACATTCCACGTGAAGATTCCTATTCGAGAGGAGTGGTTGTCTGGCTATATGGAGAGATAGCAACAAACGCAAGTGACTTGGTACACCAACGGCTCTCTGATAGAGGGATGTACTGGTTCTGGTGGCTATTGTCGTGAAATAAGATTGGAGCACTCTCACTCGTTAGGTAGAAACTGTACTGTATTCCAAGATAGTCTGGCTACAATCAAGACCCTTAGCTAAGACAAATCACGATTCAAGCTAGTAATCGCATGTCGAACCCAAATCGATGAACTAAGCATTTTCAGCAATATCTACCTTGTCTGGATGCAAGGACATTCCGGTATTACTGGAAATAAATTAGGTGACGAATTGGCCAGGGCCCGCTCTGCCAGTTACGACAAGTTGGATGAGAGAAAAAATACGGTCCTGTGTCGCCAAACAAAGGCGTTTGTAGCACAACCGTGCCAAGTGATTTCGGAAAATCTCCTACATTTTTCAAAACTCCACTGCGGCATGCTGACCAGGGCTTCAACCGACCATTGCAAACTTATTTATCACATGGCAACTATTCAGCGCGTTGAGTCAGTTTCATGTGATCTTTGAATTCGACTACAGAACCTCATATCATCTGCTATACAACTGCCCGGCAGTAGCGCAATTGCGATTTTTAGTTTTCGGCCGTTCTTACATAGACGACACCGTGTTTGGACGACTGAAACTCAAAGACATACTAAAGTTCCTTATCCAATGTGGTAAAGAGCTGTAGGCTTACTCGTAGGTGACTTTAACTACTTGTTAGTTTAACTTATCTGCTGTTTGTTTTTGTGATGTAATATTTCTCACCCTTCCAATTTTACTTCAAAGCTCGTACTTCTCCTTTCCTACTGCTCAGGAAATGATGAAAAGACACGGTAAGATTCAAATCTTCGGCTACACACGGGAAACGTGTCATTTGAGCCAATGTATTCTGACTCCTGATGCTATTTACTTTATTTATTATTGTTTTGTAGTAGTTGACAACTGCGAGCTCAGAGTCTAAGAGGACACCCAAATCACGCATAATTTTACATTTTTCTACAAATGCGCTTCCTAAATGTATGTTTATTGATTGGAAATTCGATTTTCTGCTGAATACAATTGATTTATCATTTTTTATGTTGGTTTGCAGGAATTCAGTGGCGGATCCACGGAGAGAGTTGCTCCCAAAAAATTTCAAGCTGCTGAGAAATTTTAAATTTGTTTGAATTTTATATAAGATTCAAACTTATGAACCATCGTAAAAAGTAGAAGAAATGGAATCTTTTTGTGGTTTCTTTTTATTAGGGCTATAGAAGATAAATTTTAAGACATTTCTGAACTAAAGATGAGATGGAAAAGTGATCCTATTCGCAATGCGTGGGTGACAAAATGATTCGCGATCTCCATCGACACACTAAAGTTTCATCCATTTTTTTTGTCAATGAAAACCAACTGCCCAAGGAGTGTTTTGCACTAATTTACTTTGAAATCAGCTACGTAACGGGACTCCACATATACCACAAATACAATTGAGTAAAAAACTTCTTGTTTGGTGTATTTATTCGCTAGTTACCTGAACACGAGAACATGAGTTAATGAAACACTTACTAATGAGAAAGTGACGTTATGACAGTGAAAACATTTAAAAGTAATTACCACATTTTTTTTTCATTTATAGCTTAGCGGGAATTGACGGTGTTCACAACACCCCATGGTTCAGAACTCCCCACCACCGTCTCCTACTGTTTGAGCCTGATTTGAAAACTAGCGCTAAATAGGAGGGTTTTCATATTTCAGGTAATGATCCGCATTTTTAGGGACATGCTGAAAATGTAGTGTTATTATTTTCTGGTTTAGGAAAAGTTGTGAATAACAGATCAGGGGTGGATCCAGAATAAATTTTCGGTGGAGAGGGGTCTGAAATTTTGATTTTGAAACGAACATTGTACAATATTTAATACGAATAAGCCTCATTTAATAAAAATCAGTGTTGGGTGTCAAATTTGGGTTGAAATGATTTTGAGTTAGCATAGCAAAGCATAGCAAAATCGACCGCACACATCATGGGTGGCTGATACAGTGAAATCTTTTTATACAATAGTATAGTTCACTGCACACCTGGCCATGTCCTTGCGATCGCTAGAGGGAAGGAAATGTTAGTTGAATACCTACTTAAGAAGATACGGGGAACCCACACAATCTCCATAGGTATTACGGATGTTGGAATTTGTTAGTAGGGAAGCAAATGGGGTGTGATTTTGGGATAATTTATATGCATATTAGATGAACAAACAGATAATTGTATAATTGGAACGTGCTCACCGGTAAGAATGTAAAGTGCTAAACTGCTCAATATCACATCACTTCGACATTTTTGGATACACTTTTCCGCTAGCGGAGCACCCGTCTTAATTTCTTCTCTTGTATATTCAGTCTTTCCCTAAAGGTAAATTTCCTTCACAATTTTTTGGGGTTGACCTCAAATTTCACACTGGTGTAGTCGTTACAAAACTGATGGATAATCCCTGGCGGCCAGCTGGTACTAATTGGCAGTTCTTTGTTAAAAACAGCTTCAATCCATTTTAAATAATTTTCCATGCCATAATTTTACTAGTCTTGATGAATTAAAGTGCTAATGTAACTTACATTTTATTTTGGAAAAAAAATTAACGCGAGCGAAAAAATACGCTTCCGTCGTCAAAGGTTGCTACGATCCCAATCATTTGATTTGAAATTATTATGAGTTTGAAAAAAATTCAAAATTTTAACTAGTTTAAAATTTCTCAACTAGTTGAAAATTTTCGGGGGAAGAGAGGACCCCAGGACTCTCCTTCTGTATTCGCCGCTGCATCAGATGATGCTACGATTTCGTGAAAAACTCTGTCTTTCTATATCTTCTAGTTATTAGTGATAGAGGGTATTATTTTCTAAAGGGTTGAAATTTCCCGAAAAAGAATAAAACGAATTACAGCTCCTTTGTTCCAGAACCAAACTTTTACGGAATTCATTTGTATCTAATGACAAGAAAATTATTCAACGTGATATGATTACTCAAATAGCATCGTTATATTTAACTATAATATACCCCTTTTATTTCAAATAAAATTAACCTTTTCATTTTTCAAAAAATCGAAATTTTTTATTACTTTATCTGAAAGTACAACTTCTTCAGAACAACTTCAGAAGATCCGAGAAATAGATCGAAAGTTACAGCGCTTCAAAGCGCGCTTCGTCTACCGAGAGCAGTGGTAACTTGAAATTTTGAACACGATTTTCTCGTAATGTCGTTTTACCAAAAATGATTTTTCCGTAATCACGATTGCCACTCAACCGATTTTCTTCAATTTTTTTTTTTTCAATCGATCGTAATATTTTTTCTCGTACCTTAACGATTCGTTTTTCATGCAAGGTATAACTTCGTCAATTATCAATATATTTTCATAAAGCTTTACTTGTTTATTTCACTGAAAAATGTACAGCCAAAATGCTATAAGTGTGCTGTAATGAAATCATTCCTTTATGCCTTTACGTAAATTTAAACTTTCTTAACATTTTTCGCACAAAAAGATATGTATCCCGACTGCGCCATTGTCGTGACTGGAGCTTTTGCGTCTGCTCTCATCTATTTCCTTCCAAAAACTGAAGCTAGATTGTCTGTCACAACAACCAAGGCCTGCTAACATAAAATCATTCTTCCGTTTGATTTTATTGCATCAAGACAAGAACAGGATAGAGGTTGAGTAGATATTGAGGTTCAATATTGATTTATTATTTTATTTATACTGGCTCATACCCTACAGTGACTTGTATAGATGTTTCACTTTAGGTTTGTGTTTAAAATATAAGTTCGAATATATATTTTTATATTTTGAAGATCCGTCGTTGTTGTTCTCGAAAAAATCTTTTTTGTACCAATCTATTGCATTGCATTTCTTTACATGAGCATAAAAAACACGCACCAAACCTTATATCTTCCCTTACTCAAAACGGTTCTATTTGTTGAATTTGAAGGCTCCAAAAAACAAGCCGAGTTTTACAATAGTGCCAGTGAAACAAACGAATCTGACGTTGAAGTTGAAAATCCCACGGAATTAAACCGTACTTAGGGGTTAAATTTTGATTAATTCGACACTTACGCCTCTGCAATCAAATAAACAGAGCGAAAACCCCGCACCTAACAGTAAACATACGCTAAATGAAGCACATTTTATGAAAGCGCTCCTAATTTGACGACTAGGGGTGGATGTTCACTTTCTGTTTATCCCGCTGCAATGGCTGACGGATCAGAGGGGTGTTGTTGATCTTTTCAGTGGCTTTTCACTCCCATCAGTCAGGAAAGAAAAAATCCGATCCGCCTGGTGTCCTATTGCTTGTATCGTGGGACTGGATGAACGTTAAAATATGTCATTTATCAAAACAATATTTATATTTCTATTATGAAGTAAACTTTTTAACGCGTTTCGCACCCTTCGCAGGGAAACGGCATCCTTTGTAAAATAAGTCGGAAGTGTGCCACTCGACAAGCAAACGGAAGCGAACAGCAAAAAATTATGAATACAAATCTATTTTTTGTCGGTGCACAATATTAAAACAGATTAACAGCCTCTTGATTCAAAATTAAATAAATGGCATATTAATCATTGTGATTTGCATATATTATCGGTTTCAGCTTTGGCTTCTAGGTGCGAGCCGGTGAAAAGTTATCCCGTGCCGAGTGTCAGTTACCGGAGAAGGATATGCAAAATATCCAACCCCAGTGCGATACTGTTCGCAATTGTTGGGCGGAAAAGTGCACCCGTGATCAAAACGGCAAATATATCATCCAGCTGTCAATACGAAGCTTACATGTGTTATGCAAATTAGCATATACGCATCCACACAGGAAGGTTAAATAAGTTTTTGCGAAACGATATAATAGGTAGTGTGCATCGTGAATATTTAGGTTGTAAGTCATTTTTTGACGCTTTAGTCCCAAATTAGTCGTATTACGCGTATAAAACCAGAACTAATTTAGTAATTTATTGCAATTTTTCGCAAGATTTAATTCTAAGTTGGAAAACTCTCATACTATTACATATGCATCGGTAGTGCAGATACTTACGAATACTTTGATATTGTTTAACACTGAACTATTTTTTCCAATGTCCAAACTGGCAAGTTGTTCGTAATTTGTATAAACTGTCTGCTAAATGGCGGTTAGCTGTCCCATCCTAGTAAGATGATTCAGAACGTTCTTCGGAATCCTCACCATCATTTGCCGCACACTGCACTGATCAACCTCAGCAGCAATTTTTTACAACTTCGAGTCATCTATGCAGCGTATACGTTTCTTCCGACACTCTTACTGACTACGAGCCCATTGTGGTATTGCCGATGAAAAGCTTGCTTTTTAGCCTGCAGCTGCAAAATAATTACCAGATCATCAGTGTCTGAGCAATTTTATTGGCAAGAATAAACTTTGAATCAGGAATCAGAATATATTGGCTTGAATTGCACGTTCCCCGTATGTAGTCGGGGATTTATGCCTTGCCGTGTGTTTTCATCATTTCCTGAGCGGAAGGAAAGGACAAGGAGGTGTGAGGAAATAGACTTGGAAGGGTGGGAAAAATAACAGCGCAAAAACATAAACAAACAACAGGTAAGTTAAGTAGTTAACTCACAAGTAGTTCAACTCGCCTGCGAGTAAGCCTAAAGCTCTTTACCACATTGGATAAGTAACTTTAGTATGTCTCTGAGTTTCAGTCGCCCAAACATGGTTTCGTCTATATAAGGACGGCCGAAAACTCGATATCGCAATCGCGCTACTGCTGTACAGTTGCATATCAGATGATATGAGGTTCCGTATTCGGATTCACAAAGATCACATGAAAAAGACTCAGCGCGCTGAACAGTAGCCATGTGATAATTGAGTTTGAAGTAGCCGGTTAAAGCCCTGGTCAGCATGCCACAGTGGAGCTTCGAAAAATGTAGGAGATTTTTCGAAATTACTGCGCACGGTTGTTCTAGAAACACTTTTGTTTGGCGACACGTTTGTAGATTCCTTCAATAATTACGGTGCTCGGAAGATACCCAGGAACGTATTTCTTCCCTTATCCAACTTGTCGAAATTGGCAGGGCGGGCTCAGGGGTGGGGCACCCAGACAAGGTAGATAGTGTTGACAATACTTAGGTCTTCGATTTGGGTTCGGCACGCGATCACTAGCTTGGACCGTGATTTGTCTGAGCTAAGGGCCTTGATTGCAGCCTGATTATTGGAGCAGAAGTTTATAACTCTGCCGGACAAACTCAGTTGAAGGGTCGATTGTACCCCGCACATAATCGCAAAGATTTCTGCTTGGAATACAGTACAGTATCTACCTAGTAAGTGCGATTGTTCCAACCTCATTTCACGACAGTAGACATCAGCACCACATCTCTCCATCAGAGAACCGACAGCGTAACAGACCATTTGCATTTGTTGTTGTCTTTCCATATAACCAGACAACCACTCCTCTCGAGAAGGAATCTTCACATGGAATGTCCTGTAAGGAAAACTATATGTGAGTGTAATATCGCTGGAAACAAGAATATTTTCACCCCATGTAACCATTTGTAATCACAATCGTGTATGACTGGTAGCAAGATCAACATGGTTACTGTTCCAAAGCCCAGTAACCTACAGTCTGTATGCACATGATAGTGCTTCTTGTTTGAGGTGTATGTGTAATGGTTTGATACTTAGAAGTGCCTCAAGAGCAGCAGTCGGAGTTGTGGTAAAAGCACCAGTCAACGCCATGAGCGCCATTCTTTACAGATGGTTTAACTTTGACTGGAATGTCATTACCTCTCCCCTCTGCCTCTATACAAGGCATCCGTATGGCAGTATTGGACGTACAATTCTCGTGTAAATCCAATTGATCTACATATTTGGGTTTGAAACCCCAGGTCTTTCCAAAAGTTCGTCTGCACTGCCCGAATGCCATGTGCGTTTTCTTGACTCTGAACTCAATGTGAGTAGGCCAATTCAGTTTAGAATCCAATATAACTCCAACGTATTTGACTTGATCTGCACACAGTAGCTCAGAATCAAAGAACTGCAAGGGACGAACCCCGGTTGTTATTCGCTTCTTCATGAAAAGAACCATTGAAGTTTTACTTGGGTTAACTGATAATTTAACTTGTCGACACCACTGTTCGACAGCTCTTAATGCCTGTTGCATTAAGTCAAAGATTGTTCCGATACAAAATCCAGTAATTAGTATTTGGCAATTGTCAGCAAACCCGTAGGTTGGAAATCCAAGCTCATTGAGTTTCTTAAACAAGCTGTCGGCTACCAAGTTCCATAACAAAGGTGACAGAACGCCACCCTGAGGACAACCGCAAATACTCAACTTCCGTATCTCAGCCTGTCGCAGTGACGAGCAAAGAATGCGGTTACTAAGCATTGCGTTTATCCAACCCGAGATACATGCAGATATCCCATGACCGCGCGTCGTTTCCAGAATAGATGGGAAGGACACATTATCAAAAGCACCCTCAATATCTAGGAGCGAGAAGGGTTTCTCAATGTTGTAAACAACATCGTGAAGCAGAGTGATCGTGGATTTCCCACACTGATATGCATGTTGCATTTTGTGCAGTGGATATTCAACTAAACTAACGTTCCTGATGTGATGATCGATTATCCGTTCCAAAGCTTTCAGAAAAAAAACTTAAGCTAATAGGCTTCTTCATAGCTATAGCCCTTCCTTTGGGAATAAATCTAATAGTTATTTCACGGCATGCTTTCGGGATATACCCGGTAGCAAGACTGGAAAGCATAATCTTTTTCAAGAATATCAAATCCCTTTTGCAGTAGCACGGGAAGTGTTCCATTTTTTTCCGAGTTGTTTGTATGGAGCAAAGCTGTCAACTTCTCACTTGACCGATTCAGTGGAAACCAATGTGCTTGCTAACTCCCACGAGTCCGAATCACCAGAATGAGATCTGTGAACATTGTTCAGCTCCGGATCGATACAACCTGGAAAGTGTGTGTCGAAGAGACAATTAAGAACATCTTTTTCGTTCGTCACATAAACACCTTATCTGTTTTTAAGGAGTTCATCTGAAAATCATTCGATTTCGAGAGAATTTTATTTAACCTACTAGCCTCGTTCAGCCAAGAGACATTAGTGCATAGGTTTTGCCAGCCAGCCCGCTCTGCAGTTCTAAGACATTTTTTATATGCATATGGAACCTGCCAATTTCCCAGCTCGCTCGAAATTTTATAAGAGCAAACCGTTATGTCTAACACCTCCTCCCTCCCAGACCTCGCGAAAGTTGGTCAGGTTCCCACATTCAGAATATGGAGATTTGTACTACTTATGTACTCCATTAGCTCAAGGCCTCTCAGATTGAGTCAGTCTGAGCTGCCCCAAATGATGTGATGAGCATTTGCATCACCGCCGATAATGAGAGGAAGCTCATTTCTGCTACAATTTCCGATTCGCTGATGCCGCGACAATTCGCGACTGGTGGTGTCTCGGTTCGGTCTACTCAGTCTAGTCCCCGGTGGCGAATCTAGCTTCTCAGCGAAAATTTGATTTTTCCACAATAAACCTTGAAATCAGAGACATGAAAATTACACCCGCATGAAGATGCACTACTAATTATTAATATTTATGCGCGTTTGACAGTATACAAGGTCAACTAAGTGTTTCGTGTTTCATGGTTATCCATAATGATATATAGAATTAATTTGAATTTTAAAAGTTATATGCCGAAAATAACCATGTGTCCATCTTACCCACAGTTCCCGAATAAAAAGCGCCATCCAAATCGATAATATAATATAACATTCTTTCGTGACAAATTAATAAACATTTTAAATATTATTGTCCATTCCATATATACCAACATTCAAAGTTATTTTTTTCGTTATTAACATGCTCATAAGTCATCAGTGTCCTGCCAATCATCTTCGTCATTGGATGAACAAGGTATTTCGATGCTTAGAATACTATTAATACCTGGTCCATCCAATGACGTAGAAGATGATTGGCACGACACTGATGACTTATGAGCATGTTAATAACAAAACAAATATCTTTGAATGTTGGAATGTATGGAATGGACTATAATGCAAATAATTTATTGAAACGCTAGTCTATTTCACTCCACATTATTCCAAGGATCCCTTTAGATCCCCCTATGATTTATATATGTATCAATAAGGCATTTTTTGCTGAATAACAAATGAATAAATTTAGCTGCTACTACCTGCTACTCTAGAAACCGTAGCCCCTTAAAGTTAGCCCAAAACAACCAAACAATCAGACATGCATCCTTAAAACGAAAAGATAGCGAGATGGTCTATTCTGCGAAAAGGTGTGTTTTGAAAGCATCCACAACTTTCTAGAACATCTAAAAACTGTAAAAAATCTAAAAAAAAGTTCCAGTAAAAACACCTTTTAAGGGGGTATTCCGACATGTAATTCAATTTCACCTAATAACTTTTTTCGCTTAACAGATAGCCATTTCACTATTTCAACAACGTTTCATAAAATCATTTCGTTTATAAACTTTCCATATATGACTATCAATTTTGGTAACAACTTGTAAAGTTATTTTTTTTTATCTACGTACATACCCCCTTAAATCAAAAATTTTCAACGTTATGTTAAACTACTTAAAAAATAAAGAAACCTTTCCGAAGACATCAAAGTGCAATAACCAATAGTTTCGTCGCAAATATCAATGTCTGGCTTTTTTGATTCCGTCCCACTGTACACCGTAGGGACCATCCATAAATGACGTAGCATTTTTTGAGTAATTTTTAACACTCCCTCCCCCATCGTAGCATTTCGTTACAAACCTCTAAATACCCCCCCCCCCCTCCCCTGGTAATTACGTAGCTTGACGGTAACTCTCCCCCCTCCTGTTCTCGTAAAAAAATTTTTAAAACATGAAAAACGATGTTAGTTATTCTCCTTTAAAAACGCTACGTAGCCTGACATGACCCCTACTCCCCCGTCGTCACATATCATCACAAAATGCAAAACTTGCCCTCCTCCATATAATGCTACGTCATTTACGTACTGTACATTGGAAATACATACCCTTTTAGCCATGCCAATGAATGGGATTTATTTTTACAATTCCGGGAGTAGTTGCATTCTAAAGTCCATAACCTTGTGACAAAGTCACCATTTATGTAGATCATTAAGATATTAATATTCATCTTCATACTTCCAGCGGTCAGTTTTTGTTGAAGCTTGGCGCCCTTCATCGACACCGCCTAAAATCCAATCAATCATAATTTCACTAAATTAACCAAAGTAAATACGAAACGAAAAGATTATACAACTACCAGAATGACAGCGGTTACTTTTCAAGTATGCCAGTTTGTAGTCCCATCAGTGCTGGCAGCAAGTTTTTGACCGCCAGCCAAATTGGTAATAATTGCACGTTTCGGTTGTTCACTTTTAATGTATATTATGTTGCAGTATGTACACATATAATTTGCCGCTCATTTTACTCTCGTTTTCCCATCCTGATAACGGTTCATTTTCGCTTTCGCCTGCTAACGAGGCTCCAGGATACATGCTCGAGTCGAAATTGCCACTTTGCTAAAGGTCTCCACGAGGTGCACTGTAATCGAAGATGATTTTTTTTTCGATAAGCGGTTTCGGTGTCGAAGAGGCGCAAAAATAAACACTCCATTTCTCTTGAAAGCTGTGCGTCACACAATTTCTGGCGCAGAGCGGAATGTGATCAAAAATGAGTGGACTGAGAGTGATTCAATTCGCGAGTGATGCTTCGTTTTGCGTAATTTGACTACACGAGTAAAGTTATTAACGAGTTAAATTAAGTGATTATATCGTCGATTGCGAATCGGTTGGTGCTAACCGGTTTTGGTTAAATATGTTGTGGAATGACAGTAAGAAGCAACCTTGTAAAAGAAGACTGAAGTACGTTTAAATATTCTTTGTACCGTAAAACGGGGTATTTTTGATCACCGGGGTAATTTTGATCAAATGAGACTTTTTCCAGTAACGTACGATAAGATGATTCCCTATAACAAAATCATCAAAACAAAATACAAACCATATTCTAAACATGTTCAGCATCTACCGGCAACGATTATTTCGTCATTTAGTGAACCTTTCATGAACAAAAATTCAAATTGAAAATGATACAACTTTCGTGCATCGTTTCAATCTGTTCAAACAATTCTTTGTATATAAATGAAATCAACCAACTTCAACTGAACTGATCACTTTTTTAGAAACCGTAAATATTTTTGTCCAATAATTTATTTAAAAAATCCGAGATTTTTAATGCTAACTATTTTATTTCGACTATTTTCCTGAAAAAGTGCGATAAAAGTCGGCCGTATCCTTCCAGGCAATTTTGTTTTCTTACGAGACGACACAATAACGGGTCAAAAAATCGTCTGCCGATATGCAATCTACGCAGCATTTGGAGCGTTATTTTTTATTTCGATACACATATTTTGCTGATCAAAGTTACCTCGAAAACAACGAATGAAAATTTTCAACAAATTAATAGTAAAACGAAATACATTACCAAACAATTTGGACGTTTTCAATCTATGGGAACCAGTACTTGTTTTAAAAATGCAAACAATTACATCTACCTGATTTGAAGAAAGTTATTCGAAAAAATGTAGAAAAATTGATCAATGTTCCCCCGTTTTACGATATCCCATGTCGTTGTATAGACTGTCACAGAATGATATGTAAGCCCGCGGATACGAAATAAGAACCCAGCGGCTACAACATACGTTCTTCTACAGATTTTTCGACCACAAATTAAAACTAGAACAGAGGAGGTGGGCCTATGACGGACACCACTTGTCAGATGAACACCATCAGGATAGAGCATAAAGCAAGTTTTTAAAATATTTGGGAAAATATAGTAAACGTAAACCAACTCAAAATATTATAGAGATGCTAGAGTCAGGGCCGTGCCGTGGTGACCTTGGTGGAGTGTCATTTTGACGCCCTTTTAAGGTTTAATTTCGCTTTCGTTTCCAGTTCGACTTTCGAACAACAATTTAGTGTGTACCTTTAAAATGACCTACTTATCCAATTTTATCACTTGGATAAAGATTTCGTCGCAAGTTCCCCACTTCCCCCTCAGCGAGATCCAACTAACCGCACGGGTTTGATTATTATATTTAATTTTGGTGATTTCAGAAACAAATTTTGCTTTTTCTATTGATGCATCTGGTTATTTAGGGCAATCTTCACCACCTTATTTAAAAACGGACAAATATCTTTAACCGTACTAATTGTGTAAGGAATTAAATTAAAAAAAAAGAGTTTACTGCGGGTAAGGGATAAGTTGGATACCTACTAACTTTAGCTAGGAATTATTTAGGACATTTCGAATAAATTATAATTAAAGTCGAATTTTAACAATTTGTTAACTAAACTGCTGTATTAAGGGAGGGGTAAGGATTTCAGCGTGAAAAAAAACTTTTCGATTTTTTTTAGCAAATTTGGGTGAAGCGAATTATTACAAATTTTTGTGCACTATAATGTATCATTTTAACAACATTCTGTAATTTTTTCATCCAAAAATATCGACAAGCGACTTGTAGTTTTTTGTAGAACGTTTCTGGAAAAACACGATTTGCGGTGTTAACTGCCATTCAAAAACTACTTCACCGATTTATTTCAAATTTTGTATACACATTCTATGTATTAAATACCCAACCCCTACGTTGAGTTTTCGAGATAATTTAACTAGAAAAAATATGGGTAGGTAATGTCAGAGACATATTCGAAGTGAAGTAGAATACACTTAGGCTGGTAATTCGATTGCTGTAATTTTTACTATCTTTTGCATGGTTGCATTAAATTCAGCTATCAAGTATTTCTGTTATCTGTTATATGCTTTACCTACACGTACATCACTTGCGTCCTACTTCGAAACCTGCAAATGTCCGCCCGAACACATGGGTGGCAGAATTCAACTGCTTGGTTTGTTCCCAAGTTTTCAGTGGGTAATTTTTTAAGTGGATAATACTATCTTTACTACTCACATTATTGAATATTTCATTACACATATGTATAATGGGATCAAAAGGCATTCGTCTAGCTGCTTTATTTTAGAAATAGGCCACTTTAAAGTATGGCATGCACAAATGAAATAAATTAAAGGCCAAATCGGATAACAAATACTATTTGGACTCACTGGAAGTTAAACTCACTCCACAATCATAAGCCAGTAGAAGGGCATTTCCGCGTGGAATGTCAGCATTAGAGAGTTCAGGCGAATATCCTATAAAAATAATATATTCAAACCTTAACCAACCAGGTTTCTTCGTAATAATCCTGCAATTGTCACGTATGATAATAACCGACAACAAATGTAGTACCAGGACATTCCTTTTAACAGAGCTTTTCACTTGTAGAGCAGTGAAATTCGCAAACAAAGTAAGTAAATTGAAAATCCCGTTTCACGTTTCCCAGTTTGCCCCCAGAATCAAACCATCAACAGAAACTTATATCAGTATTCAACAAACCAAAATAATCTCCTTCAAATCGTCAATCGCAGTCACAATACCGTTTGCTAGAAGAAAAGTATTAAAAGAGCACACTACTTCGCAGTGCACTCTGGAGCGCGCGCCGTGGTGTATTTTTATGAGTACGCCACACATAATTGAAAGAGCAAGAGAGCGGGGTCTTTCTCACCCAACTACCTCACCGCCAGGGAACACTTTAACTCCAAAAGATCTGTGCTCATTGTATGCATAAAACAGGCGCTCCTGTACATCATTGAAATGATGCCTGATAGCAGTCATGGAATATATTGCTTCGAGCTGACGGAACGTAGCAACTACTATGAGGTTAGAAAGCAAACTGACGATTTTTTCTTATGTGCTGCTTTTATAAGTGTGTCGCAGTTCATTGGATGCAAAGAGCAGAGATGCCAGGTACTTTTTTCAAATGTCTGCAATAATAATTTTAAAAGTCTGGGAAGAACAAAAAATGTCAGGAAAGCTAGTGTAACCAAAAGCCTTTTTATTCAAAAATCTGCAAATATCTGCAACCAAACTAAAAAATCTGCAAATATCTGCAACCAAACGGAAAAATCTGCAAATATCTGCGTCATCGAAAAAATCTGCAGCTTAAATTAAAAGTCTGCGAATTTGCAGACTTGTCTGCAAATCTGGCATCTCTGGCAAAGAGGCAGTCCTAGCAACGCTTGCTGCTTGGTTCAATTGTTCGAACCAGTCAACGCTGATTATTACCACTTTCACAAAATACATTATTTTCGTTATTTATAGTAATAGTACATTTTACGAAATCAAATGCAATATACGTGCACTTATTTCCGATTAGATAGAGCAAAAATATTGCGATTTCGATCAGTACAACAGAAGTTATTCGCATTTGTAAACTGGGAAAATATCTCAGCAGAAACCTTGAAACGGGACTTCTATATTGAAACGTTAGAAGTATTCTACTTCAAAAAATCTTTTAAAGTATAATACTTCAAAAAAAATGTTCAAAAAAGTAGAATACTTCAAATTTTTTTCAAAAAATCTGTTGAAGTAGAGTACTTTAAAATTTTTTTTTGTTTTCGCTATATTACGCCAAAAAACCCAATATTGTTGTTTTTGCATAACACGAGGTTCACAACAAGAGGCAAAGTTTTTACCCATTTTGATTCATGACTTCGTGGACCTTTTATAAGTCTACTTAGCATACTATCAAAAATATCTTTTGCTTGTTTTGAAAACCTTACTGTCTATTTCTCTTTGACTATGCGTGTTCACCCTGTAAGCAGCCTAACTAATTTTCGCTGTGCAAAAATCATGTCAAAATTGTCGATTGACAAGATGTGAACCCTCTTGCCCACTTCAAAAGCTAATAAGACTACAATCAAACACAGAGGCTGGTATAGCCATAACATAGTCATCTATCAAATCACTGACAACACAATGACTTCTAATTGAACACTCTGTTATCCTGCCTGTGGCAAGGACCGTCACAGCCATCCCGATTAACACAAACGGTGTAAATATGTTCTGCTTGTGAACCGGATGTGTATACAAATACGACGAGTGGTATCGGGGATGGCATTATTCACTGCTGAAAAGGACATTTAAAATCCGAAATTCTCCATGTGAAACCAAAAAAAAGATAAAAGAATTCCAACGACCCATGAGTAGCCCCTTTTCAGTTTGATGTGAAGAGGCTCGTCGTCCACACTCTCACTTTCAGATTGTCGGTTATTCTAAAGGGCAATGGCCTGGGACGATTCCGTTGGGATACTATGGTAACGAACTATCTTCAGTTCTGTTGCATTCGGAAAAGTAACACAAACAGGGATGCCAACGGTACCGATAAACTACATTTTTTTCGATATATTTACATTTGCACAAGCCGTACAGCCCGCTACAGCGACGCATCACTACAGCTCTTGCCAGAACAGTAGCCAAACCGAGTACATTTTCCCGTACAGCAGTAGAATACATTTTTGTTTTGCTGCTGTACTCCGACTGCTCGGTGAGAGTGTGGCGTAGTAAAGTTTGTTCTCTCGCTTTGTACATTTTTCTCTGCATAGTCAAAGGGAGAGTCCCGCACACGAAAGCGTTGATGCCGGCAGTGGCGTAAATGAGCCGCATTCATTGTAGTCATTTTTGAATAAAAAAATTAAAAAGATTGAAAGTATTAAAAAATGTAAAATAAGGAAAGAGAAGCTGTACCGCTCGCGTCTGGTGGCTGTACTGGGGACAGTAGTTTTCTGTCATGTTACTGCTTTACACACAGGCAGCCGTACAGCGCTGGGCGTCCTGCACTAGCGAATGACAGCAGCATCGAGAGAGAAATGAGAATGTAGGCAGAAAAATTACAGCCGTGGAAAAGGTAGGCATTTTGCATCCTTGAACACAAAAGTCAAAGACACAACTAAGCATGTATAAAATTATACCTTCTAAGCTAATCGAAAAAAGTTTGTTGAGAAATAAAATAGACCAATTCTGATATCAAAAGTTGAAGAGATCAGCTGCAAAATCAAAACATATACAAGCAACTTTCGGTGATACTGCGTGTAAATATCTTAAACTTTGGCAGTTATATAGCAGGGGGTCCGGAATATGCGTATAATAATAACAAATTAATATCTGCAATAAAAATCTCCAGGGCCACACCGCATTCACAAACTCTTCCGAAAAGACAAACCCGCCTTTACAGCTTCTCTATTACCTTTCAAAAGTAACCAAAGAAACAAAATCTCGGTGACTTTTGTTCGGTGTTGGGTTTTCCTCCCCTTCTGCTTTCGAACGAGCCACACCGCATAAACCAAACCACCAGCCGATCCCGGGTCGTAGGTACGACAAACTTACGGTTTAAGGACAATATAATAGGCTGAATACCCTCTCGAAAGGTAGTAAATTGGAGATTTTGCTCGCACTCTTCTCACTTCTTGGCTTCCGCAGCGATTTCCTTTTCCGGCGGGTCGTTTCATAAGCCATTGTTGAAATGAAGAGCAGTGTGACAGTTTAGAGCGAAAGCTCATATAAATTAGAAGTACACAAAAGTGATGTCATGGAGTTATGGACACACACATCGACAGCTAGTGTGTAAGAGCTCTTGAGCCTTGTGCAACAATATGTTTCGAGTACTGATCCTTACGGAGCGTCGTTTCGGGAACAATGAAAGAAACAACGGTCAAATGCGGGGTAATTATGGGTTGTCCCAATGTTGCAATTGATATTTAGACGGCTCAAGAATGGGAATAATATATAATCAACAATTTTAATGTAGCCGTTCCATAAAGATGTTTTTAAAAAATAGTAAAGATTCTTGAATTAAAGGTACGATTAAATGGACTTGAACTACGATCGACCATACCAAATTACTTCAACCTTTAGGGTGTTTGGGGTAATGTAGTGAAAATAAGTGAACGTCAAGAGAAATCATGTCATTATTAATTGAATCCACATTGTGGAAACAACGATAAGTCTAGTTTATGCTAGGCTGAATGGCAAGTTCATCATACAAACGAATCATAGACAGGCTCACCTTATTAGAATGCTTAGCCATAACAGAGGTTTGAACACTTGGAACATGATGAGAACATCCTTGCCAAGTCTTTTCCTTCACTGGTTCGAAAAGAAAAATTAGGTTTTGTAAATTACATACCTTGAGACAAATTTAAAACAAAATTGTCTTAAAAGATCCCAAGGCATTTTACCAAGCTTTTTTAAGAGAATAATTGAATATAAATACCTAGTTAACAATAAAAATCCCTGATTTTTTGTGCGGTAAAACAGCAGTATCGAAAACTGGTTTTCGGATAACGAACCAACGCAAAGCACTATCTTTAGGTATATTTATATTGCCATGTTGATGACAACAGTATCATGCACTAACCAGAGACTATAACAATGCAAACACAAGAAAACGTTCGTCAAAATTCACCCATTCAGCCGATCGTTTTCAAACTTTCAGCGAATAAAAAAATCATATCATTAGACTTTTTACACGTTTGTTTCATTAAATTTCATAGCCATATCCAAAGGCACATCCTCTGAACACTCGCTCGTAAGTTCTTGTATAAAGTGGGCCAACTTGTTTTTGTGTGGAAATCCATTTTGCTCATTTCTGCCTTCGAATTCACTTCCCTGCTTACGATGGCCTAATGGGCTCAATGGGGCGCAATTTCAGTACCTTCGGGGTTAAGATCCCCCGAAATTGACTTCTTTAGCCTTGTACAACTCCGGAACATGTTTCGAACAATGGCACGAGGCTAAAGCGAGCCAGACCTCAGAAGTAGACGCTTTTGGAGGCATTCTTTCAATTACTCTTGCTCATTGATCGTTGCGGTTGTCGAGAGCGGAGTGTTACGTTCTCCACGCGAGCTAATTTCCTGCCAAATCATACATTTTTTGGCAAACTTAGACATTAGCCTGGCCGCGATTTGTTAAAAAAAATATTCAAAATAGACATATCAACAAGCGCCGGATCGGAATAGTTTCCTTCTAACCTAAACACCTGTAAAATTTGAAACCGACCCAAAAAAAATTACTGGACCCGAAAATGATTTGAAGTGAGCCAATAGCAATTTTATTGAAATTTTGAATTTTTTGGTTTCTTAAAAAAGAAATGTATAGAATTCGCTCAAACTTTCAAGATATTTTCCGAGACCCGGAGGGCCGAGTCTTATATACCAATCGACTTAGCTTGACGATTTGGGACAATGTCTGTGTGTGTATGTAACGGACAAACTCTCATTCGTGTTTCTCAGCAATGGCTGAACCGATCTTATCGAAACCAATTTTAAGTAAAAGACCTATCAGCCAGACAGAACGCTATACATTTGTTTTTTTTCTGATCTTTAGTTTTCAAAATATGAATGTTTGAATGTGTAAAAATGGCGTTTTTTGCAGTTTTATTGTATTGAAATGATGCTTTCAGCAAATTTGTAGCTCTTACTTTTGCGAATAACGTTACTGAAGACAGGAAATATCTATTTTGAATACTTTAACAGTTATGACTTGTTGTTTGTGGATTATTCTTTGTCGCTAATTTATTGTTCAATGTAGTAATAGTCCATTTAAATAAGCCAAATATTATTTCGATAGAACGAATTTTGTATTTCATTTTTCAATCTACAACCGCAAAAAATAACAACCGAACAATTCCGATCAAGTTGTCTGGATGGAACTTAACCACTTATCAGCGCAAAAAATTTCATTTTCGCGAACCTTTTGACAGCAAATTTTCTAACTTATAACCAGCGAATCGATCTGGAACATATTTTGGAAAATTAGAAGCGAAACAAATAGCTCCAAGCGTTGACAGCCGGACAAATCATCCGGAAAAGATAGAATACTTCCCGTGCTACTTCAAAGGTATTTGATATTCTCAAACACGCCTTGAAAAAGATTGTGCCTGCTACCCATCCTGTCTTGCTACCGGGTATATCCCGAAAGCATGGCGTGAAATAACTATTAGATTTATTCCCAAAGGGGGGCGCTCAAGCTTTGAAGAAGCCAAGAGTTTAAGGCCTATTAGCTTAAGTTCTTTTTTGCTGAAAGCTTTGGAACGGATAATCGATCATCACATCAGGAACGTTAGTTTAGTTGAATATCCACTGCACAAAATGCAACATGCATATCAGTGTGGGAAATCCACGATCACTCTGCTTCACGATGTTGTTTACAACATTGAGGAAGCCTTCTCGCTAAAGCAATCTAGCTTGGGTGTATTCCTAGATATTGAGGGTGCTTTTGATAATGTGGCTTCCAATCTATTCTGGAAGCGACGCGCGGTCATGAGATATCTGCATGTATCTCGGGTTGGATAAACGCAATGCTTAGTAACCACATTTTTTGCTCGTCACTGCGACAGCCTGAGATACGGAAGTTGAGTATTTGCGGTTGTCCTCAGGGTGGCGTTCTGTCACCTTTGGTATGGAACTTGGTAGCCGACGGCTTGTTTAAGAAACTCAATGAGCTTGGATTTCCAACGTACGGGTTTGCTGACGATTGCCAAATACTAATTACTGGATTTTGTATCGGAACAATCTTTGACTTAATGCAACAGGCATTAAGAGCTGTCAAACAGTGGTGTCGACAAGTTAAATTATCAGTTAACCAAAGCAAATCTTCTGATTCTTTTCATAAAGAAGCGAATAACAACCGGGGTTCGTCCCTTGCAGTTCTTTGATTCTGAGCTACTGTGTGCAGATCAAGTCAAATACGTTGGAGGTATATTGGATTCCAAACTGACTTGGTCTACTCACATTGAGTTCAGAATCAAGAAAGCGTGCATGGCCTTCGGGCAGTGCAGACGAGCTTTTGGAAAGACCTGGGGTCTCAAACCTAAATACATCAATTGGATTGGCACGACAATTGTACGTCCAGTACTGTTATACGTATGCCTTTTGTGGTGGCAGAGGGGAGAGGTGATGACAGTCCAGTCAAAGCTAAACCATCTGCGCTCATGGCGTTGACTGGTGCTTTTACCACAACTCCGACTGCTGCTCTTGAGGCACTTCTAAATATCAAACCAATACACATACACCTCAAACAATAAGCACTATCATGTGCATACAGACTGCAGGTTACTTGGTTTTGGAACAGTAACCATGTTGATATTGCTACCAGTCATACACGATTGTGGTCACAAATGGTTACATGGAGTGAAGATATTCTTGTTTCCAGCGATATTACACTCACATATAGTTTTCCTTACAGGACATTCCATGTGAAGATTGCTTCTCGAGAGGAGTGGTTGTCTGGCTATATGGAAAGACAACAACAAACGCAAGTGGTCTGTTACGCTGACGGTTCTCTGATGGAGAGACGTGCTGGTGCTGGTGTCTACTGTCGTGAAATGAGATTGGAACAATCTTACTCATTAGGTAGGTACTGTACTGTATTCCACGCAGAAATCTTTGCGATTATGTGCGGGGTACAATCGGCCCTTCAACTGAGTTTGTCCGGCAGAGTTATAAACTTCTGCTCCGATAATCAGGCTACAATCAAGGTCCTTAGCTCAGACAAATCACGGTCCAAGTGTATCAACAGTAAAATTGCTGCCACTTTCTGTCATTTTGTGTTTAATAGGCATTTTACAAAACGATGTATTATTCAGTTTCATACCATTCATTTACGTGATTTTAGAATTGACTGCTTTTTCAATTTATTTAATCGATTAGTCTACTTTCAAGGAGTATCTGTGCAAAATTTGAGCGGTTTATTCCAAATATCGTAAGAGATGCAGCGTTTTAAACGAAATAGACGGGAAACAAATCACGCGCTGCAAAACGGACTCCTTTACTCGGAATGATCCTTTCGTATCATTGGGCCACTGTTACAGAAAGTTACAACCGCACTTTGAGATGCATACAAACATATTTACAATATAATTCCATATGAAAACTACTTAGCTCACCTTATTTCACTGGTTTCCATTAATTACTGTATCTTTTTTCGTGGAACAAATTATATTAATGCTTTTGGCCAGTTTTTTGATACGAATACTCTTCTGTGAGTCTTTTCAAAGTACTTGCCTGATGTTTTATTACATTTAAAAATATTAGAAAACTTTGTTAAATTTTAT
Organism: Topomyia yanbarensis; assembly: GCF_030247195.1. Lineage (NCBI taxonomy): Eukaryota > Metazoa > Arthropoda > Insecta > Diptera > Culicidae > Topomyia > Topomyia yanbarensis. The sequence goes on along the minus strand of NC_080671.1, from coordinate 189,226,775 downwards.
TTGATGCTTTCCTTCCGTTGTATGACAGATATCAGAGTTTTTGTCTCAACAATACTGTTGTATGAAGGCCAAAACCCCAGGGCCGGCGGATAGCGTGGGTAGTATGGGTAGTACTCCCACTAGAAAATAGTCGAGTGGGTAATTACCCACTCGAAATTTTGGACCTTTTCATAAATTTGAAATCTGCTACGTATGTATCTCGGGCACACATTTGAAAATATCGAAGTACTACAATTCCATTTGCACAAACACACCGCAAGTGATTTAATATAAATGTAACGTAAACGTGGGTATTGCGAAAATGAGACAAATCCCTATTCTATTACCCTCACCCTATGCTTACTACCCACTCGGGCTAAAAGTGTGACGCCGGCCCTGAAAAACCCTAAGTTATGTTATGGAAATCACTCCAAAATGAAAACGGCTTGAGATAAAAAGACGTCATCTGCAACAAAGTTATTAATAATTGATTGCTCTAGAAAATTGCGGTAGAAAGTATATAGAATGATATAGAACGATCAAGTAGAATGTGAAGCAAATTTTGTAACTTCGACTTTTATACGACCACCCCAAAACCGCTTCAGCGAAAAGAAACAGTTCGTCATACACAATAAATGTTTCTAAGACATGATTTTTCTAAATCCAAATATGAAAACGTGAAAAATGGTTTCCTGCTGCATTCGCTTCCTGTGCATTGTTGACACTATTACAATATTTTTAAAAATCATCTTCAACTCGTGGTATTAATGTTGCCGTATTACTTACATATTTTCCAATATGTCATTATCCTGATAACTAATTTCTTTGCGCGGTTTCTGAGGTTGTATTTCTGATTTAGCCCTTCTTTGTGCAGACACCATTCACAGAAGAGCACAAAATTTGGAAGGCATAAGGACACAAAAATGATCGGTTTTTCCTTCTTACCGAGTTCGGTAAATTTTCCAGTAAGAAAGATGTGTTCCTAGACTATCCACACGGCATGCCGTTAATATTTGAACGAATTTTATACCTGCATGTGCGACATATAATTATGAACACGATACGACCCATTACGCGTCTGCTTCAAGTTGTTCTACATGAAAAAATATTGTAAGTTGTAGTGGGTAGTTTTGGTGGAACCAATTAGGACTAATAATCGGACACTGGTGGAGAGCATAAATTTTACAGAAGAAGTGCAAAATGTAGCGAGCTGCTTCTATCAGATCAGGAATTTCTTCAGATTTTTTCGATTACCCAATCCAACAATATATTTCAAACTGAGTGACCCAGTGTAGTTCGTCCCAGCTACAAAATACCCAAAACAAATGTTAATTAGCAGTTATGTGATATTCTTACGTACAGCAAAACTGTGCATTTCAAATAATTTCTGACATCTTTATTCACTATTAAAAATACATATGACTAGAATTGTTTCAACAAAACATTATTTTTGTAACCTCTTATTACATTTGGAAACATTTTCACTTCTTCTATTAAGACAGTTATAATCAGTACTGGGCAGACAAATAATATCTAAATATTGTTTCAAAATAAAACTTAAGTCTTACTACACTGGTACACATGTTAAAACTTAATTCATCCGATCCGATGCAATGGTTTTTGATTAGCTGCATGTGAGCGCTTTCGTCTACTTACTCCCTTTCATCAACAAACTCAACATTTCAACAGCAAAAAGGTCGTTCTTTAATGCCTTTCAACGACAATTTGTCCATTGTTAATCAACACATATTACCTCTATTTCACACTTAACTCAGATAATCTGCCTGTTCCATCAGATAGTACTGCTGCTGCGGATGGCTGCTACCATTAGCGACGGTATCGAGATGATTCCAGCCCGCCGTCGCCGACACCGCCATTGATGCGTAATTGCTACTATTGCCACTAGCAGTGGAACCATTCCACCAGCTATCGGCAGCGATCGTCGTCTGTTCTGCGGCAGCATTGGGGACGAGAGCATCCCCACTGGAAGCTTCACTGTAACCACCGTACGGCAGCATCATTGCCGTCGCGTTTGGTGATGCGGAATTGCTGTAATTTTCGTAGCAAAAGTTCTCCACCAGCTGATTGGCTGCCGCCGACCCGTCAGTTATGCTATCAGTGAGTTTGCTTTGCGACACGCAACTCGATTGGCCAATAAAGAACGAATTGATGTCGTCGCAGAGGCGCAGGTTGATTTTGTTCATGTCGGGGAGTGTGGCGTTGTTGTTATTCGTATTGACACCGTGATAATCGATTTGAGGACTGGAGTAGTAGGAGAAGTCGTCAAACACGCTGGAACCACTGGTCAGACTAGCAGTATCTGTGTCGGTGCTATTTGTTTCGTACTTGACACAGTCAAAGTATCGGCAGCCATATTCTGAGTTGGCCAGAGTGTTCTTGTAGATGTTACCACTTTCCATGTCGAGAACCGTAGGTGGGGAGCTTCCGAGCGTGTGAATGCTGGTGTTTGAGTTGCTCGGGTATTTGTTGGTTGGCCGAATGGGTTGATCCAGTTGGAATATTTCCTCCGGATGGATAAAGCTCGAGTTGTCGTAGTAGTATGATTGGTTGTAATCTTGAATGGTTTGAGGAATTTGAGTTGGTTGATTGGTGGGTACTGTGACTGTCCCATAGTTGCAATGGGAGTTCGATTTGTAGTTGCCTGGAAAAGTTATGCTGTAACTGTTTTCCGGATTTACACGGGTAAGCTGGTTCGGCGCGGGTAGTATTTTGCCCGATTCCAGCAGTTGTTTGGTGACTTTTTTGGTTTGTTTGACGTTGGTAATCTGTTTGAAGAAAGAAAACTGTTGAACTATACTGTACGACTAATAAGTTTGCTATGAGAAAACTACCTTAGTAACTTTTGATTGGATTGCTTTGAGAACACGTTCACGTCGACCGATTCCCAGAATTTTACGCGTTTCGCCAGACGACTTCGATTCCGGCCGAGGATGATCGTGCACACCTTTGCCTTGGAAGAAGATTGCGTTTGCCGTGTGGCGCCAAAAATGTGTCACAGGATATCCACAATGACCTCGGCAAGGCTGGATTTCCAAAACGCCCCCAATGCATAATCTATTGGGACATGCTTTTCCCTGTTGCTTCCGTCTGGCCTTGTCGCATATGGCAGGACGCAGGGTGATTTTATCTCCATTTGGCAAGACACATCTTGCCGAACAAACCAATACACCCAGGCAGCTTTTCTTCAGGATGCTAACATTGTGATTGTTGGTGTTTCGCATTGCCCATCCGGACGTGTGTCGTTTGGCCTGTTCGTCCATTAAGCGATAGATATAGCGACAATGACCGTCACTCCACTCGTTAAAATCATTCAAGTCGGCATCGCAGACCGGAGGCACATTGGGATCATTAATGTCCCACTCGAGACCGATCCGGCTGTTGGACGTAACGATATTTGATTGCCTGTAAAATTGAAGAATTTAAACATTTTAATAAATACGTTCAATTTTTGAGGAATTGTCAGAGAAAATTCATTTTATAAGATTACTACTTCGAACTGCTTTGATGAACTAAAATTAAGTGAAATGGCACTTGAATATATTTAAACGTCTCATAAAACAAGAACTCAGACAAAAAGCTGGCAACTTAATAATTATTGTAACGCAGTATATCTTCAACTAGCTAAATAATCATCTTAACAAATTCAACTCAATAGAGTCGAATTTTTAATCCATCCGAAACGTAAAAACTTAAGTATAATTACATACTTAAAACATTGTCCGGCTAAGTACCATCTGAACAAACCGGTATAATTTTCCTACGCTGTAACTACGTAAAACGGTATAATTGAAGATGATATATTGAACGATACTTTGAAAGCTATCGCGCTATACCTAGCAAAGTTTGGCATACCTGTCATAGATGCTCAGTTACATTATTGGTATGCATCCAGGTATGTATGTAGACCTAGTTGGGAATGACACAAGTGGATAAACAAACAACTTGCTTCAAACGACAATAGAATCGGGTAGTTTACAATATGTATAGCAAACAAGGGCAACTACAAATATAACTTAAAGAGTGGTCGTAGTAGCAAAACTTCCCCCAATTGGCAAAATATGTTAGCCGTCAAAGAAACTACATTGATGTCTGTAGAATTTCATCGTATTTAGAAGTTTTGAACAAGGTCAATTTCATTCGAGAAAATGATAAAAAAAATGATTCGCAAAACTCTTCCAAATATTCTAGGATCTTCTTTTATAGAATTCAAATGACTCAAACATTATGTATAGGTGTAAATCTAACAAAGATATAATTTCGCTCCAATTTTGAGCCGGATTTGGAGGTAGAATGTTCACAAGTTTCAATCAAATCTACTTACTTTTTTATTGATCGGTCTTTGCATTGGTCATATAGTTTAATAAAATACTATTACCTAATGTTTATGAAGAACTTCAATCATCCCAAACATATGTGAAATTCAGGCTAATATTTTTTTTATTATTTGACTTAAAATTGTTTAGTAGATACATTCGTCAGCAACCTTCTTATGGCATTTTTATTTTTGACAGTGTACTACATCGGTGTAGTCGGTGCAACACTCATCCAAACTTGGGTGTACGCAGTATATATCTCTTTTAGCACCACACCGGGGTAGCACCAAGTAAAAACGAAAATGCTATCATATTTCGTGTCTATCAACGATTTGTTTAGTAGAATAACAGAAGGCTTAGAAAAATGAAACAAGACGTTATCCCACCAAATCCTCGTGATTGTAGTATAAAAACCAAGTTACTCAATTGTTGTTACTTAATGAAGAACGATACGTTATTGCTTTCAACTAATTGAATAGTCGGATAAAACCCAAATCATCCATTTCTAAAATTATTATTGAACAGTAAATATTCCGTTGCATTTTAATGGAATTTCATTAAATTTAACTATTGTACGTAGGCAATATTCACAGACTGAGCTTCAGTGTGTACTAATATTCAACTAGATTTGATATAAAAATCAAATTAACATTTTGAGTAAATTTGGAGAAAGTGAAATATATAGCATCCAACAAATTGTAGTTCTTCACTTTATGATTTTTTTTCAATCAAGCTTCTACGTATGATATTCCAAAATACTTACACAATCACCATTATGTCGACTCGAATGCCACAGAATTAATTTGTATGAATTCTTGCACTTGTAGAAATAAAATCGCACACAGCAAAAGTTCACCAAGGTTTAATTTAATTTAAACTTTTAATTCAATTTCACCACAAAACGCTATTGTTTTCTTTCTTTTCCACTATGTTCGATTGAATTGCTCAAAACACAACACCACTTAATTCCATTCCTCAGTCGGTGGTAGTGACTGTTAGTCGTTCGTTTCGTATGCTTTTCGTTTCTTCCTAATTTTAATTGATCTTCCTGGCCTCGGTTTAATTCAGTAGTATCATCACTTGCTATTTCTCCACACACTTCAAAATCTTTCGTATGGACGTCATTCACGAATTCATATTTAAAATAGACCGTCGCTGTTCAAAAGACCTCAACTTTTCTCGGAGCCCCAATTAAGAAGCTATGAAAAACACGTCCAAACTGACGAGCTGCGCAACGAAAACTAAACATGCCACCGAAAGGCACTTTCAACATTCTCTCACGATCGCATAGTCGACTCTCACTCTCACCCCTAACAACAGCATAAGCATGGAATCATCGTCATCATCGACAATCATCGTTACGTAGCGCTGCACTGTAGCACAGTTATAACAGAAATAAATAGCGATACGACATAAAGCTCCGCCCACAGCAGCACAACCACCAATCGCGACAGCATGCTCATTCATCCATGCTCGCTGCCCATTGGTGGAGATTACTGTTCTCTCTGTGTGTGAGCGGTTAGTTCCTATCTACAATGGTTAAATTAAACAATTATCCTCTATCCCGTGCGACTTTAGTTCATGTAAACCAATTTACTTTAAGAAAACCATAGCTCAAAATCCTGTACTCCCCAAGAATCGAAACGCTTCAATTTATCCTGACCTTCAACGTCTCAATGGATGTTGGCAATCGTAGTGCGGTGTGAATTGTTTTGATGCGACCCTTCGGCGACCAATGCGACACCGAGGCCACTATTTAATGGACCTTTCCCAATGATTGGCCGTGTCTGGACACTAGACCCTGATGTCGTGACATTGATGCTGAGACCAGCAGATTTTTGGGAGAATCTTGGCAGCAATCCATGGTAAGGCGTTTGAATTCGATTAGATTTCACTCGCCAGATTTAATTGAAATAATTTGGTGGGCTTTGAAAGAGGGAACCGCGCTCCATAAAGTATATGAGGACGTGTACGGTGAGGTCAGACGGTAGAGACGGTTTGGTCTGTTTGAAAGGGGATATACATTGTAACAATTGCTCTATTAGTGACACATTATGAGCATAATTTGTCAAGATTTGTGGTATTAATAGAATGATGGCGGAGCCGCTATAATCTCAAAAAGACGATTTTGTTTACTCACACAATCTTAAAGAAATAATTAAAATACCTTTTTAACTGGCCAACAGCGAGCGGGAATTGTTTCATTTTTAATTTAGTGCAGTAGGTTGGATGTTCCTATAGTTGAGGTGTACCAATAGTTGCATACACCTAATTGAGATACCAACCATCACCAAATCTTTTTTGATTGACACATGACACTGAAAGAATGCGTGAATAAAAGTTTTATCCTTGAAATTCGCTCAAATAAGAATCAAAAATATTATTTTTGTTCATTTTTGAGCTTCATTGCACCTATAGTTGAAATAATGTACTTATAGTTGAATGTCCCATAGAAAATCAATGGAATTTGCTACAATGGAAACCGAAAATAGCAATTCCAACACTATTTGTACACGAAAGAATCCGTTCATAAATTCATGAAAAAAGGTCACGATTTCGTGAACTGAACGATTATGAAAACCGTGATGAAATTCCTGAAATTATGAATAATAAACCTCGTATTCATGAAACTATTTATGTTTCTAAAAAACTAGTTCGCCCCCAATACGGTAAGGTGGACCAAATCCGACCTACCAAATGGATTTGGCTGTAAAATGCTCAGTTTACATCGGATCAAGTCATTACATACCAAATTAAAAGTTAGACTTCAGGGCAACTTTCTATGCATAGCATTTTATTCGCATTTTGGGAAAATTTTGAGATACAAGCGTTTTACGAAAAAGTTCATTTTTGCTATTTTCAAAAATGGTAAACCCGACCGACGATGTTTTTGGTTGATTTAGCGCAGTTATTTTATGGTTTTACATTTCTTATAAAAGAAATGTATAGAATTCGCTCAAACTTTCAAGTTTTTTCCGAGGCCCGGAGGGCCAAGTCTTATATACCAATCGACTCAGCTCGACGATTAGGGACAATGTCTGTGTGTGTGTGTATGTAACGGACAAATTCTCATTCGTGTTTCTCAGCAATGGCTGAACCGATCTTATCCAAACTAATTTTAAAAGAAAGAACTAAAACAGTATGAACGCTATTAATTTGTTTTTGATTCTGATGTTTAGTTTCCAAGATATGAATGTTTGAATGCGTAAAAATGGCGTTTTTTGCAGTTTTTTTAAATCATCTGCATAAATTGTCTATATAGATTACCAATTTATATATTTTTAGACAGCTTTAACGAATACCTTTCGAACAAGCTATAGATTGTTGAAATCGGACTATTATTAAAAGAGATATTTAACATTAAATGCGGACGAAAGATTTTTATCATTTCCCATTGCCTGAAATATGACCAAAAACATGTAATCTATTATTAACGCCAAAACGGCTTACTTTAGGTCAATAGTATCTTCGGAGAATTTAATGGAGGTAATATGCCCTTTCTTTTGGTATTGTGGTTTTGCTGATTAATCCCCCTATGAGTGAGATATTTTCACAAATTTCCTTGGAAGTGATTATATCGAAATGATGTCTTCAGCAAATTTGTAGCTCTTACTTTTGCGAATAACTTTACTAAAGACTTTAAATATCTATTTTGCATACTTTAAAAGTTATGGCTTTTTGTTTGTTAATTACTCTTTGTCGCCTATTTATTGTTCAATATAGTAATAATCCATTGAAATAAGCCAAACATTATTTCGATAAAACGAATTTTGTATTTCATTTTACTATCTACAACCGCTAGAAATAATCACCGAACACTTCCAAGTTGTCTGGAAGAAACTTGATCACTTATCAGTGCAAAAATGGTCATTTGTGCGAACCCTCTGACTGCAATTTTTCTAACTTATAACCATCGGATCGATCTGAAACATATCGGAAAATGAAAAACGAAATAAATAACTCCAAGCAACGGCGTAGCCAAGAGAAAGTTTTGGGGTTTAACACCATACAACCCCCCCCCCCCATCACACCCAAAAAAAATATTGGATTGAAGTTGAAAATTTATTGATTTAATTCAATATTACAATAACAATTATCTGATCCGTAGATTGATAACCTGTTGTTGTAAACATCATGAGGACTTTTGATAAATTGTCGGAATAGGGACCTCCTGATATGTAACTGATCTATTGGTCTTGATTTCACAGTTGTCTAATAGCATCAATATCAAATTCCTGCCTGAAAACATTCCAATAGAAAATTCCAGAGTTCTATAATCAATCCTAATCCTCAGATTTATTTCCAAATAGAGCTCGTTTTTGTAGAGATGTACTGTAATGAGGGTCTTTATTTAATAGGAAGCGAAGTTAAAATTGATTTAATGTCTATGAAACATAGAACTGCTCACCAAAAAAATGCATAACTTTCAACATTTGCTAAAAATGTTGTCTTTCTCATTCACTCTAAAATTCGTCAATCTAATCCCGACCCGGAGGGCCGAGTGTCATATGCCAATCGATTGAATTCGTCGAGATCGGAAAATGTCTGTGTGTATGTGTGTGTATGTGGAAAAAATATGACCTCTGTTTCTCAGAGATGGCTGGACCGATTTGCACAAAGTTAGTCTCAAATAAAAGGTACAACCTTCCCATCGGCTGCTATTGAATTTTTTATTGATTGGACTTCCGGTTCTGGGGTTATGAGTTGAAGAATGCAATCACGCAGCAAATTCCCATATAAACTGAAATGAAAAATTTTCAAAATCAAATTGTATTTTTGATGCCAAATGACTTTAAAATGCATGAAACATTGAGATGTTTGACAAAAATTGACTTTTTTGGACTTTGGTACATTTTTGCCTTTCTCATATAGAAAGGTTCACTCTAAAAATCGTCAATCATACCGGCCCGGAGGGAGTATGCAGTAAGGGGTTGCTACTTTAAAATTAAAACTAGTTTAAAATTTCTTAACAAGTTGAAAACTTTCGGCAAGACCTGGACCTCCCGGATCATTCTCCATGATCCGCCGCTGGTTTCAAGCGATGTTTCAATATCACATAGTACAGGTATACCTCGATTTAACATACTCACGATTTAACATACCCTCGATTTAACATATTTCGATTTAACGTAATTTTTACCTCAATTTAACATACATGCAAAAAATTTTTAATGTCAATGTTACTAAAACGAAATGTTAAGAGTCAATATCAATTTTATTCTATGATCCACTTCCAATGCTTAAAGAAACATAATTTATTTTCGTTTTTTCGCTAGATTATGTTTAAGATTCTGAGACACAAAAACATTCTTATTTTGATACCGCACAGCAAAATGAATAGAGGAATTTGTGGTTCGAGTTATTTCCTGATAATAGTTTTATGGGTTTTTATGTGTAAGTTAAAAATAGATAACTGGAAAGATATGGTTGATGGAAGGTATAGGGCGGTGACAAGATATTGGCAGACGGTGAGTTCCACTAATAGGCATATCACTCTCAACAACTGCAACGGGTAGAGAATGGTCGTTAGTAAAGATTGGGATTCGAATAAACTGTACTGGCATTTGCGTACGATTCAAGATGATCGAAGACTCTGGATACATGGTCCCCAGGAGTACCATAATAAAGATTCACGTTCAAATAGAAATCTAGGAGATGGATCCAATAAATGAAAAAGGAGATAGATCTAATAAAATGAAAAGAAGATTTCGGTCTTTGTCGCCTTTTACAACGTGGGAGCAGGAAACAAATGGATCAATTCTTGGCTTTAGACATCACATACTACGCGGCTATTTTGGAGATCGATAATAGTGACATCAACATTCTAGTGAATTCCACCTCCTCGTCGTACATAAGGATTAAACAATTTTTTTTAAATACTTTTGCATTGTAATTAAAATGTCTTATTCATTCTGATGAGTTCGACTTTTAAACTGAGGTATTGTATCTGTTGTGCACAAAATGATTTAATCCAACTTTTCCTTAAGGATAACTATAGCGCTACAATGGCTCGATTTGGTTTTTTTCTGCAAGTAGAACTCCTGTACTTACAAACCTTCGTGGCTAGTCGTTTGCTCGTGAACTCAAGTATTGTTCTCTTTTTGAATTCTGCGATTATCTGACGGACAGGTTGGTCTACCAAGATAAAGATGAGACAAAATAGAAACACAATTTATCTTACTTACTAAAATTAGGCATTGTGCTCTTCATGTACACAATGGTTAATCCAATTTTGTTGACTATTCTTAAAAGTTATCCTGAATTCTGAGAAAATTTTGCGACGAACTTTATGAAATGAATATCTGTTAGAATTGGCGAATACTTGGCAAGGTTAAGATAAATATGTTGTTTATGTTCAGAAGAGCAATCTAATTGTTTAATTGTGAATATGTGGTTTCTATGTCACTGTTAGGTGGATACAATCAGTAATATCCTCGTAAATATTTCGTGTGATGAATAAAAAAGAATTCTATTCGAAAACAAATATTTCTTTTGTGATTCGATTTTACATAAAATTCGATTTAACGTACATGATTGAATCGGAAAATGTATGTTAAATCGAGGTATACCTGTATCTCAAGATCGTGGCTGTCGTTCCGTTGTATGTATGTGCAAATCGTACTGAACATGTAATACTCATTTCCACCATTGTATTGAACATAACCAGCCATGGAATCGTAGTCTGGACAAATGAGACAAGCACAATTGCACCACTAGGTGGATTAAAACAGGTTTTTATTTTGGGAATGCGTCGAGTTGAGACGAAAACGTAATATGATTAATAACAAGGAACTTTCCGAATGTAGAGAGAAATTTATGAAAAATGACGATTTCCATTCGACTCTAGCAGTTCCTGATCGATTTTGATGAGCATATAATTTTTGTTGTATGACCAATTATATGTATAGGTCAAATGTTTAAAAACAGTAATTTAAGATCTCGATAGTATCATTTTGAAACCGCCAATTTCGGAGGTTTAGTATCTTCCATGAGTTTTACAAAAGTTAAACAGCGCATCATTTGATAAAATAATTTTGACGGTATATCGTCCAAGAAGTATTTATGGTGAATTTTCATGACTACAATAAAGTCTCAACAAATTCGCTAAAGACACGAACTCTGTTACTATTTTCTGAAAAAATAATTTTGCATAATTGTAAAACTTCAAAAATTACGGTTTCGGAATTATGCCGTTTGGACAGTAGGATCGAACCGAATTTATGGCTACGCCGCTGACTTCAAGTAAGTAGAAACAAAGTCGTTCTACACTCGTTCACAAGAAACTTCTTCGAATGCTGAATATCTATTATAATACATTGAAACCCCGATTTTATCAGCCAAATATGAACATATCTTTGATGGGCTCTAGCAGACGAACAAGACTGAATTCGAGTAAATCCTTTCTTGAGCATGTTTTCCTTATCATGAAGATGAAAATATGCAAAAATAAAAAGTTCATCATAATCAGAAATAGTTATCAGACTACATCAAGGGACGGGAAGATTATTTTAACAGCTTCAGTTTATTATAAAGAAAAAAAATTGCCCGATTTAGTCAATGTCCCCATTTTGTCAGCCTAAAATACAGCATGAGATTGATAAAAATGGGTCTTTATTGTATGTATTATTCACTGTGTTTCACATTAATAGATACATTTCATTTTTGGGGATTTTTTTATTGCATCGAACTACAACAATTTTTAGGTAGCTTTCAAGGGGTTATTTTATAGATTTTTTACCAAAATTTGGCGAACCTATTCCAATTCGTATGCCAATTAATTGGTATACTTGAGGGTTTATATGTTGCAGATAGAGAAAATACTGAAATTTTCAGCTTTTTTCCTACACAATATTACGAAAGCAATTTTTCCTAATAAGTTTGTGAAAATTATAAACTATTTGAAATTTTTTAATAGTTTAATTTTTTATTTAACCGTGATTTTTAATAAATAGTGACCATCGCTTCACAACGTAGTCTATTTTTTCATGGCTTGCGGTGAGCACGATCTCTCGAATTGCTGAACTGAAAATTATGGAATAGAAATTAGTTTTTAGTATCCTTAACAGATTTAACTCGCCGCGCAGATAGCTCTGAATTAGACCCGCTGGTGCCCTAAGACGATTTCGCTAGATTTTCAGAGCACTATGCACCCAGTGCATTAACGCAAGTGACGGAAGGATATTGAAAAGTTTCGTAAAAATGAAAATTCCCGTAATGATGATGATATTCCCAAACGCTTCGTTTTCGAGAGGTTTTTATTTGTTCTTTGGCATTAGGATTAGCGATAATAATTCAAATCAAGGATACTACTGGGAAGTCACCTTTAGAAAAAGTCGATGTCGAAGTAAAATTTGGAACTATGCACGCATGCACTTCAGAGATAACGTGATATCAGGAGCTGCGATTTCATTTCAACGCTTTTTTGTGAAAAGGGCGATACTTACAAATGTAAACATAAGGCTTTTTTCATACATGCGAATGAGGGCTTTGAAACGCAACAAATTAACCTAAAAATTTGGATTCTACGATATTGCTTTCTTAAACTACAGGAAAAAAGTACAACGGGCGAAACTGTATTGTTGTTTGTTTATTTAAAGTTTCGCCCTCCACGCTCCATGCAAACAAACAGGGCGATACTTTTTTTGCTAGCAGTTTAGAGGCGAAACTGTTATTTTCGTATTTTTTTAAGATTATCAAGCTGATACCAGCTGTCTAGTAACAATGATCGCTATTGAAAAAACACGGACGAAATCGGTGGTGTAGAACGGTAGTTATTGCAAAAAAACGTAAGGGCGATACTTCAATGCTGATAGGTGGGACCGAAAAAGTAAACAATCGCCAAAGGGGCGATACTATCATTTTGTCAATTTGAATAGCAAAAACAAATTTTAATTTATTAATTTCAAATACTTTATGAAGTTTTGGGTTTCGATCACTGAATCATGCAATCTAGGATGTAAAAAAATACAATAGCTCCTAAATAGGAAATAAAACCAAGTATGGAAATATTCACTGTTGATTTTCTTTGAATGGTATCACTGCTAGTATCGCCCTTTTCAAGAAAATGCGTTGATTTCTTAGTTCTCAGTCGCGTTGGAAATTTGAGTAAAGTATAAACTTCAAATCGATTCAAAAAAAAATTTCGATTTTTTTGGCTCAGTACAATATATAACCCCTTTAGGAAAATTCAGTTTTCCCACCACAATTTAGATATTTTATTAACAGAGCATTAACAATAATTCGTTGGTATGTCTATTTTAAGGGCCATTTTTTCGCTTTCCCATTGATTTGGTTTAAGATTTCTTGCACTGATGTTGTCCTATGCTGATTTGAGCGATTCTCTGAGTCCTGCCACTATCCCATGTAGTATGTGTTATCAAAAACATCGTGAAGCATCAAGTTCTAAATGTTCTCAATATAATATCCGAAGAGAGTGATAAGAGTTATAAAAAATGTCTCATCACACTGTTAGGTGGATTAAAAGCGTTTTTCAATGATAAATCAATTGAATTGATATTGAAATGTAACATGAAGAAAATGGAATACAATGTCAATCTAGGAATGTCAAAATCACGAGCAGTAGCATGTAAAGATACTCCCATTTGCATCGGAGCAATTGCTCGACGAATACTATATTCATCACGTTTTTGTGTCTTTGTTTGTAATTATGAACCATTGTGCAAAAAAATATTTCAAATATTTGATAAATAAACATTTTCTTAGCAAAACAGCGGTCGGATTTACCCCAGTATTTAGAGGTCGGATTTGCCCCACCATGTCATTTTTCATTACGATGCTATTAAAAATAATATGAAAAAAAGTTGGACTAAATTCATCTATGCACTTTGTAGCACTTTAATCAAGGAATTTAAATCCACTTACATTTTTTATCCGGTCACTTCAACAATCACAAATATCGTAAAGTCAATGATGCACAAAAATCAAATAAAAAGTTGTAAAAACACATTTATTGTCGTTTGAGTATCTCAATGTAGACTACTAAAATGCTGTCATGCCACCATTATGATTATTTTCGATGTTCTTCACGACAATATTAATAGTAGTTCGCCAAGTGCTTCCGATTTTCGATAACAGAAGGGGTCGGGTTTGCCCCCACCTTACCCTAAACGGCATTAAGTGTGAATGTTTCGTTGAGTTACTGTTGTTGTTCTCTAGACACGTAGTTTTTCTTATGATTCTGGTTCATATTTGGGAACACACAGCCGATAGTTAAGCGATGTTCATGATTTCAGGAATTTATTTGCGATTTTTGTAATTGCTCATCACGTTACCGTTAGGACATTACTGTTGGATTTTTCATGGTCTTATTCACGATTTTCGTATTGCACGAGAAGAGTGAATTATATTTATGATTTCAAGATCTTAGTCACCATTTTCATAAATTATATGCACGTTAAGGTGATATTTTATTCCTGAGTTTATTTTCGAATTCGGCACGTGGAGTGATGTGAATCATGTGAACTTGGAGTAACGTAACAAGATTGGATGAACTATATCATGAACACGATTTGTAACTCTATAATGCTTTTGGCGCTCAGCGAAGTTTTCGTTTTCTGTCCACACCAGCGCACAGTGGCGGATTTCACTAAAAACCTGGCCAAAAGTCGAAAATTGCATTGGGTTCTAGTCCTTCATAAGATGCTGCCGCATGCTATTTTAAGTGAAACGCTCCAAAATTGGCTTATTTGAGCTGTAGGCACACCCAAAAAATTTAAACCGTCGCGTTTTGCACATATTTGTTAACGAGCGCTTGAAATATCAGTATTGTACCAGTGTAGCTGGATTTCGATAAGAGAATCGGTTCCGAATTTAAAATAATGGAGAGTTATACTGACGATATGTACTTTATTTGTATGTATTGATGTCAAAAGATATTGTGTATTTTGTTTATAGAAAATGTCAATAACTGTCACGCTTTTGTAGCAGACGGTTTCACCACATTTTTCGTTAAATTTTTGAAATACTTTTTTGTGCACTAGGTTTCAAGCCCATTTGTGTTCCCAATGGGATTCTTCATTTGGAACATTTTACAAATCCTGACGAATTTGCCCGTTTTTGAGTAATCTTTGGTTAAGTAAACACGGAGATGTATTATAATGTTTTCAGTTAAAAATTTGGACTCGCATGCTTAATTACTGTAGCTCCTCTGATGTCGCAGCGAGAAGCGCAATACACCATTTTGATTAGGAAGAATTCTCTATTCAGTGATGAAAATTATCGCGATTCATCAATACGTTCAAAAGTTATTAAAGATGGGACGCAGAAAACGTAAAAAAATTGCTTATTCGTATCGAAAACCAAAGTGATCAACAGAAATGATCGCCAAAGGTTTTCAATTTACAAAATAGATTGCAAATACCATGCTTATACGTTACCGGGAAACCCAAATGTTTGATCGTACAAAGCAAAACAAGCCTAGAAGTGAAGCATATGACCTAACACTACGAGCGAAAATCAGTAAAGTGCAGTGCAAAAGAATACTGGCCGTGATTTGGCCAAAAAATTCACTTTGACGCACACTCCAGCATGACGAACTCGTTTGTGAGAAGATTTTCAGTCGTAGCACGTCAGCAAGAATGACAACAAAATCTGGTTGCTCAAAACTATACAGAATCGGCTTATTTTCTATAATTTTGAAATGAACTATTTTTCGCACTTCGAGAAATATGTACATCAATCAGTAATTTAATAATAATCGTACAGAGTTGGTAATAAAAGTTTTGTAATAATTTTATACAATATTTCAAAATTCATATAATGAAATGAATGTAACATCTATTGTCCTAAAAGCTACATCATCTAGACACCCCAGTCCCCAGCCTCTCAATGCGGGAAAATCAACAAATTCAAACATTTAACCACAGACCATTTTGAATTCGACACACTATAAACTAAGGAATATTTTTGCGTTTAGAATTCATTTAGTCAGTAACTAGCACCAACTGGGTGTTGGACGATGTATCTAAACTAGTACCCACATTAGCACTAGTTAGACACAAAAAATTCCAAACAGTTCACACGACATATGTGAACATCTAAGCAACTGACTTGGGTGATGTCCCGGGAAGCAAATGCAGAAGCTCTGTTTTGCTGACGAGAAAGCTAATATCGAACTCTTGTCTTTTGGCTAGGGAGTCGAACGCCTGACATTATGCAATATTAATTCCCAAAAGCGGAATATGGATCAGACCAATTTGCGCATAAGGCGCACCCAGTTGGTGCTAGTTACTGATGGGATGAATTCGAAACACAAAAAGTACAGTATTAATACTAAATGTCATTTCGAAGCAAAATGGTAGTAAGAAAAATCTTTCAATATATTTTGTTTTCTTTCAACAAAAATATTAAGTAGTGAAAATACTGCCTTTCCATAAGTTATTCACAACTACAAAACATGAAAAATATAACACGTTTAAAATTGAATTGCAAATAATAAAAGTTTTAAATATAATTGCATTATGGAGAAAATAACAATAAAAGAATTTCTAATAAAAACATAAAAATATTTGGAAAAAGTTCATTTATTTGCAAAAACTTTAAATAATTTAGTTATAGAATGTACGTCAAATTTGTTTGCAATCCAAAATGCTCATGAAGAATTCTCCTTCAAATGCAGCCACTTTCCAGTTATTTTCGATTTTGCTTCGAGATGAAATATTATTTCCTGAAATATCAAACTTTTCATAAGTTTTCACGTTTCTGCATAAAAAACAATGTTTTTCAAAATGAACATGACATTTCCTGTAAATACGCAATGCCCATATCAATGATGTTTCATGTACGACTATCTTGATATCCTTCCTTGATTTTGCTTGTAACGTGGCAAATAATTGAAAATACTCCATAAAAACAAAAAAAAGTTTGTCTTCAGCAAAACTATATTCTAAACTCTTCTCTGTGTTCACGCAAATTTGAGGGCCTACTGAACAGACATTTTTCAATTTTGTAGGTAACCTCAAAACTCACTGCGAAAATTACGTAACGTGACAGACATATTAAAATGTCAATAAAGCGAAAATAACTCTCTGTAGGAAAAATATGGGGTTTAGAGACCTTAATAATGTGCAGTTGTGATAGAAACTAATTTCATCGTTTTTGCAGCCTTGCAATCTTATGAAATATGTGAAAATTTGTAACGTGACAGACAGAAGCATTGACCATATGCGATTATATTTCTGTCAAACTTTCATTTCATTTTCACGGAAAATGCGTTAAACATTTTTAAATTTTGTATGCAATCAAACTATTAAACATTCTATGCTTCTAGCTCTAGCCGAACAAAAATTGTTTAACATATCATCAGTATGAGTATGAATTTGTTGATCAAATTCACATCCAACCTAATTTATCTTCGCAAGATTACTAATGCTGAAACAGCCAATTTCCCCTGACACATCCAACTAAGAGCAACGATTTATTATTGAATATTACAACGAACCGCTTGACTGTAAATAGGATATTTTAATAATCATTATTAATTAATGGATTGATGCGGGTGCCCAAGGAGTTCCATCTTTCCGCAGGCTGCATGCGTATATCGCTTAAGCTTGTCCGCCGAGGGAGACTGTGCCCGCCTGTGACTGTCTGCGTGCAGGAGTTCTGAATCCTCAGAAAATGACATTCTAAATAAAAACATGTTTTGCTACTTTAGCACTGACGATCCACGCGCTCATTTGTCAATGTGTGCTCCACATATGCAACCGTCGTTTGTATGAGGTGGCAAACTTCCGGACATCGTGCTTCCCAGGGACAGCAACAATCCATGCAGTTGGCCAACGGATGTCATTTGTCGAAGTTAAATTTTCCCAGGTGTTTGCGCAGTTGGTTACTAGTGCAAGGAGTAACCGGATGCCACCTTCAAATGGAAAGCTGCCACCAGCATCTTCGGTTCGGTTAATACATGTGCGATAAAAGAATGGTCATTAAAATCAGTCATTTGTGTCGACCGGTGGTGATAAATATCCAACTGATACGAACGCGTGAGCCTTTGTTACGGTTTGACCTTAAGCATAAGGTAAGACTCGTGACGATGTTCAATGTGCGATTCATCTGTTATTGAGAATTCTAGGCGAAAACTGGTACACTTAGCCGGGTTCGTGACAACATTATCGAAAATATTCATAATCATTTTCAATATATTATAAGAAAATTGATATTTTAAAACTGTATTCTCTGGTCAGTAGTTGTACTATGGCAGACAAGAACGGGAGCAGTATTCTAAATATTCGTGAAAAATCAAATAGGATATCATTGTTGCACTTTGCGTTAATTTTATAAGTCTCTTTCTTATCATAATATTGAAAAGAATATTGCCTATTTCAGCTGAGATATACAAGGCTTTCGAGATGAACGAAAAATGCTGTAAGAACGCCGACCAACGGGCTCACTGTAATAGTGTTCAATGCTAGTTTTGAGCCGAAAAAGGGGCCCGTTTAGTGTTGCATTCTTCTTCAATTAATTTTCATTAGGGAACCCCATTTCTGTAGGAGATTTAATATGAATACACACAGTCGAAATCATCGAGAGAATTGGTCCCTTTATTGGTTGTATTTAAATATACCAATGAGTGTATTCATTATAGTTGAAGCGCTTGATTCTCTTATCGCTGGCTGTCAATTTGGAAGTTTCTTCTTCAAGCTATTTAACATGTCACAGACATTATAATAGAAGAAAAGCGATTACGGACAATTGTGCTTCCCGCTAATGATTGTAAGCCTTAGACCATGCTAGGGTACACTGAATTTTTTTACTGCGCGCTGCTAGGAAAATCTCTATGAACGCTATCTGTACTAAATAATAACATCTGAAGCACAACTACATTTTTTTTACTATCTGACAACGACAGACTTCGCAAAAGATTCTCAGCATACATACCAATAAAGTCCCACGTGATACATGTAATTTGATTCATCGTTTGGAACATTTTTTGAAGACATGCTTGTTCCGAATAAGCTTGAAGTTTATCAATTGTCTTTCCTCTTGGATTCTCCTACAATATTCCTTACATCTTCATATTGAGACCAGAATATTACAGTAATCTAGTTATAGGTTGTACCAGATGTTGTATTTAACATTCATTAAATACGTACCCATCACACCAATTTTCTTTTCCATAAATTAAATAATGACGAATTTATGCAAATACTCTGCTTTTTAAAAACGCTGTTGATGTTTACTTCGGTAGTCTATAGTTGATAGTACGATATTTTCGTCAATAGAAGGATTGTCTAAATATGGATGGTTGTTCGTCATGTGTGGCTGCTCTCGAGATCGGAAACAATTCGAAACAGTGTACGATCCGAAACGGGCGGCCTGAAGAAATACGGCAGATCTATTACGGTAGTAGTGTTCTGTAACAAGTTGATAAGGCGGTCTATCGAATCTTTAGCTAACAACCCTGGAAAAACCCAGTAGACAATTAGATATAGAATGAGGGGACGGGAATAGCGTAGTTGGTAAATCGATTTCCTTGTACGCAGCTCACCTGGGTTCGGATCCCAACCCCGCACATAGGGTTAGAGATTTTTTTCAAAAGAGATTTCTCCAACCAGAAAAGAGGCGAATGACCGAATGGAATGATCTGCAAAAAACATGACAATGCTTAACGGTGCACTCCAAAAATCTAATTGCCAACCGATGCCCGGAGGGCCTAGAGTCATTCAGTTTGTAGGGATAGAAAATGTCTGTGTTCTTAATAGTATGGTTTAAAAAGCTTCAAACACCTAACCATTTAGCTCTCAACTCGTGCTTTTCGTCTCCATGTATTACTTCGCCATTTAGCTCTCGTATCAGTGGGCCCTTTGGCTGTTGATTTCATGAGCCATTTAGCATCTGGTTATGTGAGTCATTCAGCTTCAAGATCTACCCGGATAGTTCCCGGCGACAAAGTCACCATACTTCGACTGAGAATTCCCCGACGGAGGCATTTCTCCCGACACCGGTAGCCGCTTTTTGGAGCCATTTAATTCCTAGCTTCTCCGAGATCTACTCGAATATTATTCGGCGGTACCGATCTCTGTTTCGTGAGCCTAGCTCCCAGCCAAGTAGAAGCTACCCTACAGCGAATTCCTCGGCGGTGGATTTATCACGATCCCGATGCTTGTTTTCATGAAACATTTAGCTCCCGTTTCGTCCCAATCTACTCGATTTAGTCCCCGGCGGTGGAGCAGGCCAACCAGTAGTTGCCTAAGTCTGCCCAGCGATTCCGAGTGAAGCATAGCTTCCGGTTCACTGGCGCCCCAATAACCCGCTACTGGCTGTTCGACGCGGTCTGATCACTCTATTTCCCGGCCGGCAGGCCAACTCATGAGCTATCTGATAAGGTGTCGAAGTTGGACCGGTGATTCCTGTGAAGTCCCGTTCGCTGGCGTCCCAATGACCCGAACCCGTTGCTGCGTCGTGTACTACTCAACTGGCCCTGGCGGTGGATCTAGTCTACTCCGACGGAGAGTTCTACGGCGGTGTAATTTTACCCTAACCCGATTAGTTGTTTCTACTCGTCACTACTCTGTTGGCCGCATCCCAGATATGCTCATCGTGGCACATCTCTTTAGCGATATTATCAACTGTCACTCCAGACATACCCCTTCAAACTTCTCCGAACCTAGGTCATTCAAAGACCATGTGTTCCGGCGTCTCTTGCACATTCACACACTCCGGGAAAGGGGTGACGAAGCGTGTCCACACAGATGCGGGTACTTCCGGGAGAAAAAGCTACTTCAAATGGATGTTCACCTCTCCATGCTACTTATGTACCCACGTCGACAGATTTGGGATGGGTCGCTCTTGTGGCCACTTTGCCATCGAATCCTCTCTCGATGCATTTCATGTATTCCTCCGTTAGTAGTGTTCAACGCCCTCAGTCAGTATAATTCAGATGGGAATCATCCAAGCAATTACGCATACCACCTCTGACGATATCGTTCTGTACACGCTCGCGACACGAACAGCCATTAGGCGAAACGTGCTTGTCAACTATGTTCGTTATCCGGCATGATCATGACCAACACGTTGTGCTTCAACACACATATCGATGGAATTTAATGCCCGCCGACGCTGAGTACGAAACGCTGGATTTTTTTTTTTTTTTTTTTGGTTGCTGACCAGCGCTACATCCGTCTTGTGGTGAGCCAGCTGCAACTTAATATCATCCATCCAGGTTTCCACGATGCCTATTATCTCTGCAGTCAACAGTTCTACTTCCTCGAAGGCCTCACCGGTTAACGTCAGGATAACGTCATCTACAAAACCGACAATCTCGATTTCCCTGGACAGTTCCAGTGTTAGCACTCCGTTGTACACTATATTCCAGAGGTCTGGGCCCTGAGGTAGTATTACTTTGACCCTAATCGACCTCGTCCCCATGTTCGTCTCGTAGACCAGCACTCGATTCTGAAAGTAACTTTTCAGAACCTTGCACAAATTGTTCGGGACCCACATTCTATGCAGAGCTTTGGCTATACCCTCCTAGCTGGCGCTGTTGAACGTATTCTTCACGTCGATCATTTCTACGGCGTAGTAGCGATTACCCCTTCTCCTTTGCTTCGATGCTTTCTCCACGCGCGCGATGTCTGTGCGGATGGCGGGATCTCTTTCCGGAATCTGAACTGCCTCTGCGAAAGACCATTCCACTTTCAGCATAGTTCGTCAGCCTGTTGAGGATAATCCTTTCCTGAAATTTATCCAGCAGGTATATAGGCCAATGCGATACTGGATATCCTGGTGGCTTCCTGGTTTGTCAACGCACTTTTCAACTGATGTCGTTGCCCCAGCCCGATCAGAAACACATAACATAGTTATTTCCAAACTGTATCTCGTATTGGTACTTGTTACACAAATTGTGTGTTGTTATAATCTTGTTATTTCATTCTGATCGGGAGGTGTAAGCGTCTACATCTCTGCACAGCTCCTTGTATATCTCGCGCTTAAAAGCGGCCCCAGCCGCCCGAAATGTCACACTTTCCGTCTGCCTCAGATCTTGCTCTCTACACGCGTCATCTGACGTTTAGGTAGGTAGCACGTAAGATGCTGAGCCTTTCATTCCACCAATACGCCAGACGCCGGCAGTTTCTCGGATCGATTTTTCTCGTCACACGCCCTCACTTGCCGACAGCGATGGATTGCAGAATGTCAAATCGAGGATGGATTCCTGACCGTCTTTACAGAATGTGCTAGCGGAACCTTAGTCGCACAGAGTCTTATATCCAGTTTCGCTAAGGCTTCCAACAAACTGTAACCGTTGGTCAGCCTACTACTATACGGCACAAGCGTTAAAATCTCCTCCTCTTATACCTCCTCTCTTCTTCGGTTTCTACAATTCGCCATCCATTCTCCCTTTGTCGATTGTTTCGGTGTCCTTCACCGACCTTCTTGTGTTTCTTCGGTTCGAATGTTTTCCGGTTCGAAAAGTTACTATTTTGTAAATTTTTTGAACAAGCAACAAAACTAAATAAAGAAATGTTCTGGATCTCTTATTTGGTCGAAAAAAAACACAAACACTACTATTAGTACCCAACAACATGCCCTCGAGAAAAAATGGCCCACCATTTGAAACTAAGTTATTCCACACCGATCGTCGCCGTTTACGGATTTCAAACAACGGTTTGAAGCCGTAAACAGCTTGCGGTGCCCCCGCATGGACCAATATGTCTGTTGCAGGGTTTGTTGCATTAAAGAATGGTAAACCATTATTCAGCCTATAACTTTAAATTTAATGCGATTACATATACATTTTCATACATCAATCGATTGCAATTAATACAGGCTACAATTTACGGAAGAATGTTTTTTGAAATACATTGGAAATATTAAAAGATATTGTCTGAATGTGTGAAAATGCTTAATTTCTTCGTATTTCTATTGTTTCTTTTTGTATATTTTCAAGAAATGTTAAAAAAAACTTTCTTCCATAAATTGTAGACTACTTTATTTGCATTCGATTGATAAATAAATATGTATATATCATCACATTAAATTCAATGTTAAAGGCTGATTATATGTTTACCAAGCTTGCTTTCCGCGCTTCCTCTTATTATCTTTAGATAATGCGAAAAAACCAGCAACAGACATATGTTGGTCCATGGGCGTAGCCGCAACGCAAGCTGTTTACGCCTCAATTTATTGTTCGGAATACATACGCAGCGACGTGCGGCGTGAAATAACTTAGTTACAAATAGCGGGCCCTTTTGTTCTCCACGACATGTTGTTAGGTACTAAAAGTAGTATATGTGGTATTTTTTCGAACAAAAAACTGGCTAAAATCTTTAAATGGCAATATTATGATCAAACATTTCTTCCGCGGACTCTTTCTGGATTTGGTTTTGCAATGTTAAAATTGATTCTTCCATCAAAATTGCGATATCACCTAACTTGGATGGTCCGTTTGAGAAATTTTGACTCAATAGACATTTCCACATAACCAGCTATTGAATCAACGTTCGGATAAATGAGAAAGGCACAGTTGCACTACTAGGTCGACTAAAACAAGATAATTAGCAATTCCAATAACCCAGTTTTTTAATGTTTTCTTGTCATTTTCAATCCATTATTTTTAATATTGCAATTCGTAATTAGCGGATTAGTAATTGTGACTCCTGAGTGATGAATGAACTCAAAGTTTAAAATCACTCCAAAATAAACAAAAGAATCAATCAATCAAACAATTGTGACTCCGAAACCCTACCATCCACATTCATGTGTGTGCATTTTTTTAGGAAAACTTTGGATGGCGTACTTCTCTCCAGAATCAAAAAAAAACAAAACGCTCTTTAAAAAAATCGAAGCAAAATTTCATAACTGTATAATAGCAGGAAGTTTGGATCCTCTCACGATTGAAAAAAACATCGCGAAAATTTTGGTTTTTTGCCATTTTACGACCAAGAATCAAAACTTAGCTCACTCCTATCTACATTGACCCATTTAAGCGCAATCCAGTCCTTATAAGCTGAGTTATCAACGATATAGTGTGACATCTTGACTAATGAGATAGATAAGCGCTAATCCACCCTACAAATGAAAATAAGTCGTCCACATGCCAAGTAGCACAATTGAGATTCCAACATTTTCCCACGGACGTCTAAACCCCCATCGCCCACAAAAATGTAACACCTGCGTTGATGACGATGAACTCGAAACATAGGTGAAATGCAATTTCCTTCTCACAACTCTTAACAATTCCTATCCTCCTATCCATCTTATAATCTACACTTTCACATACATATTTGAATGTTGGTCCTCAAGCATGGACATTGTAGTTTTATTGCTACTTCCTTTTCACTTCATTTCCTTCCCATTTGCGCAGAAAGGATCATGTGATGTTAACTGGTACCGGATCAATGGAATCATTTCTTAATTGTATTTTATGGAGTAGATTTCCTAATCGGATAAAAATTAGACCCATTCAACCGACAAGCTTGGACCCTATCTTCCGCTAAGTAGCAACAATCCCAACTTGAACTTGGTTACATTCCCATCAATCGCAAACCAATTCCAAACTTTGCCTAACAGCATGATCCTATATGCGTTTCTCTGTTTGATGAATTACTGAATCCTGCTCCGACCTCCCGGGAAGCGAGAGAAATCGTAATTTTTCGATAAACCAGCACTGATAAGGGAAAACAAACGGCAGAACAAACACGCAGAGTTACGGCCCCTACTTTCCGTTACGTGGCTTGCAATGGTCCTAAAGAAAAGAATCGTTTATCTACCCCATGCATACAGTCAAGCTATTTCAGCACAATTCTTCTGTAACTACTCGGCCTAGCCAGTGGTGGCCTCAGCACTGATTGCTCGTTAAGCTGATCGGAACTGCTGATAGTGGGCAAAGCAATCGCAAACTATTGAAATGGTGAGAGCGAGATTATCGGTTCGCACCAACTTATGGAAGTGACTTTCGGCCGCAGAATTTTTGATTGCGACGTAAGATTTTGAATTTTTTGCGCATTTCATGACAGGGATAAGTGGCAGTTTACAGTTTGCACGACGTCAGCTTCAACTTAGAAGTTTTTAACCCATTATACCGTAGCGTACGAAACTTCATACGCAATACCATCAGTCTTTCAATGTGTGTTTACTGTAGAATTTCGCAATCTAACAGCTTTATTATCGCACTAATAGGAAAATTACACCTCAAATTTCTTTGTGTTCTAAAGTAGCTGTAAATTTTTATCATTTTATGTATATTTTTGAACCATGTATAGTTGAGGCAATTGGCGGCTGAAAAGTAAGCAACATATTTCGTTAAATTTGATGGTTAGTGCTAATAATTCCGTTATGTGACAAAACTTTACCAGAAGAGTAGAACAATTGTGTCTATCAGAAATTCCGGAGAACTATGTGAAATATCATAAAATTTGTTGTTTATATTCGAACGTATGAATTTTTATACATGTATAAGATATTTTTATTTCTAAATCAATTTCAAAGGTAATTTTGTGTTTTCCTTAACCCTTGACACAAGGGAAAAGGATCAAACTTTTTTACCATTTTTTTCAAATAGCTATAGTCTAAAAATGGCAAATCATACAAAAAATCGATTTTAAAAATTTAAAGTCGATTTACAAAAAAAAACATTTTTAATTTTCAAGGAAAAAAAGTCATTCGAAAAAAACTTTTTATTGCCCAAACTGATTTTTTCAGTGTATTTTTATCGAAAACTAAACCAATGAAAGTCGTAATCATCTCAGAATCCAATTTCCCAACTGCTAGTAGCCTGGTACATGCAAAAAGTATCAGTAACGAATTTGGTATATATTCATAACACACTTGAATGCAGACTGGAAGCCTGGAAAACTGAAAGACTGGAAAACTGGAAGACTGGAAGACTGGAAGTCTGGAAGACTGAAACACTGGAAGACTGGATGACTGCACTACAGTTGTTCATCTTAAAAATGATAAATTTTATGAAACAATGTAAATTCCAGTCAAAATTTTAAATAAGTGCAAAATGACATTTTTTTGCAATGTTTTATGCTATTGGTGACACACTCAAGCAAATGGTAAAAAGAGCTAGTCTTACTCGCGACTATGGAAATACCATAACAACTCCCCGAGAGTAATATAACTGGGCAGTTGAACAAACTGATAAAAACATAACAAAATTAAATTTCTGCTACATATCCACTGAACAGTACATCAAAATGTCAGATGAACTCGAAGAACTGTATAATAAAGCCAAAACAGTATCTGGTACTTCAAAGATGAGGCTTTTTTGTAAATGGACTTCAAATTTCAAAAATCGATTTTTTTCAGTGTAGGAGCCGATGAAGAATTTTTTCAGCATTTTTATTCAAAAATTTTACTAATTTTTGGAAAAATCACTTCTACAACATTTTTTTGTAGCATTTGTCATTTTTAGACTATAGCCATTTGAAAAAAATTGGTGCAAAAAGTTTGACCCTTTTTAAAAGGCAATCTAAATCATTTTTGGGAAAACAAAGTATGCAATGTGGCTTTTTGTGACAAAGTCTTTATGTACAGAAAGTTTCACCAAAATCTGAGAGGATGCTGCCAACTCTGAAAACGAAGTGAATTCAAAGCAAATGATTCTTCGTACTTCATTATGCGTTTTTGGCTATTTTCG
Organism: Topomyia yanbarensis; assembly: GCF_030247195.1. Classification (NCBI taxonomy): domain Eukaryota; kingdom Metazoa; phylum Arthropoda; class Insecta; order Diptera; family Culicidae; genus Topomyia; species Topomyia yanbarensis. The sequence goes on along the minus strand of NC_080671.1, from coordinate 189,199,862 downwards.
TAAACAATGCGCAAGGCTATGTATAACGGGGAAAATATTACAGCATCTATTATATACAGTCATCGGGGGATACTTTTTGTACATTACTCTCAAGAACTACAATCACGCAACTTCAAATTTGAAACTGTTTGATGTTTTACATATGGCAAAAGTACCTCCAAAGACAGTGAAAAGAACATTTGAAAAATCAAGATTGGACTTGAGATATAAAGAACTATAAATTGGCGTAAAGCTGTCCTTACAAGGGGGCTACTTGATGCCAATTTTCCAAAATCATGTCAACTTCTTGATTTATTGTTAAGGATTAGGGAAAAGCCGGCTAAGACGGACACCTTGCGTTTCTAAGAAACTGCAAAATTACACACCAAAAAATATGAATGTTATCGTTGACATATTTCTAAACCTGGCACAATTTAACAAACCGTAATTCACGAAATGCCGAGATATAACCGTGTTTCGTTTAATTTTACATGAAAGATGTGCTTTCCAAATGCAGTCCCTTAAAATTACATTTATCAAAAATCCAAACAAACGCCATATATGGAGTAAAATAACGTAATTTACGAAATTCAACATAATGTAAAATTAAAACCAATCGTAAAATAATGTAACTTTTGATGCTCGTACATGTTACGGTCGGAAAACGTAAATTTACACGATTTTTTCTAGGTGTGTAAATAAAAACTTCATGATACGGGATCATTTCTAAAATATTTCGAATGCTTCTGAAAGGTACTGCAATAATGAAGTATGGGAAATATCAGATATACGAGCAAAACAATTTGTTTTTACGACAGCATGGTAATGAGTATAATCTTTTGATCGTAGAAAATAACGATTAAGGGGTTATATACAAAGTTGTGGCGAAAAAGTGAGCTAAGTTCGTGATTTTTTTAAAGTGTTTTATGAAATTTTTATTTGAAAAAATTAAAGACAGTTTCTTGGTAGCACAATCGAAGGTAAAAAAAATATTCAAGGTTGTCGAAGTTATGGCTCATCCCCCGAAACGTGTTTTTTGACAGAGGTTTACGGTGAACGCTCTCCAAGCCGAACCGCTCGACTAAAATCCAAAAACTAAAAAGATTATTGAAGAGAAATTTATTGTGGTGTAATTGAACGGATCGGTTTCCCAATAAAAAAAATTTCTTGCATTAAAAACTTGTTGAACAAAAAAATTAGTTTTGTGGTGTTCAAAATTTTAAATAAAAAATCATTGCAAAGAATCGAAATTGAAAAAAAGGAACCGTTCAAGTACACGAAAAAATAAATACAAACAAAAAAAGCTGATGACTAGTTTTTGAGATATCACGTTCACCGCAATGGTACTTTTCAAAAAACTTCATTATGAGATAATTGCGTTTAAAGTTTGGTGTTAACTTCACTCGTGGAAGAACCAGCACGCTGCAAACGGCTGTAATTTAAAATTTAGCGCTCCGATCTGGATGAAATTTCGCACAGGTATTTTCCAAAGTATGTACTTTCAGAATATACAATAAAAATGTTTGTCGATTTTTTTAGTTTTTTGTTTATAACCACTTAGGGGGACATGGATAGACGACCAGATTTTCAGCTAAACCTGCATAACTCTCTAAAAACAGTTTTTAATCCTTCAAAACTCATTGAGATATGATGTACATTGGTATTGTGCGTATTCATGACTTTTTGCAGAATGCTTAGTTTATTTTTTTTTTTTGCAAAGGTTATAAAAGTTTTTCTGTGAACGTTTTTTTTTTGGTCAGCTGGAGACTTGATCAAAAGAATATTGAAAAATCAAGAAAAAAAATAAGACGTAATACAGGCTATAATCATATTTTTCCATATTGTCGAGATCCTTAAGTAGCAATAGCAGGTTGCGGTTCATAAATTTCGACTGTTTTTAATGCATTTCCTTTTAAGGATTATCTGTACTACTTACATTGCATGTTCACACGTTACGAAATTAGCCATAATACTGCTAACCTTGATTAGTAAAACCAAAAGATACAGACTGATGTTTTAGGTGGGATTTTTGTGTGACGTGATTAACGTTAACAGTAGGTATCACAGTACAGTAAATATCAGAAATTTTGTATCTTCTTTTCAGCTTATTGCCACTTGGTCAAGTCTCCCCATAAAATCTTGGTCAAGTCTTCTCGACATTGGTTCTTACCATCAATGTCGTGTAAATTTTAGTAATAATTACTCTAATGTTCCGATTAATGTAAAATCGTTTCACTACTTCATAAGGAATAAGATGTGATATAAGTGATTTATAAATAATTATTTGTCGAGTAAATATGTCCATAAAAAGTTTGATAAAAAGTTATACTCAAATTTATTAATTACGAAATATTTTCTATAAGAAAAGGATTTTTCATTCTAAACTTTTACAATTATATTACACACTTTTCATTTTGACTTTTAGCATAGTTTCAAGGATTTAGGAATTTTTCCGGGCTAGAAAAATCAGTCTGCAATATTTTTAATTCGTAAGTCCAATGATATGAAAAGTATAAATTTCATTAAGAATTAGGATCTGCGAACGAATAACTTTGACGTTGGTTTTGTCCTCCTGTCCTTTTGTACTCATTCCAGTTTTGGGTCTTCTACGCCTTTTAAATGTGTAATCTAGAATACGTTGCATTTTCAGGCACCCATAAATACTTTGAGTTCTTGAATATTCGTTTTTGTAACTAGAGAAAGTTGTAACTTGTAAAATAATAATAATAATCAAATTCAATTCGTTGATGCACTATAACCGTTCTTGTAAAACGGATAACATATTTTTAGGGTTTTTGCTGGCTATTGTTTTAGTTTTGAAACTGGTTTCACTGAGAACTTTTCATAATTACATTAAGTTTCCAGTGACTATCTCAAATTATCAGAATTAATACATTTATACAAAAAAATTTAAGCCGCACCCGAAACAAAATCCTGGCTACGGCCCGAATGAACTTATATCATATACAACCAATTGATTTTCTCCAAATGTGATTAAATCACAACACCATATGAAAGGAGTTTTCCTTAGAAGTCCGTTATTGACACAAAGTTAACAATGAAAAATCTGACTGATCAGCCTTTCGCAAATCGGTTGACATGTTTCAATTCTATAGCTCAAAACCCCTTACTAGGCCCGAATTGGTCCAAAACTGTCTATTGTTTATTAGGTGTAATTGTTATCGATTCAAATTTATATACATCGAGTATGAAATTTTCGAAAAAGTTCTAGATCCTTTCTAGTATGATTAAAATAGCAATTTAATATTCTTTTCAAAAATTATTTACTCCAATCAACCACACCCTAAATACAAGTATTTTAATTGAACCCAATAGGATATTAGAATCCAATTATATTTGGGATATTGTTATCTTCGATGCGTAATAATTTCGCATTATGATTTTTGATACTAAAATTAGAGGAACAATTGATTTTGGCCCCGGTATTGGTCCCGGTCACACCATATCAGTACTAGTCCTGAAAGTGGCGGAAGGAATGGCAGAGAATGCGGTTCCACAAACAAATCAGTTCCTCATATGTACGATTGGTACGAACCTTTATCCATTCGTCTGCACGAACATACGACTCAGTGATCTGATGATGATTCTTTCATGTCTCCCCAGCACTCTAATTAGTTATTTTATCTGATAAAACAGTTTAGTTCAACAAGAGCCTCTAGTCTATATCCGTATCCAAATGGACGGGCACTCAAAAAGCATATGTTCTATTCGATGGTACGATGAGTGGGTGAGATTATCATGATGCTATAACCATTTGTTCTGTTGTTTGCAAAACATCAGAGAGCAGCAAAATTATATCAAGGATTACCGACAGTCGCACACGTGTATGTATGTAGTAGAATGACCGTAACTTCACGATAAGAAAGTTTTAGGCAAGGGACCGTTTTCATGAACGACTACGAAATGTGCTGTAAATATAATCTGTAAACAAACAAACCAAAGCTTTTTTCGATGATGATTAAAACATTCTTTGTTCTTTACAAGTTTGGCCCAAAATTGCTTTGTTTTGAAGCAGGCGGGGTAAACAATAGATGGAGATAGGGTAAGGAGCCTATTTTCGACATGTTTATACTATCACCCAACTCATTTGAAGCCTTTGTTCAACGCATTGGAGCACTCGATTGGAGTATTTATTGCCCTCAAACACGACCAAGCATTTCATAGTTTTCAGGGCATTCGTGTTATTAGATTGATTCTTAATAACGAAGCATAGCGCTGGCGCCAATTTATACACATTCCATCGATTGTAGGCCGTCTAATTAATGAATTAGTGAAGCACCTTCCTTAATAGTGTAAAAATAGGCACTTTACCCTATATTGTTTACTGTTTCAATTTTGTATGTCGACATTTGATTTCATTTCGGTTATTCAATGTCATGTTTATTTGTCTCTTGAACCCATTACAACCCAGAGGTATTCCAATGTGAGCCAAATGAAGTGATACCTTCAATTCTGTTATAAAAGGATTCAGAAATATATCGAGATATAAAATGATATTTAAGAAATTTTGTTAAAGCCAGTTTATTATTTTCAATAAAACGTTATTGGAAGCTTCAGAGACTACCTAGAAAAAAAATGTGAATTATATTGTTTATACACAGCAGAAGACCTTTAACAATTCAAGTAATTCAGAAAAACTTGTTTTAAAGGTTTTCTTTCACATGTAGCCTAATATATTTCGATATTCTGAATGCACGAAGTATTCATGTCTTCAACAAAATTAGTTATGGAATATCTTCTACAAAGTTTTTTTTTCATTTTGACTATAGAGGCTTTAACCTTAGTGTCTTTCGGTATTTTTAGATTGGAAATTTTTTAACCTTATGTGCGGGCGTTAGGAAACGAACCCAGATAAGCTGCGTACAAGGCATTCAACTTACGAACTACGCTTAGCCCGCCCCAATCAACAAAGTTGTTTGAAATAGCAGCCTTTGAAAACTTTGCTGAAGACATTAAATCTGGAACTAAATTTGTTTGAAGAATAAATGCTTTATAATTATTTCTAGTAGGATTAACTGCCAAAATTATTTTATTAGAAGACGTGCTGCTTAAGGCTGTAATATTCTTTAATGATACTAAGCATCCAAAGTTGACAGTTTCGAAATAATGTGGTCGTGATCGTACAAGATGTTTTCGAGCATTAATTTTACTTTTCTTCACTATTAAAGATCACAACTCCAAAACGAGTCCTCGTATACAAAATTGTATTACACCATTTAATTCAACACTCAAATATCAACCATGAATAGCCACTAACTTGAAATAATTTAACTTTTTAATTATTTTCAACCATCCCAAGCAACATATTTTGTAGTAAAAGAATATTAACAACTAATAATGAAACCAAACCACGTGTAATAATCTAGCCGGGGTGAACATGATCTCAACTGTTTCATCACCAAAAAAGCCCCAAGGCGGAGTCTATTTGTAACATGTTATGAAAACGTACGCTGTATTGCAAATCAATTTTGCCACCCAGTTTCAAATCGAGTTCAATTATGTTTGGAAAATTTTAGGTGTTGGAATAATGCGATGTTATTTTGGCAAAATAGTTTGGAATATTTGAAAGCAAGTATTTTACTCTTCTAAAGTTAAATTTCACCGGCGCATCTAGATTTACTGTGAATTTTTCAATGTTACGTTTATATTTTCAATGCGCCCTCAAATAAAATCAGGAATGGATGAAACTATAACAATAAGATATAGCGCTTCACGCAAATCACGCAGTTTTTAATTGCGCCTACCAATATGCAATTCGAATATGGTGCAAAGATTTATGAAAGCATCATGGCCGCCTTCTCGTTGTGGCTGATTCGTTGACAGAAGAAAAACAACGAATCAGATGCATCGATAACGCCATCTCATTGTTGCAAATTTGTTTTGTTAAAGTGTCGGCAAGTATTTGACGAGTTTCCAAGTGTTTTGTTCTTTATATGATACTTATTGCAAACAAACACTGACATCTGCTATCCACTATAGCTTTCAGTTACTTTCAACTAACAGTTATCAAACATTATAAGCTCCACCTACTGAATATCGTTTAGAATCGAAGTGGTAAAATGGAAAATAATTCCTTTAGTCAACAAACCCACTTTTTACGGTTTGATTAGTAGCAACAAACTTGTTTGTAGTCTATTAGCAACAAACCAGTATCTAAAAAATGCTTTTATGCTTTTTTACAACTGATATTCAACCAAGTAGGCTAAATTTTTTCGTAAACTTGTTACATATGTTGCTTGGGATGCTTAAAGGCTATTTATATAATTGATAAAATAACAAAAATCAAATGCTCATAAAAACCAATCCTGCTAGAGACAAACGGAAAACATCGTTTCTTCATCCTTTTCCTTCTACTTTTCAAAACATTATTGTTGTTGTTGAACACATTGAGTTTTTGTCTCATCTCTACGCATTTCCAAAAAATTATTTTTTTTGCTAATATTGAAATGTACGCAACTTTTCGGTGTGCATGTTAATGTTTATAGACAATCAACCTAATAAAACTTCGCTTCCCATTCGAAGCATTATCCCTAATCCATACTTCGGAGCATCTCTTCAAAAAAAGAGCTCATGATAATGGCTAAGAGATCAGTTACAAGTTACAATGCTGTTTTGAAATCTATTTGTTATAGATTCTACCAAATATAAAATAATTATAAAATAATATGTACCTAAAATTAATATTAAAAGGATGTACCCTAACATTGATAAACTTTCTTTTTAGATAACTATGCTTGAATGGGGTTATATTAAATTGGGTTATTCTCAAGAGGGTCTGAATCACCTTGGAAAAAAATATTGTTTAGCTATAATTTTGTGTTAATCTTCAACTGAACGCTGTATTTAAGTGATATAAATATATAGACACATTCCGCGGACTTGTACACCAGAAGGATGTTTTTGTTTTGTCTTATTTTGGTATCACAAATTTTTTTTCTCGTTTCGGTAGTGTTTAAATCATTGAAAAAATGTAATCAAATTTTTGACATTTCTACAAATAGTTGAAAAATATATAGAGAAGTAAGTTGAATTTCACGGAAAAATGGTTTCTGAATTATTGACTTTTAAAAAAAGTTCTTTTTCATGAAACTATTATTGAAATTTTAATCTGTTTAAAGGAATTTGTTCGTTATTGAGTGGAGAATAATAAAACTAGAAAGATTTTCACTGATATTTGACTATTAAATTTTTTTGAACTTATAGAAGTTTTGATTATTTCTGTGTTGTAACGTCACGAAAAATGCATATTTATTCAGTTTATCAAAACATTACAATTTTATTCAAATTTATATTCCGAAATCTCTTTGTATCCAAAAATACTTTTCCAAAAAGCCTCTTATTTTATTGGATGTGCGGAACAAAAGTTACAACAGAATACACTTTGCGTTGTAACGTCACGTATATTAACTTTTATCACCCGCTTAAATGATTTTTCAGATTTAGTGTTAAAGTTTACTCGAGCAATTAAAACTCTTTCAAGCTGTTTCATAAACCGAAAATTATACTAGCGTGATATTTCTAAATTCAGAATGTACACCCTCAAGTGCTTAAGGGGTTATATACCATCAACACACGCGACGTTACAACGATTTGACCTTCATTCTATAAATCTGTTATAACTTTTTCAAGTGAAATCTTTCATCAAACCTAACTATAGATTCAGGAAATAAACAAATTTTTATATATGATACGATCTACAAAACTCGAATGCACTGGGCGAGGTATTTTTAATAAACGATTGTACAACGTCACATTATATTTCATTAAAGTTCACCTCCGCTGTATTCTCCTCGACGCTGGCTGGTCATATGATACGTTTCGACGCAATCGCGCTAACAGCAACGTAGTTCAGGACATGCGTTGGAAGGTTGTAAGGGAATTCCCGCGTTTTGTTCTTGGGCATGAATATTAATTCGTTCCCTGAATACTCCTTTCCTCCCAGCAATCAACCATTTTACACTTCGCTATCTTCGACGAGCCGCCTGTTATAAGGTTGTCCGCGACCACAGTTGTAGTCGCACGTGCTGTCAGTCAGGTACCAACCAATTCTTCCGTTACAAACCGAAATACATCGTTGAAGCTACATCATCGAATTTCCTGTGGTATTAAATCCGTTATGGACAATTATCTATTCGAATTTACAGGAGATTGCAACGCAATTGTTGGGGCTACGGAGACCTTTCTGGTTGACCAGACTAAATCGTCTCAATTGTTTAGAGTCGGATAAAAAGGCTTTGACTGTGGTCATGGTCTCAAATGACCACGAAAAAGATAGATGGAGAGTTTTTGTTGGAGTTTGACGACATTTTAAATCCCGTCGAATCAACGACTGGATGTAACACATCCTTTCGTAACATCACGGTGATGTGACGTGTTCTTTTTTCCTGAATATTTGAAACTATAACTTTTTTTATAAGATCTTCATCCGGTCGTCTCCCCAAGTAAAAAGTAACTATAACATATACAATACTTCACTGTACCGAGCCCTATCGATTGTCTGGCGCTTAAATTGTGCTCGCTTCCTCATATAAATCCACTTGTTTAAGCCTAACAATACAAATATCATACTATAAACTCGGATCGGGAACCTGATTCCAAATTAAACAAAGCAATACTGCCAGTTTATTTTCTCTTGTGAAATTTGTTATAAAACCTACTTTTCCGGCTTCGTTAAACTACCATATTGAGCCGTATCAAATAAATAAATGTGTCAAATGCCTCAAATCTATCTGTAACAGAAATGAAAGAAAAAATTCTTGGTTTAATCGATTATTTCTACCATAATTTCAAAAATAAACTGTATCGTGATTTTTGGACAACCCCATATTACTCGAGCAAAATATCATTAACATGGCTATATGTAATAAATATTAAAAATTTCACTCAAAACAATAGCACCAGCGTAATTTACAGAGTTATAGAAAAGTTGAAGATTTTCGTGACTTTACAACGCAATGAGATATCGCTTTGTAACGTTGTAACGTCACGAAAGTAAAAGATGCTTAAAAAGAAACAAAGCAATAAACTTTATATTTAATGACACCTTATTATTCGTAAGTTATTTAGAAATACTTCATAGAAGATTGGTTCTTGATAAAAAAAATCTTATAGAGCAGATATTTTGACTTTTAATTAAATACGCTGAAGGTTCTAATTTGTGACGCGTTGTAACGTCACGTTACATTATTGGTCATAAAACAACCCTCTTCCAGTTTATTCAGTTTATGTCGCTTGAATCTTTCGTGAAATTTCGTCTTCTTTCTGAATATGTAATAAGTTTTGATGTAGGCGTTCATTTGATAAAGTTATAAAATATTTATGGAATGAAGATTCGTCAAATCGTTGTAACGTCACGAAAGAATGTGTCATAATTAGGGTTCGCCGCGTTTACCGCAACCGCGCGGTATTTACCGCACCCGTACCGCAAAATCTGCGGTGCGGTAAAACACTTTTTCCCGCAGATGCGGTGCGCGGCTTACTGCTACCGCACCGCAAAAAAATTGATAAAGTGATGATTGTGATTATTCTAAATTGATAAACAGACTGCTATAATGATAGAAAATCTAGCTGTGTCCGAAATATTTTGACGCTATTATTTTTACGACATATTTTGGACTAGTTATTTTATACTTCTAAGTAAAACTTCGCAAACTAACCATTTCAAATACATAAAATGCAAGATCCAAATAGAGACAAAATTATTAGATCATTTAACAACAATAAATTTGTACTCTTAAATCCAATCTAAAAGTTCATCACTTCTCCTGATTTCTGTTGGAAATCGTTGAATTATGAATCGTTTCCGATATCAATTTTTCAACTGTGAATTTTGACTAATTATAATGGAATTAGAGATGAACTAATTATGCTGGGACTTACACACGACCCAAAGATTATAATTATTTTCATCAAACCAAACGAATTTGGAGTAATTGGCAGTAAAGGATATAAAAGTATGAAAGCGTCCAAAATTAGGAGGGGTCCAAATTAGGATGATTATTCTATCATCAACATCGTATTTCTATCTTCTTTGATTGCTGTGTAAATTCAATGTGAATTTTATTGGTCTTTTTCTCAAAAAGTATGCTACATAACTTTTTTTCGCGTACTTCCATTCAAATTTACTATAATTTTCTACCAAATTAAGTGCTAATATTTTTCAGTTAAGACTATTTTGTAGCTTTTTTGAAGCTTTTTTGTCAAATACCACATAGTTTGACTCCCGTTCACTGCAATTGAAGTTTTTGCCATTAGCTCTTTGGGAAAATATTAGAGGAAAATACATTAAATGCTAGAACTTTCGAACTAGCCGTTAGAAAATTACACTTCATACATTTTTAAAGGGAGCAATCTTAGTTTTTGAATAAGAATACATCTGTTTTTTTTGAAGAATGCGGAAGTTAGAGTTTTGGGATATTTTGTCCGTAAAAATCATTTCTGCTGTATGCTACAAATCATACATTTTTTGCAGTTTTTCTAATGCTCAATAATTCTGTACCGGTTGAGACCGGACTCCTGATTAGATGTAATTTACCTATAGAGCTTTTTGTCAAGTATGGCGTCGTTCTTATTGATGAAATACAATATGTTTTTATTGCACTGGATTGGAATATATGCGCTACTATATAGAAGTACTGGTATTTCGACTTTAAATTTTTTTGGTGAAATTCCTTTAAGAATGAAAGGTGGTTTTTACTACGTGAATGCGAAAATCATCCATATCATTTTCATATGTCAAAAACATTGAAAATATGAAAATTTAAAGAGAAAAATATGCAACTTCATTTCTTATTACATTTTTATTCCACTTTTTTCAATTAACTGAAGGGTTGCTAAAATAAAAGTTTTCCTATTACTGCAGTAGACCGTTTTTGAATGTATAATGTTTGCCTTAAAATGTACGGAATTTTATTAATAGAAAATGCAAAAGTTAATTTTTTTCATGAACATTACATTTTGAGGAGTCTCTTAAAGTTAAATTTCGTGTGAATAAGAATAACATTTTATTATATATGGTTACACAAATAAACAATTTTTCAACACTATTTTTAAAAATATCAAAATTTTATCGCATTACCGCGCGGTGCGGTGCGGTAAATAAAGTGCGGTTGCGGTAAGCGGTGCGGTTTTATTATTTTTTTGCGGTTGCGGTGCGGACAATCCATTTACCGCCCACATCCGCACCGCGACGAACCCTAGTTCTAATAGATCACATATCGAGTACCTTTTTACGTTATTTTTTTCCTCTAATATTTGATTCAACCTGAAACAGTCGTTTGAGTAAATTTCAGAACTTTTAAATTTGATAGCAGAACACGATTATTCCCCAAGTTGGACATGTAAGATATTTTCGCAGATATCATTGAATTCCATTACATAAACTGTCTACAGATTCACTTCCGGTCAGGCGTAGATATGTATTCGTTCTCAGATAAAGATTCACAAAAGTATCTATTAATCCATTCAAACATAGACGTCACCCCTGCAGATATGTCGTTCAGTATTTCCAAATAACGATTTGCTCCGATTATTTGTTAATCGAATCAACTCGAGTAGATACTCACTGTACGACACCCTCAGAGTTACACAAATGTCCTCCCCCGTGGCACCTAGCACCCACTGCAAACGAACAAATATTTGTAAAGGAGCGAACAACGAAGAGTCAATAAACGGTTCATTGTAGTCGGTTTCTCTCGACAAACCGTAATGAAGCTCAAAGGATTACAATAAAGGTTTGACGCAGGCAGGGACAACGTACCGTCCGGAACCTCCGCTTCAGGATGATTAGATTTCACAGACTGAAAAGGGAAATCCAACGTACATCCTTCGATTCTGACGATGGTTGATGAACGATCAAGATAAAGAGAAAGAAATAGAAACATCCATAAAAAGGCAGATGTAAATCCTGGTGAATTAATACGTATTTAACCGCACGTTTAAACGACTCTACCAGACAGTATTGTTCTGGCAAGCGCATATCTATACAGTTTTTGCTTCGTACCTTCCGATTCTGGGTGTTAATTCTTCGATAGGATCATCCATGCAAGCTGAACCACAAATAAACACATCTGCGCGCTGGGCGCACGCTTTTTGTAGGTTTGCGTATAACTTTGCGGAGCAAAGAGGCGCATGATGACGTTTAGAATCACCGGTTGGGACAAGGGGGATTTGCTGTTTGCGGCTTTTTTGTGTCAACAAGTTGCGTCGTAACGACTTTTAGGGTAGACGTATCATTCTTCGCCCCCTCCCCAATTTTCGCCCCCCTTGTAGAACAACTAAAAATAATTCTATCTGCTTTACGATCAGGACTTTACTTTTCGACGAATATTAAAAAACAAATTAAGACAATTAAAATATGCAAACTACATTAATTTAAATAAGAATAGTTCATATCATATTTTAATCGTAAATAGAGTCATACCTGTAGAGCACCAATTTCCCTGAAAACTAAAAATGGTCATGATTTCTATCACTGGGAAAAATGTATAGATTTTATGATTGAGCGTTAGAATATTCGATAGCAATGATTTTGAGCATCGCAGGAATACATATGAACGAACATCCGCTATTATTACCATTTTTCATGAAGTTTGAACAATTTAAAAAAAGTGGCGAAAATTAATGCAAAATGAAATTCAATTCTAATCTTCGCCCCTGGCGAAATCCCATATAGCATTCTTTTCTCTCGATGCGTTTCTATCTTCGCCCCGTTCCACAGTGACCCAGTGCAAAAGGGGAGTTTTTTGATTTCGCCAAAACTATGGATTTTAGCTATGTGCTGTCTCTGAGGAAATTTCTTGAAATCCTCTCCCCTTTTTTTCGATCCTATCAGACCGATGATTGATCCCCATAATAGTTTGTTACAAAATTTATTGTCTTCAAATATTCAGACAGAAAAACATTCACTTCAGTAAATTTGTAGAAAAACATACCACGAAGGTTTCTTTCGGAGACTTTTGGTTTTCGAGATATAAGGCGCTGTTTGTTAAAGGTCCTTCAAAACAGTTTTTTCACCACAATTTCCTTTATGGAGCGATTTCTAATGTTTTAGAAAGTTATGTAGACAGTAAAATACGCTACCATGCTTGCATTTACAGAGCTATTTGCGTTTTTCGAATGAAAATATCTCACTTTCTAAGGTTCACATCTCTAACTGAAAGTAATTTTTTTTGAAATGCTGGAAAAATCAGAGCGCTGCAGACTGCCACCTACCTACACAGTTGCAGTGAAGATAGTGAGATTCTGCAATCTACATATTTTCGAATCCCGCGCAGTTGCACTCGATTTCTAAAATATGTTATTAACAATTCAATTAAACTACTTTAATAGCATTTTTAAAACATTTCCCAAACGTATTGTTTGGTGTTGTACGAATGTATAGGGGAATCCGGGGCTATTCGGACCTACCTAAGCAAAGCGACCTTTAGGTTGGTAGACGTGAAATAATTTATCGGTCAAAGGTCTTAATTGTTAGTTTGAAACCTCAGCTATTTTTGGAGCAATAAAAATCATTTGCACTGCTTCGATTACATTTTTTAGATCTTTTGCAAAAATTTTTTAAACAATGTAGAAACTCCGTACAAAGATTGATGAGATTCATCTGTCAAAATTAATGTTTCAGAATGACGCTTCCACGAATATGTACGACAGTCAAAAAGTCTTACGATTTTCTGAGAAATCGAGGGGGTCCCCCACGGTCTTAAAAGCCCCGGGTTCCCTTATATATTCATGATATGCGCATTCTAAAGAGTACATAAAATATCGAGCAGGTTCGAGCGTTCTCTGCAAGGTAGACAAAACCCATCAAAATACATCCTCTCCATTCATCTTGTTAATAGCTTATAGAGAAACAAGACAAAAATTAATTCAAATGGAAAGTATTATTAGGGTTATTGAAAACAAATACAACGGAGTTTCTGTCTGTGATTAATATAAGTGAGTAGGGGAACATGGGGAAACTTGACCAAGCGCAAGATTCTATTTTTGGCTATGACGTCTTCTATTCGGTTCTTAAATTTTTTTCAAAAATATTTTTATACTTGTTTCGATCCCTTAAGGTAATTTTAAAAGATTGGAATGAAAAATCCTTTCCTCATAGAAAATATTCCGTAATTAATGGATTTGCATTAAATTATGTATTTTTTATCAAACCAACGATGGGGCGACTTGACCAAATGGCAATAAGCTGAAGAAAAATACATAATTCCTGATATTATTAGTATTAGTAAACAAAGTTAGCAGTAATATGACTGATTTCGTGACGTGTGAACATGCAATGTAGGCAGTACAGTTAATCCTTAAAAAGACATTCATAAAAATTCGAAATTTATGAAATGTAACCCTTCTATATTTTTTACTGCTACCTAATGATCTCGACAATATGGAAAAATATCATTATTTTTTGTTATGATTTTTCGAAATTCTTCCCTGCAGTGGGGAGACTTAACCCAAATATAAACTATCACAGAAAAACTTTTAAAACTTTTGAAAAATTAAATTAAAAATTCTGCAAAAAATCATGAACACGCATAATAATTTTGCACATTATATCTCATCGACTTTTGAAGGATTGAAGGCTTTTATAGAGATTTATGTAGGTTTAGCTGAGAACCTAGTCAAGTCTCCCATGTTCCCCTATCTGAAGTCATTTTGGAAATATTCGAAATATTTGAACGAAATGCTTTTGTTACTTCTAGTCTACTACAAAAAATCTAACTGTTCCATACACGATTTACTAAAAGAGTATCACCTGACATTTTGAAAATAACTTTTAAGAAAAAAAAGAGTTTCCAAATGCATTTCATGGTAGAATCAGATAATCTTCACTGTAACTATTTTGGTAGAGGGAAGCTTTGGGGTGTCCTAATTTTTCAAGCATTTAGAGCATTTTTCTAGTAATTTCATTTAGTTAGCGAATGGTTGATCCCTTTCACCCGTTGCAGATGGAAACAGGACTATCTTGAATCCAAAACCGTAAATAGATAGAAGGAAAACAGGCGTTTTTAAGTTAATGTATTATTTCTTTAATACTTGGCTATTGACAACACAACCTGGATTTGTCTAATCTTTTCTCTATTGCCTATTCTGTGATATTGTAGCATGATAGAATTCGTGAAATTGTGCCTGGAAGCACGGGGGCGAAACAATAGAACAAGAGGGGGGCGAAGATAAAATTTGGGGGAACGAAAATTAAAACTGATCTTGATACAGAATATTGTTATTTTTCCGTTAATTGAATGTTTTTAATAACTTTCAATCAGGATTAATTGTTATTTTATGATACCTGAAAAGAATGATAAAATCAAATTAGTTATACTAGTTCAATAGTGTTATAAATTCACGGTTTTTTGAAAACAAATGATTTAGGGGGGCGAATTATAGTACATCTACCCTACGTATGTGGTTAAACTGTTCTATAGGATATTTACGTGAAAGTTTAACACTTCTGCTTTCACTCTATACAAAATCTCCTATTTTAATGCCACTATTTATTGTATTATTACTCTTTCTTGCTACTATTAAAAAGGATAATATTTTTTCTTTGATAATTTACACAATATTAAAACAATTGACTTCTTTCATTGGAATTTAATTACTCATGTAGGGTCATAAATTGCGCTTGTTTGTATATGTCTTAAATCGTGGGCGCAAAATATAATTTCACCATTAATCGATTCAGTTTAGGATTTGCACAGTTGTTGTAGGAACCAAATGGAACCCAGAAAGTTGCTCAAAACAAAATTTTATTTTTGTTTTCATATAACCGCATCCCATCTTAATGTATGTATATGTGGCTGTTATATAGGGATGGTCGCGATAAAGATTTTGTTATAAGTTTTCCTTGCCGAACGGTACCATTTCCGTTAGTTTTTGCGAAAACGTAAATTTCCCACAATAATTAAGCCTCATACTTCTTTCAAACGCTGACAGCTTATGAGCAATAGCTTACGAATAGGGAACAGCATTACAAATGCAACTGCAATAGTCAACAACGTGCATATGCGGGACATGTCACATGTGAACGTTGCTCATTTCTCATTTCTTTTTGGTCCCGAAAAGGATGAGGTTTTATCGATTCTCATATTTCATTGTCAATCACCCGATTGCACTAAATTTCGCACCAGTCTACCAGTTTACGCAAATTTTTGTTACTTTCGACAATGTTTGTGAATTTACGATTATTGCAGCTCTGCTGGTGGCCCTCTGAGGACGCACCAATCGCTGGAAATTTGGTTTCACGCACCAACCACTCATTGTACAGAAAGCCAAACTTATTGCGACCAACAAAAGGATTTAACCAAACATCATAAATATTCATTTGAATGGGGCATTAAGGTTTCGGTTTTAATTGTTATTGTCAACGGGGCCAGATGAGTGCGTAAGTTTTGATGATTTTCTGATTTGCTGTGTCACTTGAAGTGGTTTTGTGCTTATGCTGAGTTAAGCACACAAGTTTTATGATAATTCTCACTGATTCCATCGTCTGCTTTTCTCTGACAATTCGTGCCAACCACAAGCGCTCATGAAAATTGCAGTGGATATGCTTCGGTAACAATGCACTTCATAATCGTTAAAATTTTAGCCCACAATCTTTCTCCTGCAATTCCGAATAACTCCGTAGGATAGCTTCAGGGTTCATTCTCCGTAGCGTTTCTATTGAATGCTTCCTTTTTATCACCTTCCCCATATCGACAGAAGTGGAATTTATTGCAACAAATTTATTGGAAGGAATAGCTTCGAAAAGGGTTTACCACATCTATGCGTCACGCTGCTGTCTACACTCGCAGCTGTCGCGTCGGGTTTGTGTCAATATAAAAACCTACCTTCCGTTGATTGTGCATAGCGGCGCTGCGGCACGGCTGCGGTGTTTGCTATAAAAGTTGCTCCTTTCAGTGACGTTATCTGGACCAAGCTGTAGCAAAGGAAAGAGAAAAATGCAACCAGACGGCCTTTGACCTACCGAGCCCTCACTCGTCTCGACATCCACACAAGGCCCAAGAAGAGCTAAAAGGAATCGACGAAAATATCAGCTTCTTCTGCTCCACGTCTGACAAATCAATTACTCAAAACTTGGGTCGTGACTTCGGTCAGAGTTGAGAAACTATTTGATTTTGACTAATTGAAATATCACCTTTTTCTCGTTTAGCCTCCTTTTGTTTTTTTGAAACAAATTTTGGCAGCAGATCGACCAAATTAACGGAAGGTGAAAATAAGGCGATGATGTTACGTCGTCGGTTATCTACAGACATCGCTAATCCTGTAAAGCGTTTCCACGGTTGAGATAATTGCAGACCCTACTGAAGTGATTGATTATGTTTAGTCGTTTGATAAGTTTCCCATGAGATTTTAGTTGGACAAATCGTGACTTGAGTTCTACAAATAAATGAACGCACGCCCGAAAGCGATTGAGACTCTCAATGTCTTTATAAGATTGTTTTGCGTGACACTGACCCGATTCTGTTAATACATATGTTCCAGCGTAGAAGCGGTTTGATTTTTCTAGATTTTGAGCCTGCAACATATTTTCATGTTTTTAACAACATATTTTCATGTTAGAATAAATTTACGCTGCAAGTATTAGCATTATAGCAACATCGGAAGTATAACATCATTTACTTTGATCTTTTCTACAGCTTAAAACTTGCAATGCTGTTTTCTAGCTATTAATTGATTTTTCATTTTAAAAATTCCATTGTGTGCCTCAGACATTTCACATAAAAAACTCCCAAAATGTCCATCTAATTTGACCTAAGATATAGCGTCTTGAAGGAAAAAACTCGCAATTTCTCACATAGTTTTTCACTATATCGCAGTAACATAAATGTAGGGATTTTGCAATCATGTAAATTAAATATCGAAGAAAAATGGGATATGGTGAACAGAACAGTCGTTCAGATCATGTCAGCGTTGCAACGAAGTTGGCGGGAAGAGCAAGGACTAGCAACGTAGCAACGGGTCGTCAAGGCACTAATGAACTGGAAGTTACACTCCAAGCGGAATCGCCGGACTGACCTTGGCACTTGACAAGTCAGTCTGCTGAAGAGAGATAAAGGAGACCGGCAGGCGAGACCAGAGCACGCTAAATCAACCACCGGGACCAGATTGAGCGCACGTCTCATCAACGATAGGTTATCGGAGCACCTGAGAACCGGACGTTATCCTTCCTCCGGAATCGAAAGACTGATCTCAGCACCTAACCGACTGGCATCGGGACAATGGTTTCGAGAGAACTTTCGACGTCGGGAAATTTCTCCATCGGGCTAGTCACCCAGAATCGCAGGACCACCCTCGGCATGTGCCTGGGTAGCATTGACTTCGGAAAAAATTCCACTGACGGGAAACTCTTCGTCGGAATAAGAAAGATCCTCCGTCGGTGACTATTCTGAGTAGTCCGAGCAAATCGCCGGCTTGAATGGTCGGGTTACCAATGAACCGGACGCAATCCTCCACCCGGGTTCGCTGGACAGATCTCGGCACTCTACCGGACTGCATCGAAGCAAAAATAACGCGTTCGGCAACGTTTTTGGGAGATATTCTTTCGTTGAGGTACTCTCCACCGATGCAGGCTAGCTCCACCGTCGGACTACGCCAAGTAACACCGAACGTGCCAAACCACCAGTACAGGATCTTCGGGGCACCAGTGAACAAGCAAAGTGAATGAGCACAGCCTCCTTCCAAAGTAGTCATTTCAAATGGAATCCGAGGGATCAGGTACATGTTGTACTCCTTGGTTGAGGTTAGAGCAGTAGCGTTCAGAGTTATGTTTTCTGTTCAGAGTCCCTCACTCTGGAAAACGATGGACGAAATCGGTAGTAAAATCTAACTACTTAACGTGTGCTGGGTCGGCGTAAAAATTACCACAAGTTAAAAAAATTAAAAAAACCTGTTTTAATCCACCTAACGGTGCAATTGTGCCTTTCTCATTTCTTCAAACTATGACCATGACCGATTATGTTCAATATAATTGTGGAAATGTTTATTACATTATTAACCCTAGAACGTTGCATTTGCGTTTTCCACTCTAGAATGTTGCACTGGGGTATAAATGTACCCCACGCGTTTGATCGCATTTTTCGCAGGTAAAAATGCAAACAAAAGAAATGTATAATACATCACTTTCTTCATTTTTAAATTTCGAAAACAGCTGTGTAAGTGAAAGTAAGGAATTTATTGAATCAATGATACATAAATTGGTTTGAACAAAATAAAAAGTGAAAAATTAAAGGGTAGTGTACAAGACGCGACCGCAGTCACATTGAACATGCAGCATTATTAATGAACACCTTGCACGAAGTTATTTCATCGCATCAAAACCACGCATGACGTTGTTGCATTTTTTGAAACCACACCGACGATAAATTGGATTAACAGTATTTACATTCTTAAAAAATAAATCCCATGGGAATCGGAATACATTGGCTCGAATCGTTTTGTCGAGAGGGCCGGGGGAGTGGAAGGGTATGGAGAGGGGATCAAGGGTAGGAGAAAATCCAACCCCATATTATATCTTGCATTTGTGACTAACGTAGTGAAAATTGGTTCAGTCATCACCGAAGAACTGATTCTGGTATATACCCGGAACCGTCGATAGTGGACAATATATTTAAAAAATTCTTGATTAGCCACCAGGGATCGAGGTGTGCTAATAACTTAGAGACTAGGCGAGTTCCCCGGAGGCATTAAGAACCGTCATAGGTGGCCAATGTGGTCAAATCAACTTTGATTGGTCATAAGTGATCTAAACCTGCAAATCCAAACAATGTTGTACCCATTTTAATAATTTAGACATCATGGTGTTACCAGTTTATATGAGAACTTGCTGTGTAATCGCACTCTCCAATCCGCAACTCTGGAACTGAAAGTCGGATGAACTAAAAATTCAATAGCTTATGGGAGCGCTATACCTTTAATTTCAAACTAAGTTTGTGTAAATTGGTTCAGTCATTTCTGAGAAAATTGTGTAAGTTTAAATGACACACATACACTTCCGGTACACGGGGTCAATGAAGAGAATGCGAGTGTGAGGGTGGTCCGAGGGGGGTGATGAAGGGGTGAGGTGCAATTGTAAGAGGAGAGGGGCGAACGATGCAACACCCAGCTGCATATTATACCATCCATTTGAGGCATAGTTTGAGAAAATCGGTTCAGTCAACACCTAAGAATAGATGTGACTTAAATTGTGGAATACGCCCGGATACCGGGATTTCCGGAATTGTCGATAGTGGACAATATATTCAAAGAATGTTTGATTTCCATTCAGTGATCTAGACCTCCGAATGGATGTAATTTGGTGACGATTTCAATAGTTTTTGGCCTCTGAGGTATTACGATTGTACCGATTTATATGGGAAATTCCAGTGTATCCTTACTAACACCCCTGTAACTCCGGAAGCAAGAGTCAGAACCGAATGAAATTCAGCAGCAGTCAATGGTATTACTGTATCTTTCATTTGAAATCAAGTTTGTAAAAATCGGTAGAGAATTCGTTGGGGTATGAGTGTGATATTAGCTTAGGAACTTGGCGGGTTCCCCGAGGGCGTCATGAACCGTCATAGGTGGCCAATGTGGTCAAAGCTGCTTTGATTGATCATTAGTGATCCAGACCTGCGATCTAGAGTAATGTTACATCAATTTTGATATGTTTTACATCATTTGAACATCATGGTGGTACCAGTTTATATGGGAATTTGCTGTGTGACCGCACTCTTCAACCCGTAACTCCGGAACCGGAAGTCGGATCAACTAAAAATTCAATAGCAGCTTATGGGAGCGTTATACCTGTCAGATGAAACTAAGTTTGCGAAAAGCGGTTCAGCCATCTCTGAGAAAATTGTGTGAGTTTAAATGACACACACACATACACACACACATACACACACACATACATACACACACAGACATTTGCCGATCTCGACGAACTGAATCGAATGGTGTATGACACTCGGCTCTCCGGGCCTCGGTTATAAAGTCGATTTTTACAGTGATTGCATAGCCTTTCTTTATATGAGAAAGGCAAAAACACACTAAACAGGAATCGTTTTCGCTAGATTTGTAAACATTTTCGGTTCTTAAAACTGTTTAGGCGTTTTTGTTTTTATGTGTAGTACTAATTAACCGACGAGTGAGCCTTCTGGCTCGTGAACTGCAAAAGGTTGGAGTGCATGTGGCCACAATTCAGGAAGTCCGCTGGCCTAGAACCGTTGAACGTGAATTCAGAGCCGTGGATCCCACGAGGAACACCTCATTCAAATATAACATATATCACACTGGCGGTGAAAAAGCAGAGCATGGAGTTAGCTTCATAGTAATGGGCAAGCAGATGAAGAGAGTGATGAGGTGGATACCCATTAGCGACCGGATCAGTTTGTTGAGAATACGGAGCAAATTTTTCAATTACAGCCTAATCAACATATATGCGCCGATAAACGAGAAATCCGATGACTTTATTAGTGCCTTAACAAAGCGTATGGAGAGCGCCCAAAGCATGACGTGAAATTCGTAATCGGAAATACTAATGCTCAGGTCAGTAGAGAGGACTTTTCCGTCCCATAACCAGTAGGGAGAGCTTTCACTCCGCTACTAATGACAACTGCCTGCGGCTAGTGAATTTCGCTGCCGCCAGAGGGTTGGCCATGAGTAGCACCTATTTTGCACGAAATAATATCCGAAAGCAACCCTGGAGACATCCAAATGGTAAAATTTACAACCAGAGAGAATTCTGGTGAATCGGGACATTTCTCAGATGTTATCGATGTGCGGACATTCAGAGGTCCGAACATTGACTCTGATAACTATCTCGTTGTCAGTAAGTTTCGAGCACAGTTGTCTACTGTATCGAACGAAAGATCACAGCGAGCGATGCGTTTCAATATTTAGCGATTGTCAGCGGAAGGAGTATCATCCGAATACCACCGGAAGCTAGATGAGCGGATTAGTGAAATCAACGTGAGTGATAACATCAACGATCTATGGGAGTCAATCCATAGAGCGGTGAGCACAACATCACAAGAAGTTATAGACACTGCGCAAAGACGACCGAGCGCTGGTTGGTTCGATTTGGAGTGTCAGAGGATGACAGATGAAAAGAACGTTGCCAGAAACAGAATGTTGGTGTCATGTACCGACTTAACAGTGCACGGTACAAGGAAGCAAGAGCAGCCGAGAAACGAACCCACCGTAGAAAGAAAAAACAGTACGAAGAACAAGTTATTACTGAGTCGCAAGAAAACATGGAACAGAACGATATGCGGAGGTTTCATGAAACTGTCAGTGGCGTGCGGAGAAAAACAGCGCCATCTCCCGTCATGTGCAACAACCAAGAAGGTAATTTGCTGATAGTGATAGGCTGCCAGGTGGTAGAATCAACATCAACGATGATGGACAAGCTGTGAAATCTATCAAGGAGCTGAAAACAACAAAGCCGCGGGGAAGGACCAGCTCCCGGCTGAACTTCTTAAACACGGCAGTGAGCAACTATATGAAGTCCTACACCATATTATGTCGAAAATATGGTAGGAAGAAGAAGTACCTGCTAGCTGGCTAGACGGTATCATTTGCCCTTTCTTTAAGAAAGAGCATAGACTGGAGTGCGCTAATTACCGAGGAATAATCCTTCTTAATTCGGTGTACAAAATCATGTCTGTTCAACAGATTGAGACCGTTTGAGGAGTCCTTCGTCGGCAAATACCAAGCCGGTTTTCGTGAGGGTCGATCTACGACGGATCAAATGTTTACCCTGAGACAAATTCTCAATAAATTCCGGGAGTATAACTTACAGACACATCATTCGTTCATAGGTTTCAAGGCGGCCTACGATTCATTGAAACGAAATGAATTATGGCAAAATATGCTAGAACATGGTTTTCCAACGAAACTAATACGGCTGAGTCGTGTAACGCTGGATGGGTCGAAATCAGGTGTAAGGGTTGCGGATGAAATTTCGACATCCTTCGTAACCTTGGATGGATTGAAGCAGGGAGATGTACTGTCGAATCTACTGTTTAACATAACGCTCGAGAGAGAGAGAGAGATTAGGAGAGCTGGTGTGCAGTGGAGCGGTACCATCACACGATCGCATATGCTCCTGGGCTTTGCGGACGATATCGATATTATCGAGATCGATCGACGTGCCGTGGAAGAGACATTGGCGCCTTCTAAGAGGAAGACAGAAAGAATTGGACTCATGATTAATTCCGACAAAGCAAAGTACATGGTTGCTGGTAAACAACGTGGGTCCAGTAGTGGTAGTGGTGCTAGATAGTGAAATATTTGAAATTGTAGATGAATTTGTGTATCTTGGAACTCTAGTGACGTGCGATAACGATGTTACCAGCGAGGTGAATAGGCGTATTGCAGCTGTAAATAGGGCTTATTACGGACTTCGTAACCAGCTCAAGTCCCGTAGCCTGCGAACGAAGACGAAATGTGCTCTATATACGATCCTGATTCCGGTGGCTTTATACGGCCATGAAGCATGGACGTTAAAGGAAGCTGACCGTTCGTTCGGAGTATTCGAGCGTAAAGTGCTGCGAACAATACTCGGCGGTAGGCTGGAGAATGGAATCTGGTGGCTTCGCATGAACCAAGAGTTATACCAAGTTTATAAAGGGATGAATATTGTGAAGCTGATACAACACGACAGACTGCGTTGGGCTGGACACGTGGTCCGCATGCCGTATGAGCGTCAAGCGAAGACAATATTCAACAGGAAACCCAGAAGAGGCTGTCGGCTTCGTGGCAAGCCGCATACACGATGGCTTTGGGTGGTTGAAGAGGACCTGAGGGTGCTCAACGATCAGGAACTTAGGACGAAAGGAGTGACGTTAACCCTCTTAGCTATGCCACTCCTAACGATTTATCAAACCCCCATCAAATTGAAACGGTCGCTATGGTTGTCTACGTTTCTTCCTTATTCAAGGCTCAAAATAATTCGATGATTAAATTATTCATTAAATGAATAATTTGATTTGTTCTCATAAGCTTAAAATGAGCTTCTTTTCTTGCGGGGCATCATGACTTGACTGCTCAGGAACCATGGGGTGAGTTTCTCAGAACAATGTGCTATACACACTATATTAGCAACAAAAACACGATATAAGAATACGATCCACAGTAATACACAATCATTTCACTCATTATCATATGAATGGCACATTCAGGCACACTTCTGTAAACTATAAAACAGTCAACAAAGTGAAACTAAATGATCACAGCAACCCGTGTTTTTGTTTTACTGAACGCCACGGTACATTGTGGCACATTGCGGCTCAGGCTATCACGCTGTTTGTTTGCAAGCACAAATCGATTTGTGCTAATCGACTCACCCCTTGTCAGGAACCCAAATTGTGTCTCCTTTTTCTAGAGCTAACATCAATGCGGCGCTTGCTTAGTCCGTTAACTAATTTAATGTCGGATTCGGATGAGACGAAGTCGAAACGCAAATGCAGCGATGCATTTGCAATTTGAAGTTTTATGACACGTTTCATAAGGCTACCAGCAAACACCCACGGGTTTGGTCCTATCTCTACAAACAAATTTTTTTTTGTCTACTTATTTAGTACATGGCATTCGAAAGATATAGTAATCAAGTATATCTCCTGCAAGTTTGAAAATATTTCATTGACGGAATCGAAATTTATAACGGTTTGGATGTGGTATGCGGTCATAGATGGGTTTTCTACCAGACTTCAAGCGTGAATCCATGTTTGTCCATTGACTATTTAGATCGTTTATACGTGTCGCGGTTTTTAAAGGAAAACCTTACCATTTAATTACATAAATATAATGTACAAAAGGTGTTATTTATATGGTGCACTGAAAAAATATGAAAATAGGGTTGTCTACCAAACGTTAAATATAATGTGAAAACTAAAAAAATTAATAAAAGTTGGAATGTTTATTTCAAAAGGCCATATCTCAATGGTTTGTTGACTGATTCTAGTTAGGATTTCGAATGCCATGTACTAAATAAGTAGACAAAAAATATTTGTTTGTAGAGATAGGACCAAACCCGTGGGTGTTTGCTGGCAGCCTTATGAAACATGTCATAAAACTTCAAATTGCAATTTCTCTCGAATCCCTCGATGGATAATTTTGAAATTCACTGAGAAGATGCTTGGATACTGTATCTTTCGAATGCCGTATGACAAATTTATGGTCATTTTTTTTGTTAATAACGGTTTTAGGAACACCGTGGTTGAGGCAGAGGTGGGAAAATACCGGTTGAGTACCGGTACGGTAAACCAAATTTTCACAAGTGTTTATGTTTCGTTCACATTGTGTGCGGTCTTATCGCTGGTTGTGTTTATATGAGACACGAAAACCAAACCGAGTTTCGTTTACACAGCACAGCGGTTTGGTTTTGATTTTCGTTTACCGATGCACGAGTATGGGAAGGAAACACGAGAATAACGAAACCAAACTTCGGTTGTGTATTCGGGTTAAAGTTTATCGGCTGTGCTAGTGCTGCTAGTATTTTTATTAAGAATTCTAAACAAATTTCTTTATAATATAAGGTATTTTTTCGGTAATTGAAAAAAAGTCTTCAGACATATTTCTGTTCAAATAAATTATGTTCGTGGTCATGAATGGCGTTCCTTAAATCAATATTGCGACATTTTCATAATGATTTATCATCAGGAAGTTTGCAATATGGGTATGTTTGGTATGGGAAACTGCCCAAAAATCGAAAGTAAAAGGAAATTGAATAGCCTCCGCTATTTCTATACCTATGATAGCAGTTCAAAATTTAAGATGACAGTATATTCAAGATATTTTGTCATCTAGAATCACGCGACATGGACATTTAAAATATAAGAAATATGTCAAAAGATCGAAAATTGATGCCTGTCGTCATTTAAAATCTGAAATGGCGAGCTATATTCAATATTACTGGTATTCAATAACGTTTTAATGGTAAATATCATGAAACAAGGGTATTTTTGATATCGAAAAGTTGTGTAGAGATTAAAAATTGTTATTCATCGTCATTTTGCATCCCAATATGGTGTTATTTTCACGACGATTTAGCATTTAAAAGCATGCACTCGTTACATTGTGAACCAATATCCACATTAATGATTAAAGGTCGTTTTACATGTTTTGTTGTAATGAGATAGGCAACTTCGTGATTGGACACAATGTGAACAAATTTTTTGTATTCTAATTATTGCGCAACATTTTTTAAAAATTTAATTGTTCTGCAGTAGATTTACATACACACATCGACTGGTATCGCCGGAAATATTTATTCCTTAAAGAAACTTAGTTTTTAATGGCGGTCTATAAAATGGAAGTGTTTTTGCTATTCGTTAGTTGGTTGCTGTTCTCAATTAATTAAGTTTTTTTGTAGTTGAATAATTTAGTGGTAGTTTTCTCTAAACTCGAATGTTCGCGATCAAACCTTCTAGATGTTTCAAAACGATGTACAGTAACAGCAAAAACAACAGAAATCTTGAGCGTTTTTTCAAAACGTCATATCTGCAATGAGTTACTCTCTGTTTATACTTTCTCTTTCGATTTTTACGGCGTCACTATAACACTTTTCACTTATTTTACAGTACAGATCGAAAGACGGTGGTTTTAGCTAGCATATTATGCAAAGAGCTGAGGAATAAATGTTAAAGTGATCGAATTATTAACAGAAGAGAAAGTAAACAAAGAGAGTAACTCATTGCAGATATGACGTTTTGAAAAAAACGCTCAAGAAATACGTATTACCAGCACTCAGTAAATAAGAACCTAATCGTGAGTTTCCTCCCCCCACTTGCGTCTGAGTTGCTTACCATATGTGAATAACACACACATACACGCAATTGCCTCTGTGCAAGGATAGATGTATCAATACGATGCGCCGTAGCAGTAATAATAAGGATATATGTATACAAAATGCGAGTGTGTGCTCGAGATTATTCGAGAATCGCCTAACCAGCGCAACCAGATGTGGATTGGATATCATTGATACGACTATTGGCGATATAAATACAGGTCACTTTGAATACATTGAGTGTTAATGTGAAGTTTCATGTGATTCAAGTCATGTTTAATTGATTTAATTAATTTTATTAATTTCATTAATTTAATTGATTTTATTGTTTTTGTTATTTTATTGACATCGCTGATTTCATTGTTTTCTTTAATTTCAATTTAAATATTTTGACATTAACATCAATTTGTATGCTCTAGACAACTTTGCCAAATCAAACATATCTACATTTCATGGTTCAGCATTGAAACAAACATCAATTGTTGAACTTTTAACAACTGCTCCGAACCAACCATTTTGATATTACCCCATTGACTCTCAACAATTAATTGAACTCAATTCAATTGTCTATTCGGCAGCACTGCAGATAAATTCACTGCTTCTTCTTTCAACCGAAGCACCGTGTACAGAAAAAACCAGGCTCGGTTTTCTAAAGCCAAACCGAAACCGCTGTTGAGAATACATCAACACAAGTTGAAATTCGTACGCACATGTAAACGGTGCTGAGTGGCTCGGTTTGGTTTTATAAACTGAGACTCGGTGGAGGTTCTTCTTTGGTTTACCGTGTGAACGAAATCCAAACCGATTACGATGTGCATCACTCGTTTACACGTGTTGAGATTTTGGGAACAATACCAGTGTATGTACGTACCGGTTGGTTTTCTTACCCACCTCTGGGTCATTCGCCTTTTCGAGCTAGAGAAATCTATTTTTGGAAAAATCTCTAATCCTACGTGCGGGGTTGGGAATCGAACCCAGGTGAGCTGCGTACAAGACAATCTATTTACCAACTACGCTATGCCCGTCCCAACTACATATTCTAAAATATATGAAAAATAGTATCACTAAAAATATAAAGAATCTCAAATGAGCGACCGAAAATGAAAGGATAGAACCTGCTTCGCTAAACCCGTTTCAAGCATATTAGAATATAAAAATCGGAAGTAAACTTCAAGCATAAAAATCGGACCGAAATCCTTCAGCATAAGAATCGCCTAAAAGTTCTCACACGTGAAACTCGGCAAGGATGAACCAGGTTCATTGAACCTCCATTATAAAAATCGTTTAAAAATAACTAAATCGCTTGTAGGAGCATCCGTATATCTTGATGTTCAAGATTAAAAGTCGGCTAACAAAAACTACTTTGTAAGAATCGTATTTCTTTCCGGTTTTTTTACTGAAGGTTTTTTAGCCGACTCTTACAAAGGAATGTCCCAGTCCGATTTTTATGCTTGAAGTATATATCCGGTTTTTATATTCTAATATATTTGAAACAAGTTTTTCGAAGCATGTTCTGTCCTTGCGACTTTTATTTTCGGTCGCTCAAATATACTCTATTTTTGAGACACAAGTGGATATAACTCCTTAATGTAGTTTTTTTCTTTTATATTAAAATCATGGATTTTACTTGGTATACGTATAAGATCTTTGATATCCAGAAAGTAGCCATTTTCTAGTTTGTGCTCTATTCTACGACCTCAAACATGCTCGACTATTTTCTTCCCCCTCTAGACTTCTCTCCTATCGAGTGCCGACGTGTCGAACAATTGAAAGTGCTCTTGTGATCCAAAGCACACCATGACATCGTAATCGGAACGGTTTTGCAGTTCAAAACACAGCAACCAAAACGAGCAAAATTGGATCAAAATTTTGCACTCCGACATCCAGCTTTTGAATAACAGAGCGCACACGTCCAGTTCTAGCAGACTGTAGACAAGATGCAGACCATTTGATACTCTGCGTTCATATGAAGACCCCCTGCCGGGGACACACACCGCTGGGCCAAGCGCACCGCATTGTTTTGAGTGGTTCTGTAAAAAGATATACCTTCTCGATAATAAATGAAATATGCCAGAGGAAAGGAAAAACGCCGGAGAGTCCTTAAAATTCAACCGCTCTCGTGTTCATATGCGAACAAAGTTGTAGTGAAAAGGGAAAGATATCAACTTTTCATCATTCCACACTGTGGCATCTCGTCATCGTCATCAGCAGACAGCAGCCTCATCCAACGGCTGGTAGGAGCGTGCCTGATATGAGGATGGTTTTGGATATGACACGGTGGAAACGGGAAATGAGGTCGAGTTTGTGTGATGCTGTTATCCTCTCATCTGCCTTTTGTTATCGACAATGCTGAATGAATAGAACTATTAGGGAAGTTATGAAAACATTTGCCCATTAGACAGTGCCGATTAACACAACACTAGTAGAAATATGTACATGAAAAGCCGAACTGGAGCATAATGTGATGATCACGTGTTTGGGAAATTGTCTTTAGCTGCTCGTCTTATAATATAATTTCGGTACCTGGACTTCCAGTATTACATCATTGGTTGCATAATATTATGCGCTTGGAACTGCTTTGTGCTGATAGCACAGAACTCCTCATTGCTTCTGAATTAAAAACATGTTTTAAGAAATTCATGTGTAGAACATCGATATTTCTAGTTCACGATTAGTATACATTCTTCTTCTAATTCCAGAAACACGGAAGTAAGCAAAACATCAAAATGTTTATCGTGAGAAAATTCGTTGAATTTATTGCAGGATAGCACTCAGCGCAAAGCCTCTCATAATCATAAATTCAATCTTGATACATTGGATTGACAGAGAAGAAAAAAAAACCAGCAACAGTACAATTCTCAAGTGGGCACTTATGCAATTGTTCTCCATGAAACATATTGAAATCCTACTGTTTTGGATTTTTTTTGCCGTCGCGTTGCCGTTCCCGCAGGATGCCACTTCAAATTTTAATTTATTCGTACGCAACGCAGGCAGTTTTTGCGGAAAAACTTTTTGGGGTAGATATTGTTTTGTTGGGACAGAAAGAGAAGTGCGATTTTCCGCATTTATTACTGTCATCATTGCTTCAATGTAAATGTGATGATTACAGGGGTTGAGTTATGAAGATCACTGAATCTTCCGGAAACCCTAGCCTATTATGCTTCAATTACATTTTATTATGCCTCAAAGACATTTTATTTTCAAGCAAGTTGGTGACTTTCGCCTCCTTGAAAAATGCTAAAGATTTTTAGTTTTCCACTTATTAATCTAAAAAGGATTAACAGGTGCTCATCAAAGAGTCTTGTTATTTAATACTTTTATAGACAAGTGGACTCATTGTGCGTTCCAGGAATCACTTGATAGAGCGAAGAATTTTACAAAAAGAATCTACAATTAACAAAAGAAATCACGAAGAGATGTTAATAATCGGTAAAACCTATCTTCGGTAAATTTATCGCCTCAATGATGTAGGTCTCGTGTCTTAATAACCGAACTCACCAGACGTTTATTGTTCTGCTTTACGTGGCTGTTTTCGTTAGCAGCACAAGGAATCGCGTGCGTCCAGCTGTGGAATCTTTTCTCAATCCTTAATATTTGATGTAGCACACTTTGTTCCCCTGCCGTGAACATTACTCAGCCTTTTCGGTCTGTTGTGGTCCGGTGAAAGGATTCGTTTTTATGGAAAATGATCCTTTAATAGGAGGACAATTGAAAGATAAGACATGCAGGAAAATATGTTCATTCTAGGATGTAAACGCTGCCTGCACAAGGTGTCAGCTCAAAATTGTGCGATAAGTTCGATGAAATAATTCGAGACTAAATTCAGATGTGAAATATAGAAACTTCATGGTTTTATATAGTGTTATACTTCATGATAAAAATCAGAAAAAAAAATTCTCGAACAATAATAAACAGATTGGAGATTTTCTATGAAGCATTTTGATATACATAGAAGAATTTCTCTACTAGATAGAAACATGCGTTAAGCATGTGGGTCATTTCCCGTCAGATTTATAATCCAAACGTTAATTTCTTTGAAAGTTTTTCCTTGCGTTTTTTACCAAAAAAATTGACATGTATTTTTTAATTTCCTGAATGACATTTTTTCCAGGTAAATTGTCAAAAACGCTAAACCGGCCATCTTGGTTTTTAAAATAGTGTCAAAAATCGATCACTGGCATCCAGGCTTCCTTACTGCTCTCGATTTTAGCTCATTTTCTCTCTTGCAAGCAGTTAAACGCAGTAGGGCTGTTTACTAGCTCCCACCGAAAGCAAGAGAACACGCTCTCGAGTTCACACATATCGCTCTACCACGCAGGGGGGATGGTAAAGTGTTAATTCTCGCCCAATTCAAGAGGGAGTGTTCATCATCAGATGCTCAGTTACAGAAAGAGCATGTTTGAAAAAAATGCCAATAAAATAAGATGGTTTCAAAAACAACAGAACGGCGATATTTTATATCAAATGAGTGCTTTATTTAGGCTTTGCATATTCAAACCAGCCATTTATATGTACACACTAAGCAAACTCAAACTTGTTCGGTAATTTCATTTGACGATTTGCACAGTAATATTTAACGGAGATCAGCAATTGATTTAAAAAATTGATTTCCACAATTATGTTGAACATAAAAAGCCTCCGTGCCATAGTTTAGAGAAATGAGAAAGGCACAATTGCACCGCTAGGTGGATTAAAACAGGTTTTTTAATTCAACTTGTGTTTTCTATCTTCGGTAGTGCTACCAACGAACTTTCTTTCGCCTATTCAAATAAAATTTGCATAAAAAACTTTTAAAAAATCACGAACTTAGCTCACTTTTTCGCCACTTATATGTAACCCCTTAAATCAGTCTAATTGGCATTTTAGTGGTTACACCACCGTAGAATTTTTAAAACGTCGAATTTTTATTTAAAAGTCTAAAAATTATATCCCAAAAAATGAAAGACGAATACGATATATAAATGCTCAAATTATCAGTTCTTCCGCAATGCCTCTTGTGTTAACCTCATACCCATTTTTTTGAGTTGGCCGGAAATGAAACTCGAACAAATGGCTTTTGATCGTTTTGAAATTTTCACAGCATATTCGAAATGATTTCTCCAGCAACGTGCGTAGGATTTTAATTTCATATTGCTTAATTTTTGTTAAATTAACAATTTGTTTCGATTTTAATGGTATTTTCGGCGTTTTTTTCACTTAATAGTGCGCCATTTCGCGAAAAAGCCAAATATCGAAAAAAAAATCCTTCGTAAGTCGCTTACTACTGTCATAAGGAATAAAAAAAACATTTTTTGACTCTAGGTTTAAAATTACGCGAGATAGTTTTCAGGCCATGGACCTCTACCTAAAAATCTCGCATAGGGGGGAAATGCTGCACAGATGCCATCTTGTGATAAAATTACTAGAAAAAAATATTTTTCTGATTCAATACATATGTTATAAATCCCTTTTAACAATATTCCAACTCATCCCTTTATTGTGCCAAGAAAAAATCCGAAATATGCTGAACTGGGAGCTGCCAATTCAAACATCTTTACTATTCCCAGAAGGTAAAACATGGATACTTATCATGAAAGCCGAGTGAAACATTCGAACACTGATGTGAAGTGAACTAAATTTGGTTCCCCTGAGGGTAAAGAGGAAACTATTTTATTCTCATCTGCCAACTGAGCAATTTATCTCCGTTGCTCCACCAGACTATGATGAGCTAAAAGCAAAGCATCTAATAAAGGTTTGCTCTGTCATAAGCAAGAGGATTCAGCAATGAGAGGATGTGGTTTCTCTCTGCTCTCCTAGTGACTGGGCAAAAAATGCGCACCAAAATAAAACACATGTTATATGGGGGTAAAATATTTCTCTATCTCTTCGTTGCAAAGATGAGTAAAATGAAGCCTGCTGGCATCAACTTATCAAGCCCATTCCGAAAATGCAATAAATATTCGAGAACTTTTCTGACGGTCAAGATCACACAATTTTGAAATCATCAATTACGAAGCTATAAGAACCTCGAAAAAGCTTTCCAACATCAAAAGAGCAATTATTTCTAGGAGGATATACCGACAAAATTGTTGTATTAGAAGAGGTGGTGCTAAACATCTAATGTTTTGTTTCGAAATAATGTGATCGTGGCTGTCTAAAAATGTTTTCGATCATTTTTTACTTTACTTTACGTTACTATTAAAGCTCACAACTCTAGAACGAGTCCTCATGTTCAGAATTTTATTACGCCATTCAATTCAACACCCAAATATACCATTAATAGCCACAAACTAGAAATATTTTGAATTTTGTACTATTTCCAATCCTGCTAAGATGCTATTTATATAATTGATAATACGACAAAAATCAAATGCTGATAAAAACCGATCCTGACCTACTAGAAATAAACGGAAAACGTAATTTTTTTATCAACTTCTTCTACTTTCCAAATTATTGTTTTTACAGGGTGCGACATTCGAAGTGTAACCAATAAAAAGATCATATTCGGTTTGGAATATTATTTTTATTTACTTCAAAGTCCAGAATGTGTGAAACTAAATAACTCCTTCGCTCTGTCAAGTCTAACTTGCTACGCGAACGGTCTGAAGTTGGTTACACTTCGAGTGCCGGACCCTGTAATCACAATGATTTATTGTCTCAACTTTACGCATTCTCAAAAAATAATAACTTTTCAGCAGATATTTATATGTATGCAATTTTTCGGTAAGCAAGTTTTTCTTTATAGGCAATCAACCTAATCAAACTTTGCTCCCCATTCGAATTATTGTTCCTAATCCATATATAGGAACATCTCTACAAAAATAGTTAATGATAATTTGACAACTATGAGACGTCGGCAAAAGATCAGTCAGAGGATCCAATTCAATTTTACAAAAGTCTCCATGATGCTTAAAACAATAGGTTCTCAATGTAATGATCAGACAATACACTTCCAAAATTATTATTGTTTAATACTTAACTGAGTATCAAGAATTTACAATACAATAAATTTTGGTTTCGGGGGGGGGGGGGGGGTTAACTCCAAATTCCCTCTTCCCCTGGCTACGCCACTGTCGTAACTGAAAGTTCAATTTATACTATTAATTTCACACTCAATTAGAAACGAAAACTAAATAGGGAAACTGTAACATGTACCAGGTACATAAAATTGTCTAATTAACTGATAATTGCCCAAAAATAAGTACCTACCATAACTGGTAGTCTTGCACCTCATTGATTACAACGAACCGGCCGACCGCAAAATATGACCACCGTTGTTTCGAACGAAACTTGCTTTCGGTTTATGAATCTCCATGATTTTCTCTGCCTATTGCAATATTTCGATACAAGAGCAATATTTCAAAAGGTCGTAGACGTTTCGCATTAATCTGTATGTCATTTTTCACAAAAACAAAAATTTACGATAAAAATTAAAATTGCAAAATCCATTTTTTGAATTTTTTTATATTTTGACAAAACCTAAAGAGAAAAGAAACATTTTGAATGAGATTGCATGATGGAGAACTTATCGATGAATTCGGTTTCAATCACATCAACGATTAAAACAATGTTTATTTACTGACTTATTGATTTACATGTCGTTTCAATTTCATTTCATTTTTGCTGTCTAGTTAAAAAAAACTAGTACTCATAACAAACTTCTTACGAATTTTTAACAAACATTGATGTAGATACTTCAATACATTTTCTACACCGTTTTCCTCCAATTTCACCGACCAGCAAATGGGAACGATTGGAAACATCACATGATTAGCAAATTACATAATCACGAACATTTCTGCCTCAATTTTGCGAGCGTTCTTCAAGGAAGAAATCATCAATCAACATCATCGTTACGATGTCCGTATCTACTTATACTAATGTTCAAAGGCGTTGGTATGTTCCCCAACCACGAATGAAATCAAGGATTCATTAATCACTGTAATCAGCTGTGTGTTAGCATTCTGGACCTAAGATTTTCGAAAACCGCACAAAACCGATATGTTTGAAAACAGAAAACTTTTCTGTGATTAGCGACACCAACCAAACTGTTTTCTCATCACCCATCACCAAACCTTCCCTAATTCGCCCTCAATAACTGTTAAATTGTAAATGATAAATAAAAAAAGCATATTCTCCCGTCAAAAGCCACCGTTATGCGCTTACTGCCGTTGCAAACAGCTATGCTTACACCGTTCAACGCACAACCCAACATCCAGCCTGGAGGGGTAGAATGATTTATGCTCATTGATGTTTATTATCGGCAACCCCGGCGGAGTCTGTCTGCGAGAGCCGGCAAAAAGAGGCAAATCTTGAGCGTTCTAACATTTTCTATCTGTTTTCACGCTTCTCTCGCATTGTTGCTCTATTTTTTGGGAAATGTTATACTATTATTAATCTATTAGGAGAAACTGTTCGAGAGGGTCCGGAAGTCCTGTACGTTTTTGGACAATACTATAGACGGTCGGTGATGTGTACCATATAGACTGGTACGAAAATTGACGTGAAGTTAATTTTCCACCCTCATTTAGAGGATTTACTCGTGTTTGCTATGTTGAGAAAAAAATGGTATTGTCTTAAACATGGCACGATGCCACCAAAACTGAAGAGGGGTTACACCTATTCTCTAATAGCTTGTGGCCGATGATTTAATGTCAAGTTTGCGTGGTTTTAGACAATTTAAAGAGCCGTGAGAAAATTCGTTCCTTTTTGGTATGCAAGCACTCGGTATCAAGAAACCAAACGAGGTGTTAGGAAGTAAACCGTAGCATTTTTCCAATGCACTGAAAATTAGTTTTCATTAAATCTGAATTCTCAAACATTCTTTGTAAAGTTAATGATTTTAAACCCATGCTTCAAAATCGTAACTCAAATTCAACAAGTAAAAAGTCGTTCACTAGCACAGCAGTTGATAACTGTTGGTCACAAATTAGTCTAAACCTTGTACACACTACAACTAAAAAGAACTGAAAAAGCTGCCCACTGTGTCGTCACAGAACTTCGGTTTCTGGATTTAGGAATAGCACGCGTCAAGGACGTAGCCAGTCATAGGGTCCAAAATTGTTGATAATATTGTGATAAATTTATCTAATTGTTTTGTGCGAAAATAATATTTATATTTAAGTTATTTTATACAATACATCGACTTTGTATTAATGATTGGTATAGATTCGAAATACGTCTCAACATATTGCTTAGCTACTATACCGACATTGGGGGTTACTTTATGCCACGGAGGCCACTTTACGCCAAAATTAAAGAATGAAATTTGAGCTTCTAGCTCAAATTTTACGTTATATTTTGACAAAAGCAAAACATAGTATTATTTGCTGGTTCAAAACATAAAAATTGGATATAACTTTAAGAAAAGCAATGGTAGTAGGCGATGAAACTGAAACAAAAAATGTACGCAAAAACATTGTAACTTAAATTCTCTTGGGAAAGTGTGATATACTTATCAAATTATTAGATAAGAGGATATAGATTACGTGAAGTTAACCTGGCAATGTAATGTTATTTGTGTTTGTACTTTTTGCCGGATTTTTAATTGTTTGGTAATTGGTGACCATCTGCCCATTTTATCAAAAATTAGGGCTACTATACGCCAAGTTTTACTCAAGTCTATATTACACAATCTGTTTATTTGATCTTAAATGTATTCTTATTTTGGGGTTTGATTCTAATTGTAAGCAGTTTGACTGTTTTGAAAAATAACAGTAATCGATAATTTACAAATTGAGTAGTGTAGTTACAATGGATCAAATATATAAAAATGCTATCGTTTCTAGAAGTATTTAAACTATGTGTATTGAAGCAATTTGTTGTGGAATGACTGAAAGAGCAGCGGGGAATAGTTCTGCAGTGTAGGCAAATAACCTTATGGTTAAAACATTGCTAAACAAAAAGGTCCTCAGTATATTGGAAATGAATATCTCATAAAAGATGGATGAGGTGACCTGACCATTAAATATAACATTACCATTCGTGTTTCTATTGGAAAAGCCTTTGCACTCCGGAACACAATTAAAACTACTTTTAGAAAAATATTAAAACAAAGTTGTCTAATTCATTGCAGTTTTTAAATTCAGTTCTAATTCGGCATGCTGTTTTTTTTTTTCATTGTATGACTTATTGACCCTCCAAAGCAAGGTTATTAGAATGCATGGTACGCAGTTCTTGAACATACCCTTTTATTTTTACGAGCACGCCAATTTTTAGTTCTTTATATCTCATGTTCAATCTTGATTTTCCAAAAGTTCTTTTCACTGACTTTGGAGGTACTTCTACCATATGTAAAACATCAAACAGTTTCAAATTTGAAATTGCGTTATCGTAGTTCTTGAGTGTAATATACAAAACGTTATTTTTGGCGTAAAGTAACCCCCCATGACGGTACTTCGATTGGACAACAATCTTATCAGCCAAGTTTAACCTTGATTTGCACAATGTATCCCGACAAACATAAAAATATTTTATGGTTGGTCAGAAATTATAAACAATTAAATTTATAAGGTATATTTTTGATAGGAGTTTCATGCTCTCGACCTCGAGAGCAAGGATTTGAAATATATGGATCGGAGATCCAGATATAATAGGGTCAGTAAGAACAGGTTTGAAATCTTACGGAATAATCTTTTGTCTTCTGCTTGTGGATATTGGGCTTAGGCAGAGTTTCTGTGAATTCTCGATGAATGTTAACCAACAATGATTTCGCAGGATTTAATTATTCAACTTTTTTTGGTAATTGTACTATTTTTGATTAATTTTATTTTCTTCGAAAATTGGACTGATATAACTATTTATTTACATTTAATTTTACTAATTAAGGGCGGGCACAGCGTAGTTGGTAAATTGAAAAAGAAGCGAATGACTCTAATGTTAGAACCTCTATAATCGAAACAATTTTTTTGATAATTTTGTTTAGTTTTATCAGTTTATCATTTAGTTTACATTTTGGTATCATAAAAAGTTCATTTGCACCACTCAATGGCAGCGCTAGGTGACGATTTGCAAACCTCTACGTTTTTTCAGCCTTTTACAATGTAGAGGTAATTCGGATCTCCCTACGGGGCAATTCAGACCGTCATTTTTCTTTAATTTTTTTACGAGGAAATTATACACCTTTGAAGTAGTTACAAGAGACACTCCTTAAGAAGCAAAAAAAAATTGCTTTACAAAAACTTAATCTGGTATGTCACAGCTGTCGATTGGCGGCCCATGTATTTTCTTTGCTGTGGCGTGTGCAATGGTGTGCGCAGCCGCAAGCCGCTGAACGGTGGTTGACAGAATAGAGGGTCCGAATAGCCCCGTACGCTCATATCGCACAAAAGTGGTGAGCGTCTCGAAAATATCTCTGTTTTCACCCAAACAAAAATCATTCCAAAAAATAGGAGCCTCAAGCTTTCCAAAACACTAACCTTTTATTTTTTCACTTTTATTTGTTGCTTTAATCACGGTTTTTCCATCATAATGTTTTTTGTTTTGAGAATGGCAAAACAATGAAACACTTTGTATCTTTTTTCTACAAAGAACAAAGAATCAACTTCAGCTCTCAAAATTAATGTTTCAGAATAGCGGTTCCACGAATATGTACGATAGTTAGAAAGTCTTGCAATAGCAAGAAAATATCTGAGAAATCGAGGGGGTCCGAATTAACCCCACTGTCTTAATAGCTCCGGGTTCCCCTAATCATTTCATTAAATTTTTAAACTTTTTTTATTGATTTTTTATCTGGTTGTTTTCAGATTATACATTTTATTCGCGTTAATAAATATTATTTACTTTTGGGGCCTTTCAAATGACCTTTTTGCAATCGAAGAACGAAATATGAAACAAAGCTAATAACATATTATTCATAAAAATGAAAGAAACAATTATTTCATCGTTATTTCGAAGAAATCTTTTAAGTTGATTTCGCTTATCAGCCTTCCTAAGTCACGATCTCGGCTAACTGATTACACGAATTCTTCATTCGACCAACGCTGGTGACTGCTGCTTTAATTCCCGTTATTGCTCATTGCTTGTTTAATGAAAAAAAACTGTGAATAATTTGGTGGATCCAGGATCCGTTTAGGATGATTTGTGATCCCTTGCCGTTGGTTAATTGTCGCACGGCTTTGCTAAAATTGAAACTGACTAGATCTGGCCAAAACATAACTAGACCATCATGGGACTTAATGAAATGTTAAAGCTGTTTGTTGCGGTATCCCATCTCGAACACTTCCAGACCTCTTGCCAAAGCATAATTCTTTTTCGTGAAAACTAACTTGAATCTGCCAGGAAACTTGCCACGAGCAGGAGCCTTGTATAATTTGAGCTCCAAGATTTGTTTAAAATCGATTTTTTCATATGATTCCTCGTCTATCGAACCACATCTATTTAGTTTCATAAGCACCATGTTGGCTCGGATTTTGACCGCTGTTTGTTGTATAGGCATCGCTTCAGTTTTTTTTATTTTCTCGGTAACATTTGTAGCGTTTTCGGAGACGGATTCGCCAACAGTACTGCAATAAGAAACGTGGAGCAGAACACGAGCATGATTCTAGCGGTAAAAAATCTGAAAAGTATTTCTACTGTGGGGGACTGCAAATAATCTTCCGTCATGC
The DNA here is from genome assembly GCF_030247195.1 of Topomyia yanbarensis. Lineage (NCBI taxonomy): Eukaryota > Metazoa > Arthropoda > Insecta > Diptera > Culicidae > Topomyia > Topomyia yanbarensis. The sequence continues at coordinate 189,160,514 of NC_080671.1, read as the reverse complement.
TCTGTACACAAGCAGCACAGAAATAAAGTTTAGGGGGAGGGGCTTAGGTTAATACGGCTAAAGAGGTACATTTTCTAAAAAAACATGTTGTGTCGATACAGAGAGTGTTAGTATATTCATTCAATTTCCGTATAGTAATGACAAAATTGAACAATATTACCTCAAATTTTGATGGCAAAATACTAGAAATTGAGCGAGTGACAGTGAATCTCTGGGGGTGCCTCGTCGAAAGTTCTTCTTCACACCATTCCCGAGGAAGCTTTGATATCTTTAATACGATTTTCACAAAAGTTGGTTATTTTGTTATTGTAAGAGTATCAAAATAATAAAAATGAAGAAGATCTGTGCGAAATTTCTAAACCTTTGGTCCAGGCAAATTTCTGGCCTGGAAAATGTAAAATACTTGCATTTGAGCAAAGTGAACAGTCGAGTACAATATATTTTTGTTCATCCTCCCATTTAAACGAATGCTTTAAATAGAGATAGCAGACAAGAAGAAATGGTTTCAAATTGCTCTAAGAAATGGTTTCAAATTGGTGGGATAAATAGAAGTGCTAAGAAGTATTAGGGCACAGTTAGGGGCCGTACACTAATTACGTAAGGTTTGTTTGGAGCTTTTCAACCTCCCCCTCCCCCCAGATAAGAGTTCGTAAGATTTTGGTGAACTCTCTCCCCTACATAAGATCTTAGCATGATTATCGTAATTAAAACATCGAATTGTTAATTCATCAAATAATAAGATAGCGAAAGCGATATGTATAGAATTATTACAAGAAAACTCATGACAAAATTTAACTGTAATCATCTGCAAAATTTTTATTGCATGCCAATCTCGTCCAGTAGAAAGAATGACTGCTGTCAGATCTTTGATAATCGCATTTTAGAACATTTTCCAGATACCTTGCGGGTTTGAATCGAACGTTTGAATAGAACAAAGTTGGTCTAACAACACGAAGGGTTAACTTCTTAACTTGTAAGGCGTAGTGTGACTCCAGTTCCCGAACAGAACAATGTGCAACCAAGAGCCAAAAATTACTCATATTGTCTGATATACAAGGATTATATGGTACAAATGAAAATAGTTCCCTTTACTTATTAAAAAGAATATTTTCCTTATGGATTTAATTTTTTAAACTTGTTTTATGATATTACGTAAGAAAGGACAAACCCTCCCTCCCCCTCAGATAAGAATTTGTAAGATATTTTGAAACTCCCCCTCCCCCCATATGCCCTTACGTAATTAGTGTATGGCCCCTTACCATAGATATTGAGTGAATAGACTAATAGACTCTATAGCTAAACAATGTTTTTAACAACGATACCTTACCCCCTTAAGCGCTCCATTAAGGAACGCTCAAAGCACTCTCATACAGAAATGCTGAAGCGTGCTTCGCCATTAGTCCAATCCACGATCTCAACTTCCCCGCTGTTTTGACACCACCGAAAAACAACCTAAAATTGAGTACTTTTGACTCAATCTCGTGGTATCGTGCAGGAAGGTAAAATTAGGTAAACCGTGTTGAAGGTAGTTTCCATTTAACTACGGCAAAAATCATAACTCAACCTTGAGTTTAATGTACTTCAATTTAAGTTGAATTTACCTAATTTTGAGTATACCCCAAACAACTGAAAAGTACCTTACTGCACGGAAGACCTCGACTGAGTCGAATCTCTCGTTTTGTTTTTGACAACACTAATAAGGGAAAGGGTCGAACAACTCAAAAGTACCTAAATTTAAGTTAAAAGAACTTATTCTGTAGGTTTTTTATGGTTTCGTGTACATTTTGCACTGGCACTAGTGTTTTGATCGATTGTTTACAATTGATTGAAGCGATTTGCAGCAGTTATTTTCCGTAATTAAATTATATTTTGTAATTTTATTGAGTGCGACAATTGGCTAGTTTACAGTGTATATTAGATCAAATACGAGTAGCTTTGTTTAGAGTTTACATCGCATGTTATCACGTCACGAAATCAGCTATATAACTGCTAACTTTGTTTACTAGTACTACATAGGGTTCGCAGTACCGACCCTTTTTGGCGAGAACCGGTACTACGGTACTGAAGCCCTCAGTACCGGTAAAGTACCGGTACTGGAATTTTTTTTTTAAAATTCGAAAAAAGCTTCAAAGTGAAATTGAATGCTCAATCTGATGAACTCATTCTCAGATGATTGATTTGTGCTGATCAAAAAACATGTTTATTGTTTTTAATTGATTCGGAATGGCGCGACTCATTTCAGTAGAAAATATTTTTCGTATGCGGCACCTTCTTTTATTTCGAAATCTAGGCCACTTTGAAATCAATAACTGCTAAGCGGTGCGACTTTTGTCGACTTTAACAGATGGTAAATGTAAGAAACACTATTAACAACAGTGAATCAAAGCGAGAATGGCAGGTTGCTCGCATTTCCTCTCTTGATTTTCTGTAAATTGGGTACGACCTGCATACCAAGGCTCCTTGCTTTCCTGTAAACTATGGAGTTTTGCTGAATTTTCCGATCACCAATAATTACAAATCGCCCCATTTGGAGTAGTTCACCAAGTCTAAAATTGTTAGCTACTAAATCGCTGTCCGTTCTTCTATAAATAAAGGTTTAAGAGCAAACCAAAGACATGACTTAGACCATAGTTTTATTTCGCGCCACCCAGTGAATAATGGAAACCAATCAAATTGTCGCTAATAAAAAAAAACATTTTTACGTTTCTTACGCTAGATGTGAATATTTTGAAATTTAGTACAAGATCGTTAAAATTTAATTTCGACAAAATAAAGGAGGAATTTAAACATACCGTTCAGTACAACGGGAGCTAGTAATGTTTAATTTAGAGAAGGTAATTAATACAATTAAAAGTCATCTTGCAGACCGATATTTTGAGACAGAGTCCACATATTTTTCATAATAAATTGC